>NW_008352752.1:1251892-1281573 GCF_000622305.1 Nannospalax galili | reverse complement strand
CAGGGCAGGAACCTGGAGGCAGGAGCTGGAGCACAGGCCGTGGAGGAATGCCGCTCACTGGCTTGCTCCCCTGGCCTCTGCTCAGTCTGCTTTCTTATACAACACAGGCTCACCTGCCCAGGGGTGGCACCACCCACAGTGGGCTGGGCCCTCCCACATCACTCAGCAATCAAGAAGATGCCCCACAGGCATGGCCACGGGCCAGTCCAATGGAGGAAATTCCGCAGATGCCCCCCTCAAGCCAAGTGTGTCGAGTTGACACTCGAGCTTTCCAGCACACAGGCCCTTCATTTTCTCACGTCATTTACTCTGCCTTTTAAAGATTTTTGGCAATATCCGAGAAAGTGGCCGTGACAGCAGGACATTGAGGACCTCAGGCGTGTAATCACAGTAAGCAGCTTTAGTCTCCACGCCCCACTCAGACCTGCTTAGGTGGTAGCATCCTGGCCCTGGTTAAACACTGGGGCGAGTTCATTCATCTTCCTGCCCTAGTTACGAAGGGTCGGTCCCTGGTCACCTGTGGCCCCACAGCCTCACCTTAGAAGTTAGGCTCTCCAGTGTTGAGGTTATTAAAGCCAACCCTTCTATTCTGCTACCTCTTCCTCCAAGCTGACGTTGACCTCGTCCTGCCTGGCAGATGTGTCAAGCTGACGCTTTCTCCGCAGAGAAAGCGTTTCCTCTGTTGAGCCTCTCATGAGCCCCTTCTGCAGCATCTCTGGTGGCACATGGGTTCCCGTACAGCTTCTCTGCTGCCAGCAGGTCTCAGCAGTCGTCAGCCTTCTCGTACAGGACTTCCGCACCGGTTCATGCGACACTGTGCTTGGCAGCCCTGGAGTTCCTGCTTCGGAGCTGCTCAGCAGGTTTGGGGAAGGTGGCAGGGTGTCCTGGGACTTGAAGTCTAGAGCAGTTCCCTTTACGTTCTTTCTGTCTCCCTCAGACCTAACATCCTGCATCCCTGAGGTAGCCCAGGGCTTCCAGGAAATTTGCCATCAGCTTTCAGAAAAGGCTTTTGTGAATTCCAAGTGGCCTGTCACCTCCCTGTTTGTTCCATGTGCAACTCTAATGTAGTAAGCCTCCTGAAACTACTTGTTTCCTATTTTGATAGACCTGATACGTCACAAAAAAAGTTGTGCTGGGAATAAAAGAAAACAGACATGACTAATGTGGACCCTTTAAAATTGGAACTTAGCAATTTAAGGGGGAAAAATAGGTCAGTTGTCAGTTACGTAGTTCAGAAAAATGAAAGTTTTAGTTTAAGAATTTTGTGTTTTTTTTTTTTTTTTTTTTTTTTTCTAGCAAAATAAGCAGGGCATTACATGTTTGAAAAGATCCTGGGTGTAATTCAGAGCAAAGATGTTTCATTGTTATCTCTCTCTCTCTCCTTCAGCTGTGTGTTTAATGAAATAAATATGTATTGAATGTCTGGAGAGATGTGTGATTTCCTTTGATAACTGCCAAGACACTAGAGGCTTCTGCTGGTTTTGATTCTCTGATCTTCTCAGCTCCTCTTTGTTTTCTTTAGCATTGTAGCATTTTTGAAATTTTTACATGAGCGTCAATGATGAAAGTGAACATGGTCGTTAGGACAAATTTGAGGAGTCCGGCTGTGTTCACACAAGAAAACCATTTACCACCGCCATCTTCGTCTTTTCGTCAGTAGATGAGTGTTTTATTTGCAGGTACACAGCACAGCCAGAGCAACAACAAGCAAATTTCCTCTTTTCAGAGGAAACAGGGTTTTAAGCTTTGTGGACTATTTCAGGGTCTTGAAGTTCGGTGTTGTGGCCAGAGACAAACAACATCCTCAGAAAACTTGCGGGTGATCCTTACAGGAACTAGAGAATGACTAGTAACCAAACTCCAGCCACAGGCCAGCTCTGAATTTGAGTTTTCAAAACAAAAATGCAAAACCTCAGTGTTTTATATCGTTCAGAAAATAAAACAGTCTGGCTTTATCTAAATGGATAATACATCCAGGAGTTCCACTTATGATTATACAAATTAGGTTCAGGGGCACACAACCCACTGTGAGGCAGCGTCAACATAGTGTGTTCTGGGATGGCCTTTTGTTCTCAGTCATATGACCTGTGCTTTAAATGAACACAGACGAACAGAAAGGAAAGATGTAATGTTAATAGGTTTCCTTCTGTGATCTCTTAGGGAGAGGTCCTTTCAAATAAGGGGCTTGAACTTGACCTTCTTCAAAGGCACAGAGGTCCAGTGCATACTTTTTAAAGTTATATTTAAATTTTAATAGAGGTGGTTATAACCAGACTCTCCAAACCGAATCCTTAATCTTTAGTGTGACTGGCAAAGAACAAAAATTTAAGAAGAAAGTTTGCAAATAGATATACAAGTATTGCCTTTGTTTCTACTTCTGATAGGAGCCTGCTGACTGCTTTCAAATCATTAGATTTACATATTTTATAATTATAATATCATATAATTTAGTATATATGGAGTTGAAAATTTTATAAGTTCATGATAAATCTAGTTTGAGGGACCTAAAAATTGGATTAAAAAATTTATTACTTGGCATGCTAGTGCATGCCTTTAATGCCATCACTCAGGAGTCAGAGGCAGGAGGATCTCTGTAAGTTCAAAGTCAGCCTGGTCTACACAGCAAGTTTCAGATTAGCCAGGGCTACATAGGGAGACTCTGTCTCCAAAAAAATTATTTTCTTATTTATTTTGTGCATATGCATGTGTACATGCTTGTATGCATGTGTGTGTGGTGTTGAGCCAGAGGACAATTCTGGGGAATCAGTTCTTACCTCCCACTTTGTGTTTCTGCTATGCTGTGTGCTCTGGGTTTGCAGGCCTGTCAGCTTCTGACTGATCTCCTGTCCACCCTCCATCTCTCTGTAGGAGTGCTGGGATTACAGATGTGCTACCACAGCTGGCTTTTTACACTTGATCTTAGCCAAAAAGCGGAGAAGCAATATTGCATCTGACTTTTCACATGGGGTTTGAACTCAGATTGTCAGGCTTGTATGGTGAGTGTCTTTACTTGCTGGGTCTTCTTGCTGGCTCCAAAACTAAATCCTTAAGTTTAAAAAAAGAAAATCATATTCTCAGTGTTGGCAAAATGTTGTGGAAAGAGGCACTGTTGTACGCTGCTGGCAAGAGTGTAAATGTTTAAAGTCTTTCTGGAAGGCAGTTAGGCCATATCTACTGAATGCCTCAGAATGTTGTATAAAACCTTTAAACCAGCTTTTTAACTTTGGGGGATTCATGCTAAGAAAATAGTCATAGATGTCTGCAAAATTATAGCTACAAGAATTTTATGGAAGTGTTTTTGGTAGAAACAAGAACTGAAGGAGACATAAATATTTAACAACCACGCTCTCTTCAGCTATTAAAAATGATACTAGAGAAATATTTAATGCTATGGAAAATGTGGCAGAGCCGACTGAAAACAGGAGGCACAACGTGGTTCCGTTTTGTGAAAGTACTGGCTTTTGTTTCAAACTATTGGATGAAAACAAATTGGAGCATTAACAATAAGTAGTTCCCCAAATAATAGAATTATTCATGATATTTTTCCAATATAGAAATAGCTTTACATTTTTAGATTTTTAAAATTGAAATGCATAATAGCTATAGGAATTTCAAACTATATGAAAATAAAAGTTTTAAGCTGTCTGCCCTACAATTGTATCATTTCATAGAACACACACACACACACACACACACACACACACTCACACTCCTCACACACACACCTACCTCGTGATCAACCTGCTTCACCTTCTCAAGGTCTGGGATACAGGGATGAGACACCATACTTGGTTAGAGACTTGCTACTTTTTGCCTCAGATTCACAAATTCCCAATGCACGGTAGCCAAGCAGATGAACTTTGTTGAAGGAAATCTAGCCATAGGGCAGGTGTGTCCCACCTCAAGTAGACACTCCAGAGCATCTGGCAGCCCTCCTTTCTTTGGGTAAATTGCTCTCTCGCTGCCTGCCTCTCCCATTTCACACTGCCTTCAATGCCCTCAAAAGTAAGACTCCCTAAGTCTTTTCCAAAAGCTCCTCTCAGAGTTTGACAGTATCCTAATTCAAAGAAACTGACACCTCAGCCTTCAAAGAACAGTTTGTAAACCTGCCCTGTTTCTCTTTCTGCATTGGAGGCATCTGCTTTGCTATTGTGTTTAGGAATTTTGTACATTTTGCTACTTTAATGGTTTTCCTATTTATAATTGCCTTTCTTAGTCTTTAAAAGGTTTTTTTTTTTTTTTAAAACCCAACACTCAGGAGGCAGAACAGGTAAATCTCTATGAGATCAGACCAGTCTGGTCTTCACAGCAAGTTCCAGGTCAGCTGGGGCTACCCGTTCTGTTTCAAAAGAACTTTTTAAAAAAATTTATTTTTATTTTATGTGTATGAGTGTTTTTCCTGCATGTACATAAATGCATCTGTGCATGCAATGCCCACGGAGGCCAGAAGAAGGTGTCGGATCCCCTGGAACTGGACTTACAGATGGGTGTTAGGTGCCATGTGAGTGCTTGGAACGGAATCTAGGTCCTCTGCAAGAGCAGCCAGTGCTCTAAACCACTGAGTCATCTCTCCAGCCCCTCTTGATATTAGGATTACTCTTGATATTGTGGTTACTCTATTTGAGTTGAAGAATAAATTGGGGGATTGTATGTTGGTTATCCCTTTTCTAAGTGCTAAATAATTTAAATAGGGAAGTGATCTTCTTTCTGAAAGGTTCAGAGCAGCATTTTGGAACAGGTCTTTGGGAGGGGTCAGGGTGATGGTGTGTGGGTAAATGTCTGTATGAAAATCTTTGATCCTCATCAGTTTCTCCCATAATTATTAGTCTTCTCAGTTTTCACTTAATCAATTAGCTTTGGTGATTTTTATCTTATAGAAAAAGTTTATGTAACCCTTAGGCACTTGAAGTCTATAGGCATGTTTTTTAGAATCAGTTTGAAAAATATCCTTCTTGTGGCTTTCCACAAATACTTGGGTGTGTTTTCTGATCAGGTGCTGTGTGTGTTTCCTACTTGTGATGGCTAATCCTGGGTATCAACTCGACTGGAGCTGGGATTAACTGAAATGAGAGAGATCTTGATTGGAGCATCTGAAGCTGGAAGAGACACCCTAAATGTGGGTGTGACCTTCTGATGGCAGCCCGTGTAAAAGGCCACGGCAGAGGAGAATGCTTTGCTTTTTGCTGCTTGCCTTCTCTCTTGCTGGTGAGTTTGTCTGATCTTTTGGAATTCATCAGACTTTCAGCACCAGATTGGGACTGCTGAGATATCCAGCCTCGTGGACTGAGTGACTATGGATTCTCAGCCTCTCCAGTGTGGTGCAGCCATTGTTGGACCACTCGGACTCTATCCTGTGAGCTAATCTGATAAATCCCTATATATATTCATTCTGCTGGTTCTGTTTCTTTAGAGAACCCTGACTAATACACTTCACCACCTGTCACTGTGAACAAAGAAAAGAACTGAAGAACAGGTCAAATAAAACAGTGTCCACTGCCACGGTGATGCTCAGTGTCACTGAGAGACCTGTGAATAAGTTACTTTAATTTTTTAAATGCTATGTCTGTGTGTGTCTGTGTGTGTGTATATGCATGTGAGTGCAGGTCCCGGAGGAGGCCAGAGGCATTGGATCCTCCAGGAATTTCAGTTACAGGCAGTTGTGAGCCACTGGATGCAGTTGCTGGGAAGTGAATTGGGTCCTCTGGAAGAGCAACAGGTGCTCTTAACTGCTGAGCCATCTCTCCAACCATACTCTAAGTTTAAATTTTCACTTATTTATTTTAATGTTTTATTTATTTTAATATTTTATTTATTATTTTTATTTTATGTGTATGAGTGTTTTGCTTGAGTGAATGTAAATACACCCATGTCCTGTAATGCTTGTGGAGGTCAGAAGAGAGTGTCAAATTCTCCTGGAACTGGAGTTACTATTAACTCCAGTTTTGTAAACTATTTGTAAACTATTAACAAGTATTTGAAAAAAAAGCATACATCCTTTTATATACTGGTGGATAGATACAGATAAGAGTCTCAGAAAGCAAAATAGAGGCGGCTAGGTCACCAGTGTGCTACACTGATAAGTGGGTGTGGTCGACACTCAGGTAACCTGCTCCTGTGCAGGATTCTCTGGAGGTGGGAGCAGGACTTTGCACACAATCTCTGGGTGGAGCTAATGACTGCCACAGGGGAGAGATTCACATATCTGCACCCAAGGAACGTGGAATAAGCATTTCTGTCACCTTTGCTGATGAGATGGTCACATTCTATTTCAACTAGAGGTAAGGATGTAATTTATTAAGCCGACCTGGGAGATCTGGGATCTAGTGTCACATGCACTGGCAAATTCCTGTCAGGGAATAAGTAGTAAAATATTTTATTTTATTTTTCTCTTTATGCTTCTTTTATTTTTTTTAAATTGAGGCCAAGCACGGTGGTATAGGTCTTTAGTTCCAGCACTCAGGAGGCAGAGGTAAGTGGATCATTGTGAGTTTTGAGACCCTTTCTCAAAAAGATATTTTATTCTGGAGGAAGAAATCATCTAATTGCTTTAAATATTTCAGTTATTTGATAAATAATGATTCTTTGAACTGAATTAAGAATTTAAGAATTTAGTGGCTCTTTATTACACTTTTAGTCTATGCTTTTTCTTCTTTTGTTTTGTTTTTTTTTTTTCTTTTCCTCTTTTTTTTTTTTTAGATAAAGGACTGGCCTGAAACTTGCTATGTAGACCAGGATGGCCTCAGTCTCAGGGAAATCTGCCTACCTCTGCCTCCCAAGTGTTGGGATTAAAGGTGTGTGACACTTCACCTTGCACTTTTTCTTTAGTTTTTTTCTTTTTCTTTCTTTTTTACTTTAAGCACTGCATTAAGTAATTTGTCTAATTTGTAGGTGTTCCTGAGTGTGCATGTATGTGCACCATGTGTGTGCAGGTCCCCTCAGAGACCAGAAGAGGGCACCAGATTCCCAGGAACTAGAGTTGTTGTGAGCCACCATATGGGTTCTGGGAGCCAAACTCAATTCCTCTACATTAGCAGCAAGTGTCTTAACCGTGAACCATCTCTCTAGTCAAAGTCTTTTATTTACCTTTTTTAAAAAATCTTTTACTCCTATATACAAGGGATAGCTTTGGAGTTTGTTGAAATAATCTCATCTCAGAACTTGAGAGGCAATGTTTCCGTTCTCTCCTCATGCCTGAATCCAATAGGACATCTGTATTCAATCTAAGAAAGCTATTTTCTTATTTCTGTGAACCTTTTATAATTTTCCCTTTATTTTTGGAGTTCTGAATTTTTAGCAGGCTGTTAACATTCTTGAACAATTGACAGTCTAAACATTTTAATTTTAAGATAGAGTTTCACTATATAACTCTGGTTGGCCTGGCCCTTGCTATATGGACCAGGCTGGCCTGGATCTCACACAGATCCACCCAGCTCTGCCTCCCAAGTGGGACTAAAGGTACGCACCACCACGCCCAGTGCATAGTGAAGATTTACACTTGTTTTTTTGGCTTAGGAGAATTTTGTTTTATTAGTCTCTATTCCGACCTTGAATATTCATCCTCTCTTTATGAATGATCACTTTAGGTAGAGGGCAGGGTCTTCCTGTGTATCCCTGGCTGGCCTCTAACTCATGCTTCCTCCTCCTCCTTCAACCTCCCAGGTGCAGCCAAGGTTGCAGGTGGGTACCACCATGCCTATGTGGAACTTTTAAAGCTGGTCTTTTATTTTTATTATGTCCTCAACTTTTCACAACTGCTTCACTTGAATTTCAGGCCACTAACATACTTGTCACTGTACGAATAATTTAAAAAATGGATTTTTCTTTAATATGTTTATATCATGAAAATGTATGACAGCTTTCTTGTTAATATATACTGGACCACAAGTTTCTCAGAGTCTGGATTTTATGTCCTCATGTTTAGGATCTCCCTTAAGTTCTGATGAGCTCATCTGTTATAGACATTTCTCTGATGCTCAAGGGCTGTTTTAAAGAGATGACCCTGTATGTCCCCCTGTGATTTGAACCACAGGCAACACACACAAGTGCCTACCATCCATTTGAATCTGAATTTGCTTCTTTTAAAAAAAATTTTTATTGTCAGCACTCAGGAGACAGAGGCAGGCAGATCTCTGTAAGTTCAAGGCCAGTCCGGTCCACATAGTGAGTTCCAGGACAGCTGGGGCTACAGGGAGACCCTGTCTCAAAAAGACCAAAAAAATTTTTTTACTTGTTATTTCCATTTTTTTAAGTGTATGAGTGTATTGTCTGCATGTATGTAAGTGTACCTATGTTGTACAATGCCTGTGGAGGTCAGAAGAAGGCATTGGATTCCCCTATACTGGAGTTATGGATGGCTGCCATGTGGGTCCCCTGCAAGAGCAGCCAGTGCTCTTAACCACTGAGTCATTTCTCCAGCCCATGAATTTGCTTCTGGGTGTACAGTGTATGTCAGGTTCCATATCATACAAAACAGATACCAAGCACCTGATAATGAGGGAGACTGAACTCCTAACACACCACTCATGTCCTCTGACACACAGGAAGAGGTTGGGGGAGAGACTGTATGGAGAGAGGACTGGTCTAAACAGCGATGTGGACCCCCATCATTTTGAAGGCATCCTAAAGGAGTTTAGATTTCATTCTGTGCCTTGTAAAGAGTTAAAAGGGCATTAAAAGAATTTAGGAAGAGAATTTTGTCAAAAGGTAGAAAATAGGACTGTAAAAGCCAAACCATTAGATGTCTGTTGTGGTCCAGAAAAACCCTTATCATCTAAGCTGTTGTTTGCATGGTTTTGGGTGGGTTTATTTTTGGAAAACAGGATCTTAAAATATAAAGCTACACAGCCCAGGCTGGCCTCAAACCTCAGACTGCCAAGGGTTGGATTCCAAGTGTGTCCTAGTTTACTTTCTGCTGCTATGATAAAACATGGATCAAAGCCATCTCAGGGAGCACAGGGTTTATTTGGCTTATAGGTTACAGTCCATCATTGAGAGAAGCCAGGGTAGGAGCTCCCAGTAGGAGCTTGAAGCAGAGCCTCTCTACAGAGCTCCTCTACGAGCTCTACTTACTGACTTATTTCCAGACTCACAGTCAGCTCTCTTTCTTATATACCTGAGGCTCACCTGCCTAAAAATGGCACCACCCATAGTGGGCCAGGTCCTCCTACATCAATTAGCAATAAGAAAACACACAAGCATGCCCACAGATCAATCCAATGGAGACAATTCCTCCTTTAAAGTTCCTTCTTCACAAGTGTATCAACTGGAGCTAACCAGCCTGTCTAAGCTTTTGCAGCAGCTTTAGAAGGAGAAGAGGTACACACTTGACCCAACACCTCCATGAATGTGCCTGTATTTGAAAATGGCATCAGGTAACATGTGAATAGCCACATCACTGATCCACGGCCACAGTGGCCACCGTCCTCTTATACTGTTTCATTTGGTTATTTTAATCCTCATCAACATGAAAACCAAGAAGAGCAATGCCAGTCAAGCCTTAAGCTTTTGATAGTATCTTATACTATATAGATTTTAGAACATAGATTTTGTGCATTATGGATATATTATGGGCTGCTAGGTGTTGACACTGCATTACAGTTGCTGAGTAGCTGAATAATGGTTGGGAGAGTTTATGACCATTCTGAATTGTGAGACCAAGTGGCCAGACGGGCAGATCAAGTGTGAGGCAATTCAGTCTTACACTCCAAGCTGAATCCTAAAACTCCTCAAATTCCCACTCTGTGGTTCAAGAAGATGGCTTTCTCTGAAAGAATGATGATGTTCCAGGTCATACCACAGTAGAGTCTACACAAGGTTGCATTTCTGTCTAGAAAGGTGCTGGGAAATTTTAACAAAAGTCCAATAATAAAAGTAATAGATATTCTCACTCTAGGAGTGAGACTATGTGTGACAGAGCATTGAGGAGATCCTGGTAAGAGAGATGTATAGTAGACATTGGAATGTAATGAATGAATAATAATCTAGAGTCTACCAATAACAGAAATAGGTTAAATGGTCAAGGAGATGGGTATGAAACAATGTATTACAGAAAATGCCTTTGTGTTATTTAAAAGTGTCTCCCAATGCCGAATTGAGGGCAGATTTTAATTTTCTGATTAAAATCAGATTCAAACTTTGGACTGCAAAGTAAAATTAGGTCTTCGGTATGTCAGGCTTCTGAGTTTTGTTAAGGTATTCTAATAATGCCAGGTATTCTAATAATACCTGTGATTCCAGCACTTGGGAGTTGGAGGCAGGAGGATCAGGGGTTCAAGGCTAGTCTCGGTTACCTAGCAAGATTGAAGCCAGTCTGGGTTACGTGAGGCCCTTTCTCAAAAATAAACATAAAACAACAGCAACAAAACCCTGACATAATGTTAACAAGTCAGGGGTGCTGTGGTGTACCAGGAGGATCAGGAGTTCACGAGTTCAAGGCCATCCTTAGCTTTAGAGTGAGTCTGAGGCTAGTTTGCACTATATAAGACCTAGTCTCAAAGGGCTGGAGAGATGGCTCAGTGCTTAAGAGCACTGACTGCTCTTGCAGAGGACCTGGGTTCAGTTCCCAGCACCCACATGGTGGCTATGAACCATCCTTAACTCCAGTTCCAGGGGAATCTAACACTGTCTTCTGACTTCCACTGCATTGCACAACATGGGTGCACTCATACACATGCAGGCAATATACTCATACACAAAAAATAAAAATAATAAATAAAATAGTTTTAAAAAGACCTAGTCTCCAGCAGTCCCTCAGTTATCTTGAAGCCTTTGAGAGGGAACTGACACTGATTCTAACCACTCCAACGGCTATCAAAATACCTGAAAGCAAATCCTGAATCCATCACTCTAGAGTCCAGCCTTGGAAGACAAAAGAAAAATGAGGAGGAACCCAGTAGAGGGATGCTTCTGGAAGCTGTTGTCAAGAAATTCCAATGGACTCTCAGATGAACATTTGAAAAGTGCCATGTTCTGACTTTTTCTAGTTCCGTCTAGAACTTGTAATGCTAATTACTCTTGCCTTTACTTCTCCTTCACATCTCCTATCCATGATTCAAAGACTTTCTTTCCTCCTCGAGATAAGAGTTGTGCAATTAGATAGACTCACTGAAAGGGTACTCCATTTCCCAGCATGGAAGAAACCAGAGTGGTCTGCACCCCGAGTCCTTATTGGCAATTTGGGTTACCTCTTCAGAGGATGGTCTTATAAAAATAGGAAGTAGGAATTGGCTAGGCAGTTAGTGTAAAAAGACCCCAAAGAAAAGTAGCCAGTTTCTTGGCTAAAACTCACAATGTCCTTGGGCCTCTTAGCAACCTATTCTGTTCCAAAGGCCAAAAATTTTGAAAATATTTGGGAGCCTTTATCTAATCCTTAAAAGATTTTAGGGTTACCTCTTCAGAGGGGGGAATGTTAGAGTAACCAAAAGCCCCATAAAAAATAAATAAATTGGAGAAGAAAGAGTATATGAAGTTATCAGAAAAAAGTGATGGGGAGCTATGGGAGGAGTTAGAGGGGAGGGAGTGGGCATGGATTTGATCAAAACACCTTATATGCATGTATGAAATTCTCAATAAATTATTATTATTTTTTTTTTAAAAAAAGCTTGTCTCAAAAAAGAGTGAAAGAAAAAAAGATGTTTGCAAGATGGCTCAGTGTGGCTCATGGGGTGAATCACTTGCTGCCAAGCCTGGCAACCTGAGTTAGATCCTTGGAATTCACATAAAGGTGACATAAAGGTGGAAAGAGGGGGCTGGAGAGATGGTTAAGAGAGCTTGTTTGGTTCCCAGTTTGGTTCCCAGCATTAATGTCCTGCATCTCACAACCAGCTCCAGGGGGATCCAGCACCCTCTTCTGGCCTCCTTGGGTACCCACATATATGTGCTCATATACACATAAACACACAAACACATAAATAAACATAAAATCTTTGAATAAATGTGGAAGGAGAGAACAGACTGCATAATGCTGTCCTCTGAATTCCAGACATGTACTGTGGCAATGTGTACCCACACACATCATGCAGACACACACACACACACACACACACACACACACACACAGAGTAATAAAGTTTTCAAAGTGAGTTTCCCTATAGATAAATAAACCTATAGACATACAAACACAATAGTTTTAGAATATAAAATACAGACATATTAGTATTATTCATATTAAGAAAGCATTTGAAAATAGCACTCTATTATAAGTCAAAAGTTGTTTTATATTTGTCTTATGAGATGATGTCAAATAATATGTAAGTTCTACCTCTAGTTATTGGTAAAGTGGGTTTCCTTAAAGTGTAGTTATAAAAATTTTTATTTTGTGTGTGTGTGTGTGTGTGTGTGTGTGTGAGAGAGAGAGAGAGAGAGAGAGAGAGAGAAATCATGTGAGGTTAGTGCCTGAGGAGGCCAAAACAGGGAGTCAGAGCCTTGGAGCTGGAGTTACAGGCAATAGTGAGCTGCCCAAAGTGGGAGCTGGACACCAACCTCTAATCCGTTGGAAGAGCAGCAAGCACTTTTAACTGCTGAGTCATCTTTCCAGTCTTAAAATGCAGTTTTTAAAAATATTTATTATTTTTTAAGTGTATGAGTGTATTGTCTGCATGTGTGTAAGTGCGCCTGTGTTGTGCAATGTTGGCAGAGGTCAGAAGAGGGTGTCAGATTCCCTGGAACTGGAGTTACAGACGGTTGTTAGCTGCCATGTGGGTGCTGGGAATTGAACTTGGGTCCTCTGCAAGAACAGCTGGTGCTCTTAGCTGCTGAGCCATGTCTCCAGCCCCTAAAGCGCAGTTTTAACCTCATCAAACAATATACAAACTCACAGGATGTCCAGAGGTATTTAGTGTGTGTCTACTAAGTACATTCAGGTAAAACATCCCTCTGTTGGGGAGCTTATGTTCTTCATGAGGTGTAGAGTAAATGACGTACAGAGTATAGAAGTTGGGTAAAGGTGATCATCAGTGAGAGGGGACATATCTCAGTTTAAAAAAAGATGTTCAGAGTGGTTCTTACTGACCAGATCTGAGCAGACAGGAAGGAACTTAAACAGCAGGGTATGCTTATAAGATATTGTTCTGTGGAAAGGAAATTTGTTTTCATGGGAAAAGTTGTATTTATATTCTACTTAAATTGGCAAGTAATTTTTTAAATTTATCATTTGTATTTTTTATGTGTATGAGTGTATTGCCTGCATGTATGAAAGTGTACCTGTGTCATGCAATGCCTGAGGAAGTTAAAGAGGGCGTCGGATTCCCCTGGAACTGGAGTAACAGACGGTTGTTAGCTGTCATGTGGGTGCTGGGAATTGAACCTGGGTCCTTGATAAGAGCAGTCAGTGCTCTTAACCTCTGAGCCAACTGTCCAGCCCCACTGGCAAGTAATTTTGATTACTCAAAATCTCAGGCTTATAGTAGCACGTCTCTAGGACATACTAAAGTTCTCCAACACAGTTTTGAAGTACTTTACTTAGTTCTTGTCTACTTAAGGATCCAGGACATAGACACCACCTTCAAACAGTCCTCTCAACAGGCCAGGTGCTGTGTCTCTGTCAAGATGAAACCCATCTTCACTCATACTTTACCAGGACTGCATTTGAAATCACACACCTTCAGGGTTTCTAGGAACAATATAAAGTGAGATCAGGATTTTTGAGTAAAAGTAAGGCTCAAAATACGTGAAGGCTTTTTCAATTAAGCGGTTTTCATTTGAGATGGTTGCGCGTCTTTCTCATCTGTGCTTACCCATCTTCCTACTGGAATAATATTTGTTTGCTGAAGGTATAGATGAGTCTGTAACCATAGCTGTATAATCAGATGACAGCTCAATTTGATTGCACTGAAAAAGGTGATGATTTCCTGTTACTTTTTCATACGATATTAATTTTGGAGGTTATTGGAATAAACTCTATACATTATATAGGTTTGTCACTTTTATCTATTTAAATATGCCTGTTTTTATTACTTTCTGATGACTGTCGCACTGTGCTAAATATTAAACTAGCTCCTTTTTATTTAGTCATTATTTTAAGGAGCTAAGCTTCATTGTGCCAACTTTTTAATTTAATTGATTAAAAGCAAAACTCATTTTCTTAATCACAGTTTGCCTGGAATTGTGCATCCCGACCTGCCGCGGGAGGAAAGAATGCAGAACAAACAGGTGATCTATGCTTTAAAACAATGTTTTGAACAGCACAACAAAAGTAAAATTATAGTCAAATAAACAATGCTGATTAAATGATGGGGATGTATTCTAAACTAACCATGAAAGGGACTATTTTATGCTGTTTTCCTTGAGAACTGAGCATTGATGTATGTCTTTATTCTTGGTTAGGAGAACGTGTCCACTTACCTCAAAGGAGTGTGCCTATTACCAAGACCAAATGAAACAGAAAGCTCACTTCACTCAATGCTGGGTCTAGCACTTGTATAGAGCAAACAGATAACTTTGTGGGGGGCACATACTAGTCACACTATGTTGACAGTGCTTCCTTCCAACTGGCTACACTCCTCCTTAGATATTGTATATACATTTGCTCCTGTGGTTGATACACATCTGTATATACTATGTTTGATTTCTTTGATGTAGATTCCCTTCACACATGCAATTAACACTTGAGCTGTACTATTACACTTCAGTAGGCTTTTTTTTTTTTTTTTTTGAGATAGTCTCATGTAACCTTGGCTGGCCTTGAACTCACAGAGATCCACTTGCCTCTGGGGATTTGCAAGACTGATGACCCATTTCATACCTGAACCGCTGAGAAATCCTTAAACCCAAGATGTATGATCCTGTGCTGGATTTGAAACCTGGGTATTTGAATATTACCTGTTTCGTAAACTCTTCATGTGAGCTAAAGTTTTTCCTAACTTTCCTAAATATACTGTATTAGAGAAAAAAAATATAGATTTTCCTTCTACAAATGAATTCACGCCAATGATGTTATGCTGTTACCTGGAATTAATAATGCACAGTGAGAGAAAAGCTTGCTTTCTTTTGGAACCATCTTCTAGGGTAGTTGGTAAAGTTGAGATCCTTGTTTCATCTGATACAAAGCTGCCAACCACATCAAGGTGCCAGTACTGGGTGTTCTCTCACTCAGGCATGCGCGCGAGCATACACACACACACACACACACACACACACACAACACACACCACACACACACCCCACACATCCACAGAAATTCACATACACACATTCACACAAATTCTCTCACACACACTCACACATTGCGGACTTGCATAGAAATGAAAGCAAACAGTGTGGGTGACTTTTTTTTTTTTGTTCAGTAAAGTGATATGTGGTCTCTTTATGCTTTAAAAAATTTACATATCTCCTTTAGCATTCGGAGAACAGATCACTTGTTAGATTCAGGTATCTATTTCCTCAGGTGTGATTCTGGACTAACTTGTTCAGATTCATTTGGGAAAGGACCAGTGTCCTGGTTCTGGATCTGCTGAAGCTGTTGACCAGGGTTCCTGAGTGAGCCCAGTCATACACCACTGACAAATGTCTGGGAGATTTCTCCTGTAGACTTGCATTGGGGAATCATTAATGTAGATCTTTCTTTGTCCTAAGGTTAAACATTTAGAGGCCAAATTAAGTGAGAATCAGCAGCATGTGTTTGAATTGATCCATTAAACTTGAAAAAAAAAACTAAAAAGAAACAAAAACAAAACACACAAAATAATAAATTATAAAACAAAATAAAATACCTATAGTTCATAGCTGTGTTTTTTTCTACATCATTTTTATACTTTTGAAATCCCTCTAACCCCTGTGGAAGAGGCCTCAGACCTCATGATGGTTTTGCACCGTGGTTCTTTCAGAGTCTAAAGCTCAGTTTTGTCAAGCATGGAGCTCATTGCATTTATTTTTTTCTGGCACATTTCAATTACATAATTTTTTTATTCTTTACTGATTTATATTTCTCTAGATTGCATTCGCCTACAGACTTTTCTCATGGCATTTTGATATTTGTGACAGGTATGGAGACCTATGTAAAGTATTTCTTAGATACTTATTCCTTCAAATGCCATAAACAATTTCTTACTAACAAATCTAGTGTTAACTGTCGTTCTACTTTTGATCAGTTATTTATTTTAATAAAATTATAGCTGGTTGTCTGAGGTCAGCCCTAGTCCGGGAACTATTGGAGACTGATTACTGCTGGGTGAGGGAGAGTAGACTTACCAATGATCTCTAGGTGGGCTGACTAGAGTCCAGTGGATTAATTTGCACCAAAGGACATCTGGGTACAAATGCTTAACTGGATCAGACTTAACATGTATGCCAGGATACATGAGGTCTATTGGAGGGGGCACAGATGAGGGAGGGGGCCTAAATTTGATTAAGAACCGTTGTATGAAATGTACAAAAGTTTGATAAAATTTTTTAAAAAAGAATGATACCTAAAGGTATTCTTTTTGTGTGGTCTGAAATGATTTAAAAGTTTGAATGGATCATAAATCTCTTTTGGGTTGGAAGGGGCTTTAGATACAGAAGTCGCCTTTCTGTCTTTCACTATTCACGAGCAAATCATTTTACATAGAACAAAATCCACTCAACCCCTTCTTTAAGATTCAGATGGAAAACAATACTGAGGCCTTGCATACTTTGTCTATTAGTTTTGATTTTCATTCTTATTCCTGCTTCTAACCCAAGGGATATGTGTGCCTGTGAGCATGTGAAAACACACACACGCACACACGCACGCACGCATGGGGGCCTAAATTTGATTAAGAACCGTTGTATGAAATGTACAAAAGTTTGATAAAATTTTTTAAAAAAGAATGATACCTAAAGGTATTCTTTTTGTGTGGTCTGAAATGATTTAAAAGTTTGAATGGATCATAAATCTCTTTTGGGTTGGAAGGGGCTTTAGATACAGAAGTCGCCTTTCTGTCTTTCACTATTCACGAGCAAATCATTTTACATAGAACAAAATCCACTCAACCCCTTCTTTAAGATTCAGATGGAAAACAATACTGAGGCCTTGCATACTTTGTCTATTAGTTTTGATTTTCATTCTTATTCCTGCTTCTAACCCAAGGGATATGTGTGCCTGTGAGCATGTGAAAACACACACACGCACACACGCACGCACGCATGCACGCACACTCACACATACCATGCTTAGCTATATATTAGAAGTCTTTGAAGGACTTTCCTGCATTGTGTTAGCAGCTGCGAAGTATGTATTAATTGGTCAAAGCCCTGGCCTCATTAGAAATAATTCACATGACTCTTTAGCAGTCTCTTTAGATATACACTGATTGGAGTTATAAAACCCACCATGGATTTTTCTACCAAATTGTCCTTAGGAGCTGCTGAGATCTTCAAAGTGTCCCCTCCAGGTTAAAATGGAGTAGATTTAAAACTAAATGGTATAAATCAGTGATTAAAAACCAAACCAAAATAAAGCAAGTCAGAATTATATGCACCAATCCATTTAGATTACCTTAGGGCAGAGAAGAATGAAAGTACTAAAAGGGGATCCCAAGGATAGGTTTTCATTGTCTCTAAAACAGAATTTGAAGCAGAAATGGGTGGAGGCCGTCTGGCTCCATGGCTCTGGCTCTACATCCTGGTCCCATGTCTCGGGGGCTTGGATGGCCACCAAGTTCTGCTTCTCCTCTCTCACCCTAACACACCCCATCTGCTCCCTCCTGAAGGTGTGGATCACAGGTATGTTGCCTAATCTCCTTTCAGCTGACAGAGGCTGTTGTGGCTTCTATTTGAATTCCTAGGTAGAAAGGTATCTGCCTCAGCTCAGGCCTGTGGAGAGAGGAAATTGCAGAAAATTCAAGAACCCATTGAGATGAGCAAAATAGTTCCCCTAATCTATAGATGAGACCAATCCTGTTGCCTCAACAACAGATTAATTCCTCTTTTCAACTTATAGGGTGGATGTCATGAAAGCAATATTTTGCTGGAGAGAAATTGCTGAAATCTGTTTGCTTAACAAAGCAATTATTGATAACTTGTAATTGCTTATTGCTGCCCAAATCATAAACTTGTTAGTAAAAGCAATCTCACGTCTGAATAATGATAAGTTACTTCTATTTCAGAGAAGACCAACAAATAATATTTTTTTCATAGCAATGTATCAGAAAACAATAACCCCTAAACTATGAGATGTCATCTTCTGAGAATTGGATCGGTGTTCCCGGAGTACTGAGCACATTGTCTAAGTTTTCTGCTTCAGGAATCTTAACTTTTGACCTTCAATTGATATCTCACTTCAGGACAATAGCCATGGAAAATAGAAACCAATGTCTTTAACTTGTGGTGATCTTTTCCTTTGGAGAATTCAGCACACAGATATCGTCTGAGGAGCAGATAAAGGGACTCGTTCTAAAGTGCTCTCAGTAAGCCAACGTTTCTTTGTGATTGTGGCCATACAAGCAGGCCTTCATCATCCTTGAAGCAGGTCTTTTGCTTCCTATTTTTTTTCTCAAGGCTCTTTCTTCTCACACTCAGAAGTAGATAGGAGTAGCTTCCATTAACACTGGCCCATATCGTGAGTTCTTGGGACTGTAAACCACGGGTTGTGAAGTGTGACTGCAGCAGTTCCCACAGCATAAAGACACTTAAAGTCTCAAAGGGTGGCAGAGCCATTCACTCTGCTTTAAGGCATTGCTTCTTTGGGGTGGTATGAATAGAGCGAGTTAAGGCTCTTCTGGCAGCCTTGTTACTGGTACTGCGTGACACATATGAGGATATTACATCTTCTTAGAGCATACTTACGTTATGACAGACCCAGGCAGTGTAGCAAAGGGGTCAAAAAATACAGGTTTGGGAGTTGAGGTAACATCTATTTTCAGCCAGGACTTTGACCTGTAAAATAAAGAAAATGGTACTCGAGTTGTAGCGTTGTGGTAGCCCGAGGCCGTGCCCTGGTTGGCACCCTGTAGCTGTATCTAATGGATAGTTCTATTGTTAACACTGTAATAATGCATGGGTCTTTTTCACCTGCTTCTTATATTTAGATCTTAGAAATATCTTTATGGGGGGGGTGGGCTGGAGAGATGGCTCAGTGGTAAAGAGCACTGGCTGCTTTTACAGAGGACCTGGCTTTGATTCCCAGCACCCACATGGTGGCTGGCTAACAACCATCTGTAACTCCAGATCCAGGAGAATCCAATGACCTCCACAGGCATTGCACATGGGTGCACTCACATACATATAGGCAATACACTCACACACATAAAATAAAAATAATAAATGAAATATTTAAGAATATATCTTTACGGATTTGTTTATGAAGCACAGAGTTTAGAAGAGTACATATCAGAACTGAGATCCCTGGAAACTCTAGCAAGAAGCATGGAGAACATTCTAGACTCCCAAAACCAAATAAGCCCTGTTCTTACCGGAAGCTCCCCTCAGTGCTGTGGCTTCTGTTACAGCCCTCTGATCTAAATAGCATGTTCAGATTCTGTAAACACTGACTAAAAATGTCTTCTAGGTTATTAATTTTAAACCAGAGTCTAAAATTTAGAGAGTGCTGACTGCACCAAATAGTGCTGAAGCAGACTGAATCTGCATCCTATTTCTGTGTTCCACACCACCAGGACCACCTTCCTTACAGTCTTTTTGTCCAAGGTGCCGATTCACTAAATGAACAGTGCATGTCACCCCCAGGCACCACATCCTTCATGATGCTCCCAAGTTCCCCATATTCTTTATATTCCTTGGGATGGTTTGTGGGCTACAGAAACCCCAACAACTGTTTCAGAGGCTGCCGCCTGGCGTGTCAAAGAATTATGCACAAATAAAACCCTGGAGGGAAAATTTAAGATGGTAAACTAAGCATCTTAAAGAATGGATACGAAAGGGCTTAAGAAGATTTAACAACCCAGAAAACTTCGAGTTGGAAATGGATAGGTACCCAGACAGAGGAGCTGAAAGGAGATGGGAGACAAAATGCAAAAGGCCCAGGTTCCAGTGTAGCAAAGTCATCCATTGCTTCTAAATGGATTCCTGTTCTGGTGTTTGGGCTTTAGAAAAGCTCCAAATGTCAGAATTAGAATGTAGGCATAGATAAACCAGGAAAGTCCTTCAAATAATAGGCTCTTCTTGAGGATTGAAAAACTGCCAGGTCTTGGGGCTAGAGAGATGGCTCAGCAATTAAGAGCCCTGAGTGCTCTTGCAGAGGACTCGGGTTCAATTCCGAGCATCCACATGGCAGCTATGAACTGTCCTTAACTCCATCCAGTTCCAGGGGAATCTGAAGCCCTCTTCAGACCTCCGCAGCATTGCACGACACAGGTGCACTCACATACATGCCAGTAATACACTCATACACATAAAATAAAAACAATAAATAAAATATTTTTTAATGCCAGGTCTAAAAAATAACATGCGTATATCCTTCATAGGGATGCATGAAATCTGCTGAAGAGTCTGAGCCCGTGTTTCCATGTGAGGGCAGTAATGGGGAACAGAGGAGCACCCAGCAGACATTCCAAAAACCCAGTCACCGTACATTAGAAGGGACAGAGACTGTGAGAACCAGAATCAATCTCTTTTGACCTTGATGTCACTCTAGAACTTTGGACTGTTGACTCCCAGTGCTGGCCATGAGCTCTTTCTTCTCGTTTGTGCTCTTCACTGGGAAAACTTAAAAGACAAGTTACATCTCCAGAGCAGTTTGGAGGACACATGTCCACCCCAAGGACGCAGACAGTCTGCTGTTTCCACCTCTCCTTTCCTCTGTCTGTACTATTGCTTAGGGTCTGGTGTGAAGAGGCGGTGTGTGTGTGTGTGTGTGTGTGTGTGTGCGTGTGTGTGTGTGTGTTTCAGATATTCACCCTCAGCTGGAGAATAATATTTCTGAAGAGTCACTTCAAGTACGGTTAATTGTTTTAAAGAAGTTCTGCTTATCATCTGTGTATGGTTTGCTTTAAGGTATATAAAGAGATGTTTATACTCCATTTTAAGACCAAAAGGATGGCCATAAAAACAGTTGGATTCACATATGAAAAGTAAAATGGGAAATTCTCATTGAGCAAGGTATTCCAGGAAAACAATGTTTTTGTACACTTCACTACCATTTTGTGAATCTTTTAAAATTTATTTTTATGTGTATGACTGCCTTACCTGCATGTATGTAAATACACCACATGCCTTTAGTGCCCAAGAAGGCCAGAAGAAGGCACTGAATCCTCTGGAACTGGAGCTATGGATGGTTGTTAGCTGCCATAAGGATGTTGGGAACCAAACCTCAGTCCTTTGTAAGAGCAGCCAGTGCTCTTAACTGCTAAGCCATCTCTCCATCCCCTGCATGTTCATTTCTTTAGGTTGGTACTGGATCTTTTTCTGTCTCCCACCGTTGTCAAAGTGTAGCGGAAGGAACTGCAGCTTCAGTGGAATGAACGTTGCTAGCTCTCTTCTAAAGCAGCAGGTGATCCACCCTGCACACTGTCCATCTGCTTCTTCAACAGCTTCCCACTTTGAGGCAGTGCTCTTCATCTCCACCAAGCACCCTCCTGCCCTCAATTTAAAGTTACCAGGAGACATCTTCCAGGAAACGTATACTTGTAACACAGAGGCAAACCCAGAATCCCAGAGAGCTGTTCCTAGCCTTCCCCCATAGGGAATATTGGGATAAGCATGTGTGGATGGGCTCCACTGCACTGGCTCAAGGTATTTGGTGGTGACTCATTTGTGAACCAGCTGAAGGGTAAAGCCGAAGTGTCTGGAACATGGTGGCGGCAAGGTGCTGAGTCAAGAGCATCACAGGCAGGAGAACTTAGGGCAGCATTGGGAGCTGAGTTGTGGAACTCAGAAGAGTCGATAGGTTACATTGGAAGCCAGGTGAACACAAATCCAGTGAGCACCCACCATTTTGAGGAGAGATTGCATATATTTGTAAGACTATGGGGTAGGAAAAAATGTAAAACATAGGTTAACCAAACTTACCATGTCTCAGACTGACAAATGCTGACCTTTTCACAAGAAAATACATTTAGCTTGTCCTCCAATAATGCCTTTAGAGTTTCAGAATTCCCTTAGAGCAGGGAAGTAGAGAGAGTTTAGAATATTTCCTATTTCGTATTTGAGAGTTAAATTGTGAATGGATGTCTATGTGAATTATACCTGCCTATAAGCAAACTGCTTCATATTGGTTTCATGATGGAAAATCAGACTGCAAGTTTTCCCTGACAGAACCATAACTTTCACTTGAAGTTTTTTTTTTTCCTATCCACCCTTAAGTGCAACATATTTTCTACAATATCATAAAAAACATTTTTACAGCCAGGCATGGTGGTAGATGTCTTTAATCCCTGCACTTGTGAGGCAGAGTCAGGTGGATTTCTGTGAGATCAAGGCCAGCCTGGTCTACATAGTGAGTTCCAGACCAGCTGGGGCTACGGGGAGACCCTGTCTCAACAGCCCCCCAACTTTTTCACATTTATTTATTTGTGTGCACACCAGCGTGAATGTGTGCCATGAGGAAGTTTCAGAGGGCAGAAGACCTCTGGAGTCATCTCTCTCCTTCCACCATGTAGGTTCTGGGGATAAAACTCAGGTCATCAGGCTTAGTGGCGAGCTCCAGCTGAGCCATCGTGTCAACCCTAGAATGTCATTTTTAAGGGTCTTCTAAGTCCTTTCTTTCTTCTCTGTTTTCAAACTTCTGTTTGCACGTCTGGCCCCAGCACCTACATGAGCCCCACCCAGAGTGCACCTTCAACTCTGTTCCTTACTCCTCTCCTCATGAAACACGCTTAATTTGGAAGGTTGCTTTCTTTTCTCCTGAGGATCTTAGAAACATAAAGTCAGGAAAATTGTTTCTATCAGTCAGAATTTTTACATTTCATAGTCATCACATCTTTGTCTTATTAAGAAAGGAAAAGATTTGACATGAGAGTTGGATGTCTTAAACAAATTAGTTTGACACCCGGGGCAGAAATAAGACCACCAGAATATATTCAGGCATTTTTCCTGAAAAGAACGGAGCTGGCTCTTGAGTTCAGCATCTGAAAGAAAGTAGGCATCATTACCTTAAAATACTTGTGAAGATGGTTGGAATGAGCCTCTATTCTAGAAAATTCTTTTAAGAGCTGTTGCAAATATGGAACAGTAGCCCCCAAGCCAGGGGGACAAGTGAATTTCACAGGAGTCATTCAGAAATGCCCACGAGTGACTTTTCTTTCAGGGACTACACACCTGTGAGATCTACACACCTGTGAGTTCCAGATCTCATAGTGTACTGGAAATTCCAAGATGACATCACTGGAACCCCAAACACCACTGTGAGGTACTAATGATGCCATTTGAGCTTTCTGGGTGTCATTTCTGACAAGGAATCTGAGCTTTCTGGCAAGCAGGATGTACATCAGCTCGCACAGAGAGGCATGTTGTGGTGACTTCCGCCCTGGGGCATATGCACAGCTTCCTGTTTTGGTCTGAAAGCTCCCCTGGGCTTTCATAGATGCAGAATTACCCACAGGGATATGGGTTGCCCATGCAAAAGAGCACGTGTCTTATTTTTGGAAAACATCCTTCCACATTATCTCTGTCATTTTATTCTGCAAACTCCATTTCCTTTTACGTGTATATCACGTTTTAAATGTCACCTCACTGTCTTTGAGAACTATCCTTTCCCCCTTTTAAAGCTTATTTTTATTATCTGTTTTCCTCATCCTCTGTAGGCATTACTCTCTAGTCGCTATTTTATGTGTTTAAAATATTAATGACCCGTTGAAGTCTTAAGAGAGACATTTTTAATTCATCAGGTCAACCATTTGAAAATACTTGTGAGTTCCTTAAGTCACCACATATGTATACACCTTCGTGGGGGGTATGCAAAGATGCCTCTAACCTTCATTCTGCTTTCAAGCTGTACACAGTTTGGGCGGGGAACTGTGCTTACACACACAGTAGTACCAAATGAAAGATGGTGGACTCTGTACAGGGAAGGGTGGAGGGCTGCAAGGCATCTGCCATGTGTTTTTTGGTCACTGTAGGCATTCATCTGTGCAGTGCCTGTTCAAGCCTTTTGCTCAGGTTTTTTCCACTGGGTCTGGCTGTTGAGCTATAGGAGTTGTTCATATATCTTTTATTTATTATGTATGCATGTGTGTGTGTGTGTACAGACCTTTCTGCATATATAATTTCAGTATGTGCTTTTTTACTCATTGGCACAAACTCTCAAGTTCTATGGAATCTACTATACTTTTTCCTTTAAAAAAAAATCTTTTCTGTGTGTGTGTGTGTGTGTGTGTGTGTAGTCACATGTGTGGACACGTGTGTGCGATTGGAAGTCAGAGGACAACATTAGATGCTGGTCCTTGTCTCCCATCTTGTTTGAGACAGGGTCTCTGTTGTTTTTCTGCTGTGGACACCAGGTTTGTTGACCGGGGAGCTGTTGGGGTTCTCCTGTCTCTGCCTCTCATCCTCTGATCGGGGCTCTGGGGTTACAGATGCTTCTGTTATGCACCTGCTTTTATGCGGGTTCTGGGGATTTGAACCCAGGTACCCATGCTTGCAAGGCAAGTGCCTTTACCCACTAGGTCACCTCTCCAGACTTTGCTTTAACAGCTAATGCTGGGTCTTACCAAAGGAAATTTAAGGCATTCCGATACACCCCTGTGTTTTCTTTGCTGTCTACATACACCATTATGAACATAGAAATGAAATTAATGAAGTATTAGTACACACTCACTAGAATGGTGGGACAACATTGTATGCTGTTAATAAGACTGTGAAATAGCAAAGCCAGGTTGGGAATTAGTCTGGTCATTTTTCATAAGAGCAAGCATGCACCTCCCCCATGTCTTTAGCATTTATACTTTTAGGTTTTCTCTAAAAGAAACAAAAGAAATATATTAAGAGAACCGCTTGTACCTGTCTTCAGTGTCCCTGTTCACAGCAGTCGGTCATCAGGATGCCCATTAACAGAAAGCAGACACTGGTTTACCTCTACAGTGGAGCTCAGCACTGGTAGGACGCACCACTGATACACACAGGTTATATGGATATTCTCAAAGCACAGGGCTAAAAAGGCTTTCCACAAGAGTGGCTGCTATAGGATTTTATGCCTACCAACTTCTAGTCAACGGACTTTATGGAATGCTGTGCCCCTCATTCATACACTGCCGTGGCATCACCTGCCATATGAGAGCACTAGGGAATGAGGTCTCTGGGGAAATGTTAGGTCTAGAGGACAGATCTCTCTCCACTGAGTTCAGTGCCCTTCATTCCAACTAAGAGGCCCCAGAAAACTGCCTACCATGTGAGGACACAGCAAGAGGGACATGAATGAATTGTCCCAAATGGCTGTGGTGGAGCATGCCATTAATCCCAGGAAATCCTGAGGCAGAGGCAGGTGGATCACCATATGATGGAGGCCAGCCTGGGTGTGTTTGCTGCAAGAAAGACACTGTATCTGATGGCACCTTGGTCCTCAACTTCACAACTCAAGAACTGAGAGGAGTAAGTTTCTACTGTTTCCAAGCCACCTACATTTTAGGTTTTTTTTTTTTTTTTTGGTTATTGCAGTGCTATATGGATTACAACAAGGGGATCTGATTGGAACGAGAAAGGAAGGATGTGCAGACATGTTCTGTGTCTTGACAGGTGCAAGTTACATGCATGTGTCTAATTGCCAGCCCTTGGTGAAAGTGCATTTAAGATATGTGTACTTCATTGTACGTGAGGAATATCTCCATAGAAACAGTGATAACAGTCCCAGAGGCTAGAATTTGGCAACTAATTATGTTATGTTGGTTTAAATGTGGACTTTGTACTCACAAGGTCCTGGATTCAAGTCATAATTCTGAAACTTATTAGCTGTGGAAATTTGGTAACATAACCTTCTTGAACCGAAATTTTCTCTTTGCAGAACCAAAATATACTTTCTCTCAAGAGTTAGGAAATGTATATATGGGGCTTGTCACACAGCCTGACACAATGTGTTAAGAAATTAATGCCACTTGACTAACTCTCCACCTCCTGTTTTTCCTACATTTATCATTGAGTGAAGTGTCAACTGTGATTCTGAGGTTTGAATGCTTGTTGCAAAGCTGGCACATTATTAACGAAAATACAGAACGCACAGGTAAGATCATTCCAGAGAGAGAACATGATGCATTTGCTTATGAACCTGATGGATTTAAAACAGATAGTTGGCAATATTAGATCTTGGATTTGGGAGAAAAATCAGAGAGGAGTTTTGGATTTGAGGTGAGCTGCTAAACCAGATCTCGATGAGAGAGAGAGAGAGAGAGAGAGAGAGAGAGAGAGAGAGAGACCCTGAATCACAGCACTTGTGGATTCCATACCCCCAAACACTCTCATCACAGCCTATTTCAAGTAACCAAACCGGTTTGCAAAATGCCTGAATATTTACCCATCACCTCTTCCTAGCGGGTGCCTGCCAGCACCAACAAACCACCTGGTCACAGCCCTTTGCTGAGACAGAGAATTCCATAGATACAAATCTTTTCTCACGTTGCACCAGATCCTCTTGCCTGCTGGACACTTTGAGCTTAATCACGTTCTTTTGGAATCCATCTCCCTTTCTGAGCAGCTCTCCACAGCACACACCTCTTTCTACGGTTGCACAGGAATTCCTTACTTTCTTATGTCCACTGTTTTTCCAGAGATGCATCTTTCTACCACCGAGAGGCTGCCCTAGGTGGAGAGACTCTGTGGTCGCCATGTGCCTAGCATGTGGGAAGGCTTTGAGCACCATCTCTCATGATGAGAGCACTGCTCCTGTTTCCATCTCAGCCTTCTCATGTTAGGCTCCTGCCCTGCTTAAGACTGCATTTCATGCCCATCTAACTGTGGAGGAAAGGGACGCTCTCAATGCACATGTACCATCTCCCATCTCCTCTGCCACTTCTGTGGTGCGCCATGAACCTTGGGAATGCTGACAAGCCTCTGCTGGGCTTTCAACTTATGCTTAACTGATATCATTGATCTATTGGAAGCAATAGGGACACTTGGTCAAGAGTGCATAGGCGCTCTTATAACCCAGAGGCCAGATAAGATGGTATGCTCTACGTACATTTTTAGAAATTCTTTATTTCATTTTATTTTGAGGCAAATCTTACTATGTAGCCCTGGCTGGCCTGGAACTCACAGAGATCTGCCTTCCTCTGCCTCCCGAATGCTGGGATTAAGAACATGTGCCCCTATGTCTGGCTCCATTTCCAGAAATTCTTTGTCCTAAAAGTAATAATGAATACAGTTTTTGACCCAAAATATTTCCTTTCAACATTAGTTTTTAAAGCAAAGTAAAACAAAAACAAGGTAGATGCTCATATTTCCATAAAAAAGGAATATACATCCCTTTAAAATAACATAGCATCTTTAGGATATATAAAAAACTGAACAGACTATCTACATGAGCATATTTCTACTGCACTGAAATGTTATATTTAGCATTTCAATGCTATACTATTTCAGAAAGAGAAACGACTGCAATGCATTTCCGGCTGTCGGGGGTGTTTGCTTTTGGCGGTTGGATGCAGTGTGTTTCTTTCCGTCTCTGTGCACTTAGGGGCATTTCAAATTTCTTATATGACAAGCAGTCAGTGTCTGAAAGATTCCCAGTGTCAGGGCTGGAGAGACGGGTCAGTGGTGAAAGGCGTGTACTGCTTTTGCAGACGACCCTGTTCTGTTCCTAACACCCACTTCCGGTGGCTCACGGTGGTGATTCGAGCTTTGGGGATAAGATTTATATGGCTTCCTTCTGTATCTGTGGCCATGTGCATATTCTCTTCCATAATTAAGAAATAAAAATAAATCTTAAAAAGTTCCCAGTGTCTTGCCCCAAGAATGGGCACATTTTCCCAAGATGCTTATTCTGTTCAGTTTTTTGTTTTTAATTAAAAACTATTTGAAGTAATAATTTATTTATGAACTACAGGTAAGACATATTTTATGCTATATAAAGGGGTCTCTCTGGTCGCACTTGTTATTATGTCTTTGGTTATTTCCTCCTGTGTTTCAATAAAGGAGGTGATTTCAAAAACACAAATTGAAGCATTCTGCACCACAAAGTACTTTAAAAATACAATTTATTTATTGATCTATCTATCTATTGTGGTGTTGGTGATTAAACCTAGATTGTCATGCATGCTAGGCAAGCTCTCTCCCCCTGAGATATATCCCTAACCCATACAAAGATGTTGATTTGTAGATAATTCAAATATTTAATCCCCTTTTAAAGCATCGCTATTAATATATTTGTACATTGTACTTTTCCCGGATTTTCTTATGAACAATTTCAAATATAAAGAGCAATTAAAATGCTAACACAGCAAACATCTGTAGATGTACCAGCTAGATTTAAGAGCTGGCATTTTAATATACTTGCCTTATCACATATCAACTTATACATCAATCCATTTTGTTTTTTTAAATTTTATGTAAGTAGCAGAGATCATAACATTTTGCTCCTAAATATTATATGTATGATATATATATCATATGTATAATATCTTCATTAGAGTTATTATTTTTCAGTCATATCCTGCCTTTGGGGCTAAATTTGTGTGCAATGGAATGCATCCATCCCTAGCTATTATTTGGTGAATTTTGACAACTCTCTGTTGTTCAAACTTCCGTCAAGACACAGCCCATCACCAGCCCCCAGGATATGGCCTATGCTCATTTCAATCAATCTTTTGCAGCGTCTCTCAGGCCAACAGTGTCCTGATTTGATTTCACAATACTAGTTCTCTCGAGTCTAGAACTTCAGATAAATGGAATCCCACATGCAATCAGATGAGCTTGCCTGTTTTTTTCCAAGCATAAGCGTAGTGTTTTGTATTCATCCATGATGGTCTTTATTTTAAAGTAGTTTGTTACTAGTTATGGCAGTCTACTGTATTCCATCACACGACTATACATAGATTGTCCAGCCATTTTCCCGTTGACAGACTCATAGTCACTCTACATTTTATCATTTTGTCCTTTCTCATAAAGTCTTTTCTGTGGATCTCTCTTTTCACTGTTCTTGGGAAAATATCTAGGAGTAGAATTGCTGGGTCAGAGGGTAGGTTTATGTCTACTTTAAAAAAAATGTCCTCAATGTTTCCCCATAAACAAATATAGCCTCCCTGAGTCTATAACACATTATATCTGGCAAAACCCTAGCATTATGTAAGAATTCATTTTCCCCATATGGAGAACGCCTTTCCTTAAGATCTGAGTGGTAATTATTACAGGCTTAGTCATGATTATCCTCATCAGGAGGGCTAAACTCCTCTCTGCTCCTGTTTCTCCCCCTCCCAAGCCCTCTGGACCACCTGTAGGGATTGCAGAGTGGCTTCATACATTGCAAGAATCCAACAGGTGGCTTGCCACACTTCTCCTTAGGCTGTGGGCCGTTTCACTTTGTAATCTGAAGGCATTTTGAAGAAAGGAGACATTTGCTTCTGCCCAGCCTCCTGAACTCACTGAACCTGTACAATGTAAGACAAAGAAAGGTGGCCGTGGAGTCACTGAGAGCACAGACTTCACCTGCTAGCTCTGTGAGGTTGAACAGATTACATACCATCTCTGAGCCTTAGTTTCTACCCAAATAAAGGAGGGTAATAAGAATAAATAAAGCCGGGCATGGTAGCGCACGCCTTTAATCCCAGCACTTGGGCGGCAGAGGCAGGTGGATCTCTGTGAGTTCTAGGCCAGCCTGGTCTACATAGTGAGTTCCAGGACAGCTGGGGCTG
>NW_008352752.1:1234883-1251785 GCF_000622305.1 Nannospalax galili | reverse complement strand
TATATATATATATACTTTTGAACTTTTGTGGGGACTAAAAATTAAAAAAATTCTTTTATTTATTATTTTTATTTTATGTGTATGAGTGTATTGCCAGCATGTATGTGAGTGCACCCGTGTCGTGCAATGCCGCGGAGGTCAGAAGAGGGCTTCAGGTTCTCCTGGAACCGGAGTCAAGGACTGTTCGTAGTCGCCATGTGGGTGCTACAAACCCGGGAACCAAACCCCGGTCCTCTGTAAGAGCAGTCAGCGCTCTCAACCACTGAGCCATCTCTCCAGCCCCCTAAGAGGCACTTAGAAGAGTGCTCAACCACAGCAAATAAACACACATGAAGTGAGAACAGTCTGCTTTGGATCGTATGTACAACTTCGCCAGCTTTCTAAGTTCGCGTCTGCCCTGCTCCGTGAGCATTTCCTGTACACCACAGTATCGAATGCAGTAGACAATTGCGATAGTGCAACTACAGCTATTTCTTTCCATTGCTGTGGCTGTGTTAGCCCAGAATTTGGTGAGAAGTCAATTTACCCACGGTGATTTTATAGGCCTCTCACCCCCCAGATCTGAAGTCTACTCTCTTCCAACTGCCTTTGGTCCCCCAACCCTTATGCTCTGCCTGCATTAAAATGCTCTGATGATACCCACAGTTCTTGAACTATAAACTTTACTCTCAACTTACTGTTTTTAAACTAGAAGGATAATGTAGTTCTTGATGGTTCTACACGTAATTCAACTGATCTAACATTTGATTGCTTTATCCAAGAAAATACGTGGTGCTGGAGAGATGGCTTGTGGTTAAGAGAATTGGCTGCTCTTGCAGAGGATTCTGATTCAGTTCTCAGTACCCACACGGTGACTAACAACCGTCTGTGATTCCAGCTTTAGGGAACCCGATGCCCTCTTCTAGACTCCATGGGAGTTATCCACACATGGTGGATTTACATCCATGCAGGCAAAACACTCATATGCATAAAATAAAATTAAAGCAAAGAATACATCTTTATCAAAGGAGAAAATAGGAAGTTTTGACATTACTTATCAGCAGTGCTTTTGGCTGTTGGGGGCCACATAGTGTTAAATATTGCATCCTATACTCTCCAGAGACCACTTCAAGGTTTTCTTCAGAATAGGTTTGAAGAGGAAGCCAGGGAGGTTCTGAGAGCTACTTTCTATCAGGAAGATTAAATGGTATTCTAGAATATCTTCAGGAGTGGTCACTGTGTCGGCTTTCCTCCACTAAACTGACTTCTGCAGGTTTTGGAGTCAGATTAAAATCTATGCATCTCCTTACAACATAGAGAATACATGCTTGTAAAATCAGAGGAGAGAACTGACCACTGCGACCTGTTAAACATGTTTACACGCTTCACTTCAGCTGAAAGATTTCAAATCACGTCATTAATGTGCTGAGAAACACTGAACTGGAAAACACCGGCATTGTCTTTTCCTATTGATTTTTCCTGTTCTCGGCTTCAGAGCAAGACGCCATGGGTGGTCACCTTGGTCATTTCCTTGTGACCTCTGGCTCGGCTTGCAGTTTAAACTGCATTTGGATCTATCTGAGTGTCCAAGAGTGGGGAGTTGGAAATCCACAGGATGCTGAGGAAAGGCTAGATATGTCCACTTGGTATTAAAGGAGTGCTTTTGCAAGCAGAAAAAGAGATGATATTTGGTAAAAATGAGTGTCGTTTTCCCTGGCTTCGGCATCTGTTTGCACTCACAACGGCCGCTGTGTTTTCCTGTACCTGGTGGGTGGCCGCTCCATGTATCCACCAGGCACTGCGTGAAAATGTATCTCCTTATGTCAGAGGGAAATTTGCTTTCCTGTCTTTGCCTTCTCTCCCCTGCCTCCCTTTGTTCTAATCATACACGTGAGGAGAAAAGTCAGTTGATACTAGCAACCGTTTTCTTCTCCAGCCACTTTCGTTGGAGTTAATAATTCAAACGGATCTTTTACAAACTCATTTTATTCCTAGAAATGGCCTTCTTGCTAAGTCTGCTCTCCAGTCGTACTTTATCAAGCCGCAGATCCGCTTTAAAATGTGATGACTGGATTTCATCTGTTTTGCCACCCCCTAAGAATTCATTGCCCACAGTGCTTCCACTGCTGTTCTAAGAGACGGTTTAATTTTTGTGGTACGTTGATTGATAACTAGGCTCCCTGGTAACATGGTCTTCCTTGAATACGACTGCTGTTTTCTAGGTCTCAGATCCCCCGAAGTTACGCTGCATTACTCCCTGTATGAAGCAAATCTTCTACACCCTAATAGTAATATCCCCAGTCCCAAAATGAGCAGCGCGCACACACAAGTTGCCTGTAGGTATCTCGGCGCCTGTAGGTGATGCAATATGGGAAGGGAGTTTCGCCCTGATCTTAGGTTTGAAGGGATCAGAGAAGCAGAAAAAAAACAGACCAACAACCACTTAAACGCACAAACAAACCGGAAGGTTTGCCACAGTTCTGAAAAGTTGTGTAGTTGGTCCCAGCTGAGTAATCAAATCGGAGGGCCTTCTTCACTCCTCACTAGTTTCCAACTGCTGGCAGGTAAGGTACGTAGGACTCCTGCTATGCACCTCCAAATTAAATAAAATATTAACAACAAAGGAGGAGGGAAAAATAGAGTTGGCAAAGAAGAGAAGTGAAAAAAAAAAATAAAAGGAAAGCAAAGCATTGGGAAAGCAGCGGAAAAACCCGACTGTCCGAACCTTGGGATTGACTGTGCCAAGGCAAAACTCACATCATAATTTTCCAACAAGTAAAAGTCAAGAAAGTTCCTGTTCATGGACATCTGAGAGCAGGGGCCAGTGACTAGGTCCTGGTGAAATGACCGCTACTAGACAGTGAATTTGCTACGCTTCCTGTGTGGAGGAGGCAAAGCCTTGGCATTGTTGAAATCCATTCTTAGATGTCTAACATGCCTGACAATCTTGGTAAAGTCCATTTCTTCCCAAACACATGCATCTGACCCATCCAAACACGGGTGCACACAGTAGCAACATCAAGCCTGGAAAGTCACAGGTTTCAATGAAACATCTCCCCTTGGTTCAGGAATGATCCAGCATGGACTTGCTGTGGCCACTTTTGCATCTGTTGCCCTAGCAACTCTTACTTGGCAGACTTTCTTTGTGTTTGGGGTAAATGAGATGGGTGGATAAAATAATCTCTGTATTGAGTGATCATTACTGATTCGGCAAATCTTTAGTGAGTATCTAGTATGCTTCAGGCCCTGGGAACTGTGGACTTCGTAATGAAAGAGGCAGAAGAGAGCTCCACCATCTCTCACCTTCTTACTAATGAATGGGATAGGCAGGGAGTGGAATATAGAATGAAAGTGAGTGAGATGAGGTAACGAAAGAGCAAGGAGTCAGTAACAGAGGAGAGGGGGAGGCTTTAGGCAGATGTCAAAGGCAGCACCACTGAGAATGTGGATATTGAATGAACACTCGAAGAAGAGAGAGGGTTAGCCAGGTAGCTATCTGGTGGCTCAGCAATCAAGGCAGGGAGAAGCACATGTGCACAGGCCCCCAGGCTGGCATATTCCTGGTACTTTGGTGGGGAAAGCAAACAGGCTGAAAGGAGCAGAGTGGAGCCATGATGGAGAGAGCTATAGGTGATGTCATGGGGGGAGGGGCGACTAGACAGATCATGGAGGACAGCATGAGTCATAGAAAGCACACAGGCTTTTGCTTTGAGTTGCGGGAGAAGACATTGGAAGGTTTTGTGCAGAGCACTGGAATAATCAGGTCTATGATTTAACGAGGGGCGACTAGACAGATCATGGAGGACAGCATGAGTCATAGAAAGCACACGGGCTTTTGCTTTGAGTTGCGGGAGAAGACATTGGAAGGTTTTGTGCAGAGTAAGGTCACACTGGATAATTTTGTTCATGCAAATGGATGAAAACCATACAAGGGTTGATGGAAGAAGATCCACTAGAAAGCATCTTCAGTTTCCACACAGGACTGAACCAAGGTGGTGGTTATGAAGTTCTGAGTAGGTTTTACAGGAAGAGATGAGAGGATTTGATCAGACAAGAGGTGCAGGTATGGCTACAGGGCAGAAGGGACTGGTGATGGTGGTTAAAGTAAGAATAGATATATGGATGCCATAAAGATATTGATCAAAGTAACTGGCAAAATGGACAGTCAATTAGGTGCGATGAAAAGAAAGCATTTTTTCCTGTAGGGAGTATATATAAGGATCCTGATTTGAGACAGGTTAAGACTGGGGTGTCTATTGGCTAACCACATGGACTTGCCAAGTATGTACTTGACTATCTGGGTCTGGAGATGAGGGAAGAAACCACATTGGAGATGGAAATTTACATATCATCAGCATATGAATGATATTGAAAGCCACGAGGCAGGGTGGGATCTCTGAGGTCACCTCTTAGAGACCTGTTTATGGACTGAGCCTTCAGGGATGGAAGAAGAGGAGAAAACGGTCAGTGTCATAGACAATGGGTAGAGAAATCAACGGTTTCATCTGCTGCTGAAAGGCCAAATCAGATGAAATCATCTAAGGGGACATAGCCTTTGTGTCTAACAATAGAGTCTACAGGAACCTTCAGGAAAACTCATTTCTGTTGGCCTCAAGGTCCGCAGTCATCCAAGACAACTCACCTAGCATGATGGGTTAAGCAAGGTTGTGGTTTCAGATAGAAGCAATTTGTTTGAAAGTAAACTGGAGTGAGCAAACTGGAGGTTGAAGAAGAGAATTTGAAATCTCCTTATCATCTTTCCACTGAGGTACTGAGAATATAGGATGTTTCAGATAAGCAAAAAAACAAATAGAAATGTGCTGAATGGTTCCATAGGCAGCAGGCCTCAATGGAAACCATGACAACAGGGAAAGGCCTTGTAGAGAGTGTGTGTGTATGTGTTCTGTTTGCTTTGTCGATGCATTTATCATGCGTGTGGCCTTGGTGAGCGCAAGAGCTGGTGAAGGGTGAATTGTCCTTTCATCTTTTGGAAAAACAAAACAAAACTTAAAAGCCCAATGAAAGTGGATGCGGGTACTGCTGCGTGGGTGCACAGTGCAGTGCAGAGCTTGGCTGACACAAAGCATATGTTTTTGACTTCGAAGGTTTCAAGCTCCACCTGATTGGAATGAAAATTGGCAAAATGGGAGAGGGATGACAAGAGATGATCAGGTTAATTTTAAAAGTGGAAAAAGCGGATCTTCCCCCGTGAAAATAAGAAAACCTAAATCATATGAAGAAACGTGATACTAGTGATTTGTGTATTTGGCGAGTGGTCTTAACTAACTGCACTGCAGCCTCTTAAGAGAAGGCTGTTTTGGAGCTTACGTGATATAAGACAGGACGGTTCTACACTGAGGGCAGAGAGGAGCATGGATTCTTGTGGTCATTTGATATCCTGGTCAATATTAGTGATGGTAGGTTTATGACTGATACCTGACCAGTTAGTAATGTGCAGTGGAGAAAGTAGAAGCAAAGATAAGAACAGCCCAGGACAGGAACAGTTAACGTCTCATAAGTCCTTTAACGACCCCCTTCAGGACAGCCTTGTTCCCAGCCTGCTGGTCTTCAGCCCCAAATCTTTTTTTTTTGTCGACTCCTAAACTGGCTCTCTACTGCCAAGACATGCACGTATTGATCCAAGGGACTTGCTAACAAACACCACGGAGACTCTTTGAACATGCTTCATTGCTGAGACCTCACATTTTTTTCTTCTCACTCCAGTTTTACTCTGAATTTGTCTCTTAGGTGTTCGATGTTTCACATCTTCTGGAATGTCTCAGATAGGAGACCTTAGTCCAACTTCTCAAGACCTGGTCCTAAGCCTAGCTTGCCCTCAGGGGAGGAGAAGGGATTAGACTTGCTGAAGCTTCATTTTCATGAAGCAGAGCAGAATCGAACCTGTGGCTGGCGATCTCTTGAAGGTTCAGCACTACAGAAGCAGTGCGGGGAATGATAAAAGCTATTTCAAGCAAACGAATGGTCTTCTTAAGTGCCCAGCCTAGCTCCTTAAAACCTCCTTTACTCCTCGTAATTCACTAAATAATTCACTACACTCTACAGTTTGTCTATGGTGTCATGAGTAATGGAAATTGTCTTACTGGGAGTTTTTTCAGAGCATCTGTCCACCTGAGCAAATATCACTGTTCTCTCTCTTAGCAGGCTTTCGAGCAGCACCATCAGAAGTGAGAAGGTAATTATGTTGGTAGTTGCTTAACGTTTAACCCTGAAGCGGGTTATGAAATGCAGGTAGTGGCCACATGATCTATTAGAAAAAGATTCCCAGAGAAATCAGCAAGCCAGTGGGGGCATCAGGAAGGACCAAATTTAAGTGGCAAAGTGTGACTTCATGCCACGTTCCATGGTGGGAAGCTGTGGCCTGATCCCTATGAAGAAACCTAAGGTGGGAGTTAGCTGAGTTGTCACAAAGTCCCCTGGAGGTGGCTGCGATTCCAGGTTCTTGCATTATCTATCTTCGCTGAGGACCATCCCAAGGCCATGGAAACTTCCTGGTTCTGCTTCACCAGTCCTAGGAAAACCCCCTAAAGATGAGTGTGCTGGATGGCTTCAGTGTCAACTTGACACACCTGGGTGGAGGGAGCCTCAACCGGGGAATTTCCTCCATTGGACTGGCCTGTGGCCATGTCTGAGGGACATCTTCTTGATGAGTGATGTGGAAAGGCCCAGCCTGCTGTGGATGGTGCCACCCCTGGGCAGGTGGGCCTGTGCTGCATAAGAAAGCAGGCTGAGCAGGGGCCAGGAGAGAAAGCGAGTACCAGCATTCCTCCATGGCCTGTGCTCCAGCTCCTGCCTCCAGGTTCCTGCCCTGAGTTCCTACCTTGGGCTCCCTGATGAACTGTGACCTGGGAGATGTAAGATAAATAAACTCTTTCCTCCCCAAGTTGGAAGTTGTCAGAGTGTTTTGTCACAGCAATGGAGAAACAAACTAGGACAATGAGACACGGGGCGGACCACTGGAGTGCATGGAACAGTAAAGGGATCTACAGGGGTATGTGAGGGGCTCTGTGCTGTTTGCTATGTCATTGAGAACATTCACAGAGCCTTTATAGTGCCTGAAAAGCCGTGTGTGTGTGTGTGTGTGTGTGTGTGTGTGTTATGCCACGTAATTTTCATGATGCCCCATGAGTTACCTGTTTTGTATACTGAGGAATTGAAACATTCAGTAACTCATAAGCCTGTTCAAAAAAGGTCAATACTATGTAAAGATTCGATTTTGGTCTGTCCAAAGACCATGCCCACAGATACATCTTTCCTTTTGTATTCTATTATCAGTCAGTAAGTGACAGGCTCAGCTTAGCAGGATGGGAGAAATTAGAGTGGTTTACACAGGAAGAAGAGTTGTGATTAAATAGTTTGTAACTCAGGAAACTTACAAATGAGTGAGGATTATTCCAGGGACAGAAGAAGGGAAGATTGAGAGGGAATTTAGGAATGATTTTCAAGTTCATAGAAGTTTTAAACACACAATAGATTGACCAGCTGTGCACAATTCTACGTAGCAGAATAAAACAGAACTCCATTGCTGTTATAGCATGAGGGTTTTAAGTTGGATTGAAATGAGTGTTTCCCAGCCAAAAAGGACGGGGAGCACTGGAGTGAAATCTGTAAACTCGATTTAGAAGGAAAAAGGAGAAAAAAGAAAAGAGAGGAAAAGAAAAGGAAGAAAAGACGGGAGCTCAGTCTGCAAGGGTGCGAACGCACGGGGTGTTACCTTGAACACAGCTGCTCCACACCTGCAGCCTCCACAGAGGGAGCAGGAATGACAGACGGAAAAAGCCGCAAATGTCATCTTAGTAGAGAATCCTTGGAAGGCTGCCGGCCTTCCAGAAACTATTGTATTTATCGCAATCATTATCGTTTGTGCCAGAGAAGAGCTGTGCAGTGGTCTGGTCTAGTCTGGTGGCTTGCCTCTTAATAAGAACTCTCCTTTTAACTTTTGTCCTTTAAAGACAAAGATCTCAAATGCCATTAAGTATTTGCATATGATGCTGCACTGAGATACAGAGCCAGTAAGTGTCTGGAGAACGGACTATATACCTTTGGGTGTGTGTGTGTGTGTGTGTGTGTGCACACGCGCGCACCACTGGGTGCTTGTAGAGGCCAGAAGGTGGTGTGAGAACCTCTGAACTGAAGTTACATAAGGTTGTGAGCTGCCTGATGTGGGTGCTGGACTAGAACTCCAGTCCTCTAGAAGAGCAGCAAGTGTTCAGTGAGCTGTCTCTCTAGCCCTGCTATAAGCCTTTGAATAATTTGCTGGTTTTCGTCTTCTGTCCACCAGAAGCCCCGTCCCTGGGAATTTTCAGTGCAAGATAGTATTCTCTCCCCTCTCTCTCTCTGTCAAAAATGCTTTCATTATCTTTTTGAGGATTTCATAAGTGCATACAGTACATTTTATACTCACTCCCCTTCAGTCTTCTCAGATCCAACCCCTCACTTCTACCCCTTCCCAGGTTTATGCCCTCTTTTTTCTTTTTCTTTTCTTTTTTTTTTTTTTTTTGAGACAATTTCTCAGTTTTTTTTCTGGCTGACCTGGCCTTTAATAAAAAAACCAATGTGGTTTGGAACTAGACCACTTTTTTTTTTTTTTTTTGCCTACTGATTCCAATTTGTGCTGTCCATATACTCATGGCGTGTGAGGGGCAGGGCCATCCTTTGGAGTACGTAGACCTACCAGGAACTACACTCTTCAAGAAAACTGACTCTCTGCCCCAAAAGAACCATCTGCAGCTAGAGATGGGGGAATGAACACCTCCCTGCCCCATTCCAGCTTGTTGATTGATCTTATTCAGGTCTTCTGTAAACAATCACAGCTGCCGTGAGTTCATGAGCGAGATGGCCTTGTCGTGTACAGAAGACACTGTTTCACTCTGTTCCTCACTGAGAGGCTCTTAGAATCTTTCTGCTTCCTTTTCCAGGATGTTCCCTGAGTCTTAGGGAGTGAGGGGGCTGATGTAGACATCCCATTTGTGGTGATGACTCCAATAACACTTAACTCTCTGCACTTTGACCAATTGTGAGTTTCTATGTTAATCACTGTTTACTGCCAAGAGACTTCTCTGATGAGGTCTGGAGCTGTGCTAATCTATGGGCATAGACATAGGAATTTAGAAAGTGGATAATCATATATTCTCTATTTTGTGCATGTATGCATGTTTGTATGTTATGTGGGAACACATGTGCACTGGTGTGTGTGCATATCTATGAGCACATGTATGGAAGCTAGAGGTTAACTTTGGAATCTTTCTCAATCAGTGTCTTCTTTGTTTACATAGGCAGAGCTCTCCCTGAACCTGGATCTCACCTGATTCAGTTTTTCTAGCTAGTCAGCTTGCTTTGGGGATCCCAGGTCTCCAGTTTGTAAGACAGATGTTATTGCCACACCTGCCAAGATTTCGTGTGGGCGCTGGGGATCTGAACTCTATCCTCTTGCTTGTATTGCTTTGCCACGGAGTCATCTCTCCTAAACATACTTTGCTTTTTGAGACAGAGTCTCACTGTGTAGCCTTGACTGGTCTGGAACTCACTATGTAGACCAGGTTGGCCTCAGACTCACAGAGATCTCCCTGCCTCTGCCTCTGGAGTGCTGGAATTAAAGCAGTATGCTACCATGCCTGGCTACCCCAAACATGTTCTTAATGATGTACCTATATAGCACTACTAGAAAAATGTATTATAATAGAGTCATGAATGTGTTTTCTCCATAGCAACATTGGCAGGCCAGACATGACAAACAAACCTGTGAAGACTCCATTCTTCAACTACACTGTGGACCAAGTAGATCATTCTGAACTACTGAGGGACCTGGACCATCATTACATCAGTTTCACTTGGGATTTCAGGCATATCATCATCCTCACATAGGGGCATGGTTTGGAGCTTAATCATTTCTCAGAAGCTCATGTGTTGAGGGCCCGGGTCTCTGGCTGATGGCCCAGTGTGTAGGTAGGGGAACTCTGGAGCTGAGGCTTAGTTGGAGGAAGGCTGGTCTTTGGGGGTACGCCATTTGAACAGTTTACTGAGACCTGGGACTCTTCTGTTTGTTTGTTTCCTGGCCACCATGAAGTGAGCAGTTTGCCTTGTGTCCATTCTTACCGTATTTTGCCAAAGACACAGGCCTCAGAGCATCAGAGCTGGCAGGACAGGGGTTGAAATCTCTGAAAGCATGGCCCCAAATAAACTTTTCCTCCTCTAAGTGGATCTTCTCAGGTATTTTGTGGACGGACTTGCAGGATTTTCTACACATGGCGTAAAGGCCACAGTGGAAGCCAGCTGCTCCTGAAGATGCTCTTCCTGTTGCAGCGCTGCCTTGTCCTCCGTGAAGGAGACTCTCCCCGACTTCTGTCACAGTAACAGTTATTACTGATTGCGCACGGGACACCCTACCTTTCCATGCACACTTTCTTCATGGCAACCTTGGAAATCTTGTGTATTTTGAGCTTCATTTTCCAGAAAACAAAACTATCTTAAAGTGTAGTTGACTTGTTGAAAATCCTATAAATAGGAGGAGACAGTGTGGTCCTTCCGGGGTACCTGCCCTGCAGAGTCTTAGGTTGAAGCCACTGGAAGCCACTGGGACAGAGGACAGAGGTCAGAAACCCTGAGAATTCAGCTTCACAACGATCTCTTTGGATGCCTGGATCAAGTGATACCTGAAAGTGAGAGTTGCCTCTGAATTCGGCTCCGCTCAGACGACAGAAGGAAGCACTCTGTGGCTTGAGCTGCGTGATGGGTCTTGTGTCAGCAGAAGGACCTGTAAGCAGCACAGATGCTCCTCCCTCAAGGACCCTTCCATTCTCCAAGGCTCTGGTATGATGAGGATTGACTTCTAGAGTCATGTTCCTTAAACAATTTGGCAACTTAATTAATCAAATTACATTACATTCAAGCTATTCTCCTTGCTAAGTAAGAAAGGTTGCCTGCTTAAGACTTAAAAGATTCTGAACGATACAGAATGAAACAAAGAATATTTTGGTTAATGATTTTTAAGTTAGGCAGAAAGAAAAATTAAATGATGCCCTTTGTCTGATAATTGTACCTAATTGAAGCTTTAATTCCAGCAGGAATAATAAACCTAGGAGTCAAGTTTATCTGAGAAGTAGGATTTTCAAATTATTTACATGTGTTTAATTTTAAAATATGTGTATACATATTGGTTTCTCATCTGAGGTAATATATTAGAATACCTCAATACATCTTAGGCAAGGGTAAGTTCCCCTTTATTGTGTCATTCTTTGCCATCATCAGACCCTTCCCTTGTGTGGACTAACAGCATGTAAATAAAGGCATCATATAAATCCAAAGGTGAATCATTATGTTGAGAGTAAGAAAATGAGGAACCTGGGAAGAGTATACGAATGGAGCTGGATAACAGCATCGAAAAGGTAAGATGTGTGAAGGAGTGACCGTGGGTCATTCAAAGTTCTGCGAAACTAGGGAGTTTAAAGTTCAGGGCCACTGCAGAGTCACTGGCTTGCAGAGGGAACCAGCAATGAGTTCCCACAGTTCTGTGACTTTCAAAAGCTCAACATCTTAACCGCAGTTGGCCCAGAGCCCTGTCTTTCCCCTGCGCCCACTTCTTGCCCTCCTTGGCCTATGTTTCCTACTGGTTGGCTAGCACTGCAGGGACCACAGTTCTAGAATCTGGTTGTGGAAGCAACGACTGGGCATGCACTTGAAATGGGGGCCGTTCATGTGGGCCACAGACACTTCATGTTAGGGTGAGGCTACAGGCCTTAGTATAGCATTGCCCTCTAGAAACACTCATTCTGTCAAATGCATCCACTCACATGACCTGTGACAAGAGCCTGCTTAGTCAGAAATTGTCTGAGGATGGGAATGGATACAGGGGTGTCCCACACTAAAAGTACCTGTACCCGGAGGTATGGAATATGTTTGGAATGTATCCTAGTGTGCGTCTCTGTTGCTGTGATAAAACACTCTGGCCAAAAACAACTTGAGGAGGAAAGGGTTTGTTGTGTCTTACACTTCCAAGTGACTTCCACCATTGAGGGGAGTCAGGGTAAGAACTTAAGGTGGGAACCTGGAGGCAGGAACTGACGCAGAGAGGAATGCTGCTAACGGGCTTGCTCACTTAGCCTCCTGCCCAGGGATGGCACTGCCCACAGCGGTCTAGCCTTCCCACAGCAATTACTAATGAAGAAAATGCCTCCCAGACATGGCCACAGGCCAGTTCAGTGGAGGAAATTCCTCAACTGAGGGTCCCTCTTCCCAAATCAGGTTGACAGAAACTACCCAGTACAGAATGTCTCCAGTCATCAGAAATATAAAATTGTCAGCAGGGGCTGGGGGCATGGCTCACTTGCTAAAGGGTCTGCTGTAAGCATGAGACCCATGTTTGGATCTCCAGAACCCTAAAAATAAAGGCGCACAGCGACCAAGGAAAGATACGATGTCAGTCTCTGGTCTCCACATACACTCACACATGTGCACACTCACATACACATGTGCATACATCCATACTAATAAGCACATACACCACACATGCAGACACAGACACACACACACACATACACACACATAGATACACACACCACACAAAACACACACCAAGAAAATGAATGCTTCATGTATGTGTATAGGGAAAACTGATTTGTAGTTTTACCTTCTTATAGACAGTATTATAAGATTGTTGTCATAAAAAGTTATCTAAGAGTTGGCACAAAAAATATTGTGCAGTGTGCTGACAACTCTTGTCTCCCCTTTGGCTGTACTTTCTGTTTCCCTGTTGATCAGCGTGTCTAAAGTTACAGTCACATGCCAGGTGTGGTAGCACACGCCTTTAACCCCAGCACTCTGGAGACAGAGACAGGTGGATCTCTGGAGTGTGAGCACAGCCTGGTCTACATAGCAGGTTCCAGGGCAGCTGGGGCTACATAGTGAGACTCTGTCTCAATAAATTAATTAAGTTATAATCACACAAGATGAATACCTTTTAGAGATCTGCTTTACAACAGACCCCACAGCAAGCAATGTATTATATATTTGTTAAGAGGGTAGATCTTATATTAAGTGTTCTTAGCACTCATGCAAATGCACCCAGTTTATAAGGATCCAAAGAAGGCTTGGAGTTGATGTGATATAGCGGTGGCCTTTAATTTGATGATAGAATCATGAGTATATGTAGGTCCAAAAGTGTAAGATAAGTAGACATTAGTTATATGCAGTGACTTGTAAGGACAGTTATATTTCATTCAGTAAAACTGAAAAAAAAGAGATATAAAATGGATTCTTCGATCAGGAGTTTATTCCTGTGTGTGTGTGTGTGTGTGTGTGTGTGTGTGTGTGTGTGTGCTTTTTTGAGACAGGGTTTCTCTATAGCTTTGGCTGATCTGGAACTTGTAATGTAGCCCAGGCTGGCCTCAATCTGACAGAGATCTTCTTGCCTCTGCCTCTCAAGTGCTGGGATTAAAGGCATGTACCACCATACCTGGCCTTGCATTAGATTTTAGTTTTATTTCCAATTGTGTGTGTGTGTGTGTATGTGTGTGTGTGTGTGTGTGTGTATGTGTGTACCTGGGTATGTGCACCTGAGTCCAGTGGCCATGAAACCAGCTCTTGGATCTCCTAGAGCTGGAGTTACAAGTGGTTGTGAGCTGCCCCACATGGGTGCTGGGAACCAAATTCTGGTCCTTTGTAAGACCAACAGTATGAACTCTTAACCATTGAGCCATTTCTCTAGCCCTGATAGTAGATTTTAACATTTAAAAGATTTTTTGGATTTATTTAATTTTGCTTTATGTGCCTATGTGTTTTTCTGAATGTCCGTAAGTGCACCAGAGACCAAGAAGAGGGCATTAGGTCCTGCGGAACTGGAGTTAAGGACGGCTGTGAGCTGCCATGTGGGTGCTGGGTTCCCAGCACCCAGGTCCTCTGCAGAGCAGCCGGTGTTCTTAACTGCTGGGCCATCTCTCCAGCTTCAATTTTCCAGTTTCTTTTCTAAAATCATCATTTTCATAGCCAAACATTATATTTTAAATTTTATATTTCTTTCCTTAGAGAAGACCCTCAAGTTAATGTTAAGGCTCCAAACATTGAAATCTGACATCAGCCTATTCAAGCTTTGAGTAAGAAGGGGTTAACTGAACCTAGGCACCTGTCACTGTCCAGGATTACCTTATGGTTGCTCGGGAGGTAACCCTCGATAACCCTTGTTTTCATTCCAGTTCAGAGGGAAGCATCAACCTCATGCAAATATTTAAAATTCTGTATCAGTACTTTGAGAAATAGCTCGTATAGAACAAATAATGCGTATTTAAAGCGTACAATTTGAGAAAATTTTTCTTTCTGGTACTGGCCATGGAACCCCCCAGGTTTCTGTACATGCTAGGCAAATGCTCTACCACTGAGCTGCATCCCTAGTCTGAATTTGATCAGTTCTGACATGTTCGTTCTCATGACATTTTTACAAAATCAAGATAATGAAAATTCCCCTTTGTGTCCTAAGGCCTTCTATCCCATCCACAGTGAACAGCTGATCTGTTTTCCATGATAATTAGCTAGTTTTTATTTTTGGAAAACATAAAAGTGGAATGTAATCATAATTACTGTGTATCTTATCTATATTGTTGATTATATCCATGGTTCATGCTTTTATATTGCTGAGTAGTATTCCACCATGTTGTAAGATGACATTTGTTTGTCTGTTTTCCTGTGTGGAAAATATTATTATAATTAGGGCATTATGTATTTGTCTTTTCTATGACCATTTATATACAAATCTTTGTATTGACATGTACGTTAATTTGGGACGGAATACTTGAAAGTTGATTGCTTGGCTTAATTATGGATATGTGTTTCTCTGTTTAAGGAAAGTACCAAGTGGTTTTGCAAAGTAGTCAGACCATTTTTTAGTCCCAACAATAGGGGGCATTTCATTTGTACAAAATCTTTGCTACAACCACATGGAAGCCAACCATTTTTTCCTTTTCCAAATGTAACCATTCTACTAGGACTGTAGTGCTGTCTCACTGGGGCTTTAATGACTGCCACCAAGGGTCTTACGATGTGATGGCTTACTGTCCAAATATTTTCTCTGGTAAGATCTCTGCTCACATCTTCTACCCGTGGTTCCCTTTCTTGAGTTTTATGGATTTTTTAAAAAATATGCATTTTGGATACAAGTCCTTAATCAAATATATGATTTGCAAATATTTACTTCCAGTCTGTAGCTTGTATTTTCATTCCTCAACAGTCTAGTTCAAAGAGCAGAAGTTTTGGAATTTTTGACGCTACCCACTGTATCAATGTTTTCTGTCACAGATTGCAGTTTTGGCATGGCATCTAAGAAGCTTTACCTAATCAAAGTTGCAAAAGTTTTCTCCTGAAAGTTTTACATTTAGGCCAATGACTCACGCTGAGTTAATTTTATGGTGTGAGATATGGATCAAAGTTTATTTTTTTCTTGCATATGTATATATCCAATTATTCCTGCACCATTTGTTGAAAAGACTAATCTTTCTCTACTGAATTTCCTTTGAAACTTTGTCAGAATCATTTGTCTGTATATGTGCGGCTCTATTTATGGACTTCTTCTGTTCCATTCCTATATCCTCTATCTTTATAGTCTTACCAAACTGTCTTGATTATTGTAGCTTCATAATAAGTCTTAGCTCTCTAAATTTACTCATCTTTTTTCCAAAGTTATTTTGGATATTCTAGGTCCTTCAAATTTTTATATCAATTTTAGAATCAGTTCGTTAATTTCTAAAAAAAACTACTAGGATTTTAATTGGGATTGTTTTAAGTCTATGGACTCGTTTGGGGAGAATATATTTCTTAGCATGATTGAGTTTTCTTGCCAATGAATACAGAACATGCCAGAACATGCCATCGTTTATTTAGGTCTTTTATAGCTTTCAGTAATGTTTTATGGGTGTCAGTGATTAGAGCCTTCACACCTCTGTCAGTTTTTATCCCTAATTATTTCATTTTGTGTCATTTTTACATGCCATCGTCCTTAAAAATTTTAGTTTCTCATGGTTCATTGCTAAAGTATGGAAATACAACAGATTGCCATGCAATAGCCCTTTTACCCTGAAACTTCGGGCTGGACTTGCTGGACTCCTGCTTGCTAATATACATCTGCTAGGAGGTAGGCAGAGAGTGCAGGCTGGAGCTCAGCTCCACAAGGCCACTTGCCTTCATGGGGAGCAGGGATCTGTGCTGCATCTAGCTGGAAGGCAGTGACTTCCTTCTTCGAGTCACCCTAAGAGTTCTAACAATTTTCTTTCTACAGTTTTGTTTTTGCCTTTGCAATCTGAATGCTTTCATTCACTTATTTACCAATTGATTATTGATGTAGGGTCTCCTGTGTAGTCCAGGCCACACTGGAATGCTCCTGTGTATGTTTTCTTGCTTTAATGCAGACTGGAAATTCCGGTTTGATGTTGAGGAAGTGACCTATGCGGCATCCAGCTTTGTTCCTATCCTCATCACAGCTGGATTGAAAATTAGCCAAATCATGACAGACGTCTTGTATCAAGTTGAGAAAAGTCTCTTCTTATTCCCTTTCCTGGTTTTTTGAAAGCTTAAAAAAAATTAGGAAAAGAAACTCCAATGGACTCTCATATGGACATTTGAAAATTGCCCTGTTCTGACTTTTTTCTAGCTCCCAGTCTAGAACTTGTAATGCTAATTACTCTTGCCTTTACTTCTCCTCCACATCTCCTATTCATGATTCAAGGACTTTCTTTTCCCCTTTGAGATAAGAGTTATGAAATTTGGGAGTCTTTTAGATAGACCCACTGAAGGGGTACCCCAATTGCCTCACCCTGCGTCCCTGTTCAGCATGGAAGAAGCCAGAGCGATCTGCATCCCGATTCCCTATTGGCAGTTTGGGTAACCTCTTCAGAGGATGGCATGATAAGAATAGGAAGTAAGAAC
>NW_008352752.1:1225250-1234704 GCF_000622305.1 Nannospalax galili | reverse complement strand
CCTCTTCAGAGGGGGGAATGTTAGAGTAGCCAAAAGCCCCATAAAAAATAAGTCAAAGAAGAAAAAAAAAATAGGAATGCAGGTTGGAATTTGTCAAATGCTTTCCTCCGTGCCTGTTTAGATGCTCATAAAGTTATATCCTTTTTTTTTGTTGGTGAAGCACATTGATGCATTTTCTATCGTTAAACCAACCTTGCAGACCTGGTCATGGCGGATTTGATTACAGTGGCGGATTTGATTTGCTCAAATTTTGGCTAGAACGTCACCATCTACTACCACGAGGCATCTTGGTCCGAAGGTTTTTGTCCTACATCTATTTCTTGTGTCAAGGTAAACTTGGCCTCATCACTGGGAAACATTCCTTCCTTCTTGGCTATCTGCGTTTGTGTAAACTTGGTGTTATTTCTTATGACATCTTTAGCAGGATACCCAATGAAGCAGTTTTGTGTGTTAGCAGTTATTTGTGGGAAGTTTTACAACTCTGTACTAATTTCTTTTCTAGGTAGAGGGCCATGCGTGCTCTCTAGTATTTTTCTTGAATAGGACTTGAATAGGAGTTTGCATCTTGCAAGGAATTTATCCGCTGCAGCTGAATTTTAGAGTTTGCTGGTGTGTACTAGGCTCTTGCAAACTTTGTAGTGGTGTTTCTTCCCCCATTTCCCATCTCTAATCAGTCTGGTTAGAGTCCTAGCAATATTTTTCAGGGAAATTAATGCTTTCTTTAAGTTTCTATAAGAATGAAAAATTATCCAGTTTGCTTACATTTTGTGTGTGTTTGTGTATGTGTGTGGTCAATGTGTGTGCGTATATGTGTGCTCATGTGTGCTCGAGTACGTATGCCTGTTCATGTGGAGGCTGGAGATTGCTGTGAGGGTGCTTCTCTCAATATTTTCCCCACCTTACTTTATTTTATGTTAGTGTTGAGAAGGGGTCTTTCACTGAATACAGGTTTACCATTTCACCGTAGCATGGCTGGCCTGAGAGTCCCCAGGATCTGCCTGTCTCCTGTCTCCACAGACTGCCAGCAGCATGCCTGCTGTTTTATGTGAGTTCTGAGGACTGAAGTCAGGTTCCCAGTCTTGCCAGCATTTCATCTCCTCGGCCCTGCCCAACGTTTTAATGTTACATCATCTATGTTTCATTTTGGGTTGAACCTTCGAGTTCACTAATCTTTTCTTCTGCAAAGTCTGATCTTCTGCGAATCCCAGAAAGTGTATTTCTCATCTTACACTACTTAGTTTTAATCACTACAAGCTCTAGTTGGTTCTGTTTTATACTTTTCTTGTTTTTGCCCAACTTTTTTGAACATATGGAATACAGTTATAATAACCAGTTTAATATCCTTCTCTGTTAACTATAACATCTGTGGCTAGTTCTTAATCAGATCCAATTGATTGATTTATCTCCTCATTATGGATCATATTTTCCTGTGTCTTTGTGGTCTGGAAAATTTTGATTGGATGCCAGGTATTGTAAATCATACCTTGTAGGATGGTGGATATTTTTGTGTTCCTATAAATATTGTTGAGCTTCGTTCAGGGGCACAGTTCAGTCACTGGGAAACAGCATGACTCCTTCTGGTCTTGCTTTTCAAAATCGCTAGGAAGACCAGAGTCGTGTTAGTCACGGGCTAATTATGCTCCACAGCTGAGGTGAGATGCTTGTCATGAATAGCATAACCAAAGACCCGTGAATCTTGAGGTTTTCCAGTTGGCCTTTTGGTACCAGCGTTCTTTTCAGCCCTGACTATTTACTGGACGCTGTCACTTTTAGGTGGTTCTCTGGTAGCTTGCTCTGTGCATGTGCTGATGTGCGTGCAACGGAGCCCTCAAAGGACATGCATGGTACACAGATCTGGAGTTGTTTGTGTGGGGAGCTCTAAAGGGCACTTGGTGCTGTGAACCCACCCTCAACTCCGTCCCTTCACCTTGGTGAGCCTTCTGCTAACACCTCCTGGGTCTCCTTCCTCTACTGTGCTCAGGCAATAAGGTAGAAACCAAGAGCCCGTTTCATCTGCATCTCTAATTTCAGGAATCGTGTGTCCTTGGTCGCCTGATGACCCAGGGTCTTCAAAGCCAATGTTTTGCTAACCTCTTAGTTCAGATGGAATGGTGAACTGGGTTCAAGTTCTCTTTCTTAGCTGGAGGCAGTCATAATTCTCTTGAACTGGCTTTGATTTTAAGGTACATTAGTTTTTCTTTACTTTTTCCTTTTGAGGCAGGGTTTGACTCTAGCTCAGAGTGGCCTGAAACTCACAGTTAAGCTTCGGCTTCCTGACTACCTGGATTATAGGCATGTGTCCCCACACACAGACTTTTTTTTTTTTTTTTTTTTTTTAAAGATAGTGTCTTATTATGTAGCTCACCTGGTCTAGAATTCTCTAAACCATATGAATTTTAAATATTTGTGTGTGTGTGTGTGTGTGTGTGTGTGTGTGTGTGTGCTCACATGCACTATGGTATGAATGTGGAAGTCAGAGGACAGCCTACAGGAATCAGTTCTCCCCTTACGTTGTTGTGGGTTCCAGGGATTGAACTCAGGTCAACAGGCTTGCATGGCAAGTGATTTTATCTGCTGAACCATCTCTCTGGCCCTGGCCTAAAACTCTTGATCCCCCTGTTTTGGTGTCCTGTTTTAGTATAGTACAGACCTGTACTCCCATGTCTGCTTACATTAGAGTCTTAAAGGTCAGAATATAAAAATAAAGGAATAGTCCAGAAATCACAGAGGCTTCATGTGCACAGCATAGGTGTTTGACAATGGAATGGAGCCACAACTAGCCTCAATCTGTGTTTCTTTCGTTAAGAAGTTCTCAGCTCAGCTCACCACGCAGCCTGAGCAGAGGCCTGGACCACGCAGTTGCCTGAGCATGAGTGGAGGCCTGGAGAGACAGAATCCCCAACAGTTGTTGATGTTTTTGTAATAGGAGATTTCTGTTATTTTTAGCAAACAGAAAGACTGCATAAAAATGTCAAAAAGAAACTACTTTTGAAGAAAAAAATAGAAACTGACTCACTGAAGGGACCTACTGGGAGTAATTATCCAGAGCTTGTGGTAGATCAAGAGGGCTGATTTAAGGTTATTGTTTTTGCAAATTCTGCAAAAAACAACAGCAACAGAATGGAACAAAGATTGTTTTCCCATGGCTTTGCCAATAGTAAAAAAAAAAAAAAATTCCTCCTATAGCTATAATCGACGTAAGGTGCAGAGGTGGGCTTTATTCTCTGACTTTCCTTTTCTCTAATAGCGATTAATATTGGTTGGTGATAAAACAGGAAAACCGTCCTTCCCAACAGTATTGTGGAAGGAGCTCACAGGGACTTTAGCTTGTGTTTTCTCTGCCTTTGGGGAGCAAAGCCTGAACTTTTCCATCAGACACCTCTTTAGATCTGAAGATGCTCATTAATTCATGGTGGAACGGTGTCAGTTTCACAACCCTGACCTCTGTGTTCATGAGAGGCTCCCTCACGACAGACATGAGCTTGGCTTTGAATCAACTGTGGGTACATAAAGATTGGAGGCTTTTGGTTCCATTGTGGTTTTCTTCATTAAGTTCTTATTTAAAAAATTCATTTACTTTTATGTATGTGTATGTGTGTGTGCCTCCATGTCTGTTTGTGTACCACATGTGTGCAGTGCCCAAGGAGACCAGAAGAGGGCGTCAGATACCCTGGAATTGGAGTTATAGCCAGGCTGTTACGAGCCCCTGGATGGTGGTGCTGGGAACTGAACTTGGGTGCTCTGCAAGAGCAGCTAGTGCTTTGTATTGCGGAGTCATCCCAGCCTCATTGGTAAAACAATTCTTACTTGGCCTTTCTCTTACCAATAAAAATATTTTTAAGGCGGGGCATGGTGGCACACACCTTTAATCCCAGCACTTGAGAGGCAGAGGCAGGAAGATCTCTTTGAGTTTGAGGCCGGCCTGGTCTACATAGTGAGTTCCAGGCCAGCTGGGGCTTCAGGGAGACCCTGTCCAAAAAACAAAAACAAAACAAAAAAAACAAAAAATGCCTGAAAAACCACATACTTTGAAATGTTTAATTCAATTGGCATCACATCAGTAATTGCTGTATTATCTCTGAATTATGTTAGTGCTTTTCTGGTCCTGTATCTGGTAGCTGTTCTCACACTTACATGAATATACTTTTTATTTGAATTTAAAATTGAGAAATCCTTGTTAGGATAGAATTTGGAATGAATTTAACAAGAAAAGGTAAGAAGTGGAAGTCAGCATGAGAGAATGGGCTAAGTTTTTGCATTCCTGGAAGTTCTTCTCTCCAGAGACCCAAAGACTTCCAGGTCTTTGCCCACATCCTGATGGGTGCGTCACTTCCCTCCTCCCCATCTCCTCCAGAGCTGGAAAACCCGGAGTTGTGAACATGGAGTTTCCACAGTCATAATCAAACAAACACTGAGCAAAATGGCGAGGTAGGAGGTGACCAACCTCATCTCCCTCATACTGGAGAGTCAGAGCCTCACCTGATAGAGTTCCGGGTCTGTGTTACTAGGAAGAGCAAAGTGTGTGGTCCTTGGACACTGGCGGTTGTGCCTGAGGGATGCCTTTCCTTTCCTTCCTGGGCACAGAAATAATGCATGTTTGCCACAGCTCCTTCTTAGACTGAGGGGCACTAACGTTCTCAGTGAGTTCTAAACTTGTAGAGCTATATCTGGGGTCCCTGTCGTTTTTGTAGATACAACTCTTAGCACCTTTTGAATGAAAAACGTTCATTCACAACCTCTTTTTACCTGAGAAATTTTTGCATGACTTGTTAGTCCCTGTAAAAGTGCCTGGAATAGGCATACGAGTCAAACATTTACTGGTAGCAAGTCATAAATACATTTATTTTAAATCATTCTTTGGCATACATATAGTTTTACTGTTTATTAAAGATGAAAAAAATTGCATACTGATGAGGTAGGTGTTTTGTTTACCTCTACGTGAAGAGTTAAATCTTACTGAATGTTTGGTAGCACAGGACAAAGCACCTTCAGTGATTTTCAGAGTTGATCAATATTTAGCTTTTATAATCTTTAATCCTGAGAGTACTACTTCACCTAAATATGCAGTGTAAATCAGCAGAAATGTATTTAGGGTGATTTTGGTGGTTGTTGGAAATTCTGTCCCAATCCCAAACCAAAATTCATTTACCCATTTATTTTTTATGAAACTCAAATGACTCAGGAAGCAATTTTTAAACAAGGAAGGTTTTAACACAATACAGTCCAAACATATATTAATTGATACTTAACTGCTGAAAGATGATGGCAAGAAAATATTAGGTCTCTGTTTTTCATAATTAAACTACTGTTTCTGTAAGAGCACAGAGCTTTGTATGTACACTACATAAGTCTGAAGCTCCTAACAATGATAGTCTCTCATCTGAGATGAGGAGTTTCAGGCGGTCTGGGGCCTTCAAAGACCTTAGAAGTGACCCTAGTGCTGACCTAAGAAGTGATTTGGGCCACGTGAAAGGAAGTGTGGACCAGGAGGAGCCATTGACTCCATCTGCCACAAAATTGCCTGAAAGAAAGGTGGGCTCCAGGCAGCTACGAATGCTGCACCCCAAAGCAGAAAGCATCAGTCACTCGGTACCTCAACAGTTGATTCTCACGCCTGGCTGAGAGGAGAGTCCTGCAGGTACTTACTCAAAGACCAGCTCATAGGCATGACTTGGGTCACTTTGATTCACAGGGATTTCCCAACCCAGTGCAGGGTTGTGATGTTCCATGAGCCTAGGTGATGAGAGAAACAAATGATTAGTGATCACGAATCTGAACATTGACAATGATTTCAGATGGAACAATGAATTAAAGGGGAAAATGACCATTAAAAAATAGAGAATTTAGGATGATTGCTAAGTAACACACCAGAGGGATGGGCGGAAAGGGATGCATTCAAGTGCATAGAGCTTAAAGTTTGATGCAGCAAAAATGTCATAGAAAAGAGCCAAAGGAAAAAAGATATTGATGTGGCTGATGAGACATTGACTTTTAAAAAAATATGTTAAGAACTCAGTGAGAGAGAAAACAATTATGGAAGCAAGTAACTCATAGACAGCAGCATTCACTTGGTTAATAAACATATATGACATGCAAAACAATACATATTGCTTTCACTTATTACATGAGCAAAATGGGGAGACAAAGGTTCTCCCACAGACCACATGCAGGGAAGCCAGGAAGTTCAGTCTTGAATTTTATTTGTAGTTTTGAACACGTGTATTAGCATTTTAAATACAGACCTTCTGTGAGCCAATGTTATTTCTTTTTTAAATTATTTTTTAAATTTATGCATCTGTATGCATGTGTGTGTGTGTGTGTGCACATGTGTGTGCAGGTGCCCAACAAGACTGTAAGAAGGTGTCAGATTCCCTGGAACTGGAGTTCTAGGTAGTTGTGAACTGCCTGATGAGGGTCCTAGGAAGTGAACGCCAATCCTCTGCGCCAAGCACTCTCTGCTGCTCATCTGTCCAGCCCCTCAGGGTCATGATTGGGTATGAAATGTTGCTAGCTCCTGTGGCTGGACACTGGTCCTCAGCTGCGGTTGCTACTTCCAGAGCTTTGTGGCTATCTGGGGATGTGACCTGCCTAGCAGACCTGGGTTGCTGGGGTGGGTCTTGAAGGTGATACTAACTTCTGGCTGTGGTCCAAGTTTTCTGTTTTCTGATCTACCAGGATGTGAGAGGCCGTGACTGCAAGCTCCTGCCATCATAGACAGATTCGCCCTTCCTGCTGGACAGACTGCACCCCCTCAGACTGTGAGCCAAGTTAAACCCCTCCTCTTATAAGCTGTTTCTGCAAATTGTTTTTTACCTCAGCAATGAGAAAAATAACTAATGTACCTGATACAAAATTTTAATCTAGAGCTAAACTTATAGAAATGTGTCCATATTTAAGCACACACATACACAATGAAACATTGTTTCTAAGTATAGCATCCTCCCAAACCTCCAAAATGTCCATAAATGAGATTAAATGAATAAATGATACTACACATTTATAATGAAATATGCAGTTATTATAAAAGAGAAGGTAAACTTATATGGGCTAATACAAAAATCTAGGATAAAATCTAATTTATCTAGGATAAATATTATTGGAAAATCAAATGGCAAAAAAAATCTAGTTTGAGTCCATATATTGTATGTTTTGTAAATGTGTAGAAAAATTTGTGAAAGAATAAGATTGTTGGGGCAAGAGAGCATAGAGGAAGTGGATGTGGGTGTTTGATGTGTTTTTGAGCAGGAATGCTTATTTTCCTTCTGTTTATAAAAGTCTTTCTTCATTCACATCACATGCTTTGAAGGAGGTTCACCATCATCCCAGCTCCAGACATAGAGCATGAGACCCATTTCCCTCAAAGGTCTAGGCTGCCTGACTGGCCAAAGTGATGGGAGGGGTGTTATGGGTTCCAAAATGGTCAAGTCAGAGTGTGACTTCCCTTGTGAAGTCTCTGGGAATTCAGACTTTCCTTCTGGACTTGTGTCTGGAAGGTTGTCGCTGGAGCACTAGAGCCTCTGAACAGGGTGGAAAGTAAAGCAAAGCCGTAAGAAGCTGTGTTCTCATCTGCAGAGCGGATCACTGGCATCAAACAGGCCAGCTAGGTGATCCCAGCACTCGGGAAGCAGAGGCAGGTGCATTTGTGAGTTCAAGGTCAGCCTGTCTACACAGCAAGCTCCAAAACAGCTGGAGTTGCATAGTGAGACATTGTCTCAATCAAACCAAACCAAACCAGAAAAGCACAGCTAAGATAAGACAGCTTTGTATTCTTTGGGAGCCTTTGCATTAGAAAGCTCCTGAGATGGCCATCCAATCCTTATGAATCCCATGCATTTATGCAGTAAAAAAGTATTGCATAAGCCTAAGATTCTATCCACTTTACAATCACTGTTTCCTGTTTTTGGTCTTTTTGAGATAGGGTCTCCCTGTAGCTGTAGTTGGCCTTGAACTTGCTATGTAGACCAGACTGACCTCCAACCCGGAGATTCGCCTGCCTCTGCCTCCCATGTACTGGGATGAAAGGTGTGCATCACCACAGCAGCTACAATCACACTTTTATAAAGAGATGTACAATAGGGTGTTTTGAGTAGAAGCTGAGATATTTTCGACATGCTACAAGATGATATGAGCCAGGCCTGCATGCTTGAAATCCCAGATTCAGGAGGCAGAGGCAGGATGGAGAGTTTGAGGCCAGTTTGGATTGCATAGCAAGACAGTGTCTTCCTCTCTCTCTCTCTCTCTCTCTCTCTCTCTCTCTTTCTCTCTCCTCTCTCTGTCTCTCTCTTTTGTAAACAACGATGAAAAATAAAAGAGATGATGAATGATGAGGTTGTTATAAACTCATCTGAAGCAGGAGGAAAAAAATGTATTTCCATTGACGTAAAAGGAAAAACTGTCTAATGTGTCCAGTAATATCCTAAAAGCTGTATAGTTAACTTTCCAAAACAGGGGGATGATTGGATTTTCACTTACTGATTTACATTTATATTTTGAAAAAAAATTTTTTTTTGGTCTTTTTGAAACAGGGTTTCCCTGTAGCCCCCGCTGGCCTGGAGCTCACTGTGTAGACCAGGCTGTCCTTGAACTCACAGAGATCCGCCTGCCTCTGCCTCCCAAGTGCTGGGACTACAGGCGTGCACCACCACGCCTGGCAATTCTGAATTTTTTTTTTATTTATCTGTTGTGGGGACACTTGAAGAGTCAGAGACAACTTTTGGAAATCTGTTATGTCCTTCCAGCTTATGCATTCCCGGGATCAAACTCAGGTCGTCGGGCTTGGTGACAAATGCCTTTACCTGCTGAGCCATCCCTAAGTGTTTGTGGAGTTGTTTGTGTGAATGAAGAAAAATCATTAAATCAGAAGAGGGCTTTTCTTCAACGAGTAAGAATGCTCAGCAAGTCCTGCATTGCTGGTTAAAGGCAAATTTCAAATGTCTCCAGGTCCCCAGGCTTTCAGGAAATACTCAGGTCGCAGAACCCCCCTGCTTCCCATAATTGGTTCTTTGCTGCTAAATTACTCAGCTAAAGTTACTTTTTTTTTTTTTTGCTGTATTTTTGATAGAGGTGGTATAATCAGGATAATTTAGGGCCAAGCTACTGTATCAAAGAGCTCTGAAGTCTCAATGGCTTTAAACAATAAAAGTTTATTTTTTATAAATAACATAGTTTCATTGAAAATTGGCAGTAGGTCTCTGCTCACCAGTTACTCAAATGTGCATCTATGATCAGAGTGGAAAGAAAAAGTCTCTCTGGCAGTTGTCCAATGGACATTCAAGGGGTATCAGGAGGTAATGCTGATGCCTCATCGGCTCTTGGAAATCCCATGACCACAGCTCATGAAGCACAGTCTTACCTCGGGCATATGCTGAGGCAGGACAGACAGACAGACAGACAGGATTTACTTCCATGTAATGCCACCCACATCCTCCCTCCCTCCCTCCCTCCCTCCCTCCCT
>NW_008352752.1:1202840-1225165 GCF_000622305.1 Nannospalax galili | reverse complement strand
CCTCCCTCCCTCCCTCCCTCCCTTCCTTCCTTCCTTCCTTCCTGGGGCTTGAAGCCAGGCCCTTCACAGGCTAAGCCAGCGCCCTGCCCTGAGCTCTGGCCTGAGCTCTGCCCCTGGTCCACGCTTACTTTTGCTCAGGTTCCCAGTTTGTTTCTCCTTCTGTCAAGGCCACTATCTCATCCCATATCTTGACCATTTGCCCATGAAACGCTGCCCAGAATGCATTCTTTTACCCATTAACAGTGGGTTAATAATTTTCTCTGAAACAAAAATTGGCTTAACTTTTCAATTGCTGTTTTTAGCAGATACAAAGCAAATTGGCCCATTGCTGTGCTCTCTGGGGCGGAGGAAGGGCTCAGTCAACATAGTCAGTGGAGAAAATAGTCTGGTCCAATTAAGTTTAAAAAGCAAAGGCTTCCATTTCAGAAAGTTGATCTTATTTCACAATCTTTGAGTGATAAGAGCTCTAAGTTTTTAAACTATTATGTGTTGAAAAATATATAATTTATTGTGAAATGAATTGCCCTAAATGGCATATGTTATTATCTTTAAGGACTAATTTGAACCCATATATATAAACTCTGCAATCATTTTGGTATTATTTTCACTAACTTTTATGTATTAACAGTTTTTTTGTTTTGAATTTTTATTTATTTATCTTCTGTGCGTGTGTATGTGTACACATACCATGGCTTGCATGTGGTGCTCAGAGAACAGATGACCTTCCACAATGTGGGTCCTTTGGATTGAACTCAGGTCATTACACTTGGTGGCAAGCACCTGTACCTGCTGAGCCATCTCAAGGGCCCCATTCTTTATTGTTATTTATACCTTTTTGATTATTTTGTCTATAGCAGGGATGCCCTTCTATGTATTTTCTAACATCACTTATTTGTAATACAGTAATTTAAAGTATCTCAGCTAAATTCACACCTTTAGTAGAAATAAATTTGAAATGACTTTGGTAAACACCAATAGAAATAGTAATAATAATTTAAAAAACTCCAGAGCGTTATAATCCCCAAGAATAAATTTAGTCACTCATATACCAGTCAGAAATAACAGACCATATTCAACCCTGGCAAAGATGAGTAAGTCTCCCTTGGATAATTACCAAAACCTTTACAATGTTATTTAATTGTAAGGAAAACTATTTTTCTAACAGCATGGGAATGATTAATTAAATTATGATGTCATTATGAAGCAAGATATTATTGTATCTATAAGTAATTTAAATTAGAGGACAGTGGAAAAGTTGAGACACTGAATACATTGTCAATTGGTGTTATTTAACCAGTGTGGACAAAGGAGAATTAACACACTTAGAAGGGTGGTCCCTGCAGGTGGGGTTACAGTGGTTTCTGTTATTTTATTTATAATACTCTTTTCCTTTAATTTTTCATGTGTATTTATTTTCTGAGTGGGGAGGCATGTGCCATAGCGTGCATGTGGACATCAGAGGACCCCCTGCAGGAGTTGATGCTCCCCTTGCCCCACGTGGGTCGCAGGGATGGAACTCAGGCCCTTGGGCATGGCAGCTGGGTCACCTTGCCGCCATTATACTACTTTTTCCTGGAAGTTTATTATTTCAACTATTTTAGAGTAATAATGCTTATTAATTTTACAACTCAATGAGGAAAATTTATATTTTCTCCATATAGCCTGGGGTATTTTAAATGTTGTTTGCTGGTTTTCACTGCACCGGGTTGGAGGGTGATAGGATTTAGTGCTGGGCTTTTGAACAAAAGCAGAGTTTTAGATGATAAAAGAAGTTCACAGAAGAGAAACGTGAAGATGATTGAGAGTTTGGGAAATTATGAGTCAAGATTATTAGACCCAGCAGAGAGCTGGCCGGGTGATGTTTCAATAGACAATGGATTCCTGTATGGAACATACATGACCATGGTCTGGGAGACAATAGTCACTTGGTCCTGGTTCCTTAAATGATTTTTATAAATATGTGCATAATTGGATGATCAGTTCATTGAGCCAAAAAGAAAAACATTATTAAAACTTTATCAAGTATTTTACATTTGGTTTAAGTTTATATAAGTTGATGGACAGTACAGTATTCATTTTTTTCTCAGAAAGAGCTAGCAGAAGGGTTGGAAAGTAAAAGGCCATGTCAGTTCACACTGTTTACATGGTCCAGAGCTTCTGATATACCATCCTCCTGCCTCAGACTTCTGAGTGCCAGCATTAGTGACTTATGCCACCACATATGGCACCAGATCTGTGGTCTGCTCACAATTCTGCTATTCTTTTTTTAAAAATTATTTAATTTTATGTGCCTTAGTGTTTCGCATGTATGTGTGTGCAATGCCCATGGAGGCCAGAAGTGGGTGTTGGATCCCTGGAAATGGAATTACAGTTGGTTGTTAGCTGCCATATGGATGCTGGGAACCAAACTCAGGTCCTCTGCAAGAGCAGCCAGTGCTCGTAACCACCCAGCCATCCCTCCAACCCCAATTCTTCTATTTGTAAATGAGCTCAGCTATTTGGGATATGAATTATGTGGATTTACGGTTTAAATCCTGTAAATTAAAGGAAAATACCTCTTTCCCCTTATCCTGCTCTTTAGGATGACACCTGAGTTTTCCGAAGACACGGGCTTGGGCTAGAGGACACTTTGGGTTCTCAATAGTTCCCTCCCCATCATCTTAGTCGTAGATCCAGCTATTGGCTTCCCATACACTGGGGAGAAGCTGTGTCCAGCCAGCTGTGGTTGGTCTCTTCTCCTCGGATTCCTACCTCTTAGATCCCCAAATTCATTTGGGTCTGCTGCCCCATTCATCAAAAAAGAGCTCACACAGTCCTGGCTGTTTTGTCCCAGGCTGGACTATCTGGACTCTATGGAAGTGTATTATGAGAATACAGTGCTGATCACTTCTTGATTTTCCACAGGCCTTAGAGAACATGGCCCTGTCAGAATGAATGAACATACATTTAACAAGACAACAATGCCAAGTTCTGACTTGGCTGTGAAGCGACTAGAATTCTCAGAATTTTCTGAGACACAAACTGGTTCATTCACATTGGAGAATAGTTTGGTGGTTTTTCTTAAGTGAAACATACATTATCACACACCTTACCACGACTTCAAAGTATTCATCCAAGCTAAACAGTTACCCACTAATGGCTCATGTATAATTATTCACAGCAGCTCTGCTCTGTGTGTGTGTGTGAGTGACATGTCTGTGAGTGCATGTAGAAGCTGGAGGACAACCTCGGGTGTCATTCCTCAGTCACATCTACCTTGTGTATTGAAACAGAGGCTATACCTCTGGAGCTGGCCCACTGGCTAGACTGGCTGGCAGCAAGCCCGGGATCTACCTACCCCCACCTTCCCAACACTGGAATTGCAAGTGCATGCTTTTTTATTTGGGTTTTGGGGATTGAATTCAAGATCTTTTGCTTGCAAGTTGAGCACTTTAGCAACCGAGCTATCTCCCCAGGCCTCTGCTTTATTCTTTTAAAAATGTGCATGTGCCGGGCGTGGTGGCGCACACCTTTAATCCCAGCACTCGGGAGGCAGAGGCAGGGGGATCTCTGTGAGTTCAAGGCCAGCCTGGTCTACATAGTGAGTTCCAGGACAGCTGGAGCTACAGGGAGACCCTGTCTCAAAAAGACAAAAAAAAAAAAAAGTATATGTGTGCGTATAGTGTGTATGAATGTTCCTGTGGTATGTATGTGTACCAGCTGAGCCCTACTTCCGTGTGTATGTATGTATATGTGTGTGGTGTATGTGTACTAACTGATCCATGCTCCTGTGTGTATATGTATGTATGTGTGTATGTGTGTGTAATGTGTGTGTGTGTAATGTGTATGTGTGTGTTTGTGTAGCAACTGAGCTGTGCTCCTGTGTGTGTATATATTTGTATGTGTGCAATGTGTATGTGTGTGTATGTGTATCAACTGAGCTGTGCTCTTGTGTGTGTATATACATATGTATAATTGTGTAGCGTGTATGTGTGCTCCTGTGTGCATATGAGAGGGCAGGCACATGTGTGTCATGGCATGTGTGCAGGTCAGAGGTCAACGTAGTGTGTTCGTCCCAGCCTTCTACCTTGAGGCAGCGTCTCTTGATCACCTCCCATGCCATCACCTCACCTCTGTGAGCTTCCTGTGATTCTCCTGTCTCTGTCTCTCATCTTGCCATGGGAACGCTGGGGTTAGAGATGCCCACCACCATAAACTGTCTTTTCCATGGGCTCTGGGGATCTGAACTCTGGTCCTCATGCTGTGTGGCAAGCACTTTAACCACTGAGTCAGCTCCTTAGCCCAACCTAGTTGATTTTAAAGTAAACAAACCAGTTGAACACCTTCTTTGTTTTCTTTGGTTCCTTTCCTGGTGAAAGTGTCTGAATGCCTTCGACTTTGGGTTTGGGAGAGAGTTGTAGACCTTATACAGGACAAGTTAATATCTTCACATTTTATACCCTTTATTGTGATGAAAGACAGGCAACATGAAGAGAGAGTATTTTTTTACACATAAAGTGTAAGAGATGAGGTCCAAATAGAGGTACTCATTACTCATCTTACTGTGTCAAGTAACATTAAGTGTTGGGAGCTCATCCAAGAATGAGATTGCTCACCTCCAGAGCCCCGAGTGAGAGTGCCTGACTGTCCTATGCTGTATTTGCAGCACTTAGGGTTGTTGAGTTCAATACCTGCTTACCACATATGTTGAACAAGAGGCTGAGATAGATTCACGTCATTTTAATAGATAATTGCTAGACGGTGATGCAGTCAGGGTTATGGGTATAGAGGGAAGGAATAATTATCTCAGACTGAACCTATAGAGGGGATGATGTTCATGCTGATGAAAACAAATTTGAGCAAAACAAGGAAAAGACAGACTTAATCCGGTCACAAGAGCAGCTCAGTCGTTGAGAAAGTATTTACTAAGGAACGTTTGCATGCTAGTGATTGGGGGTCAGTGCAGAGGACCAAAGACTGCTAGGAAATAGCTGTGCACTTTGAAGCTTATATCCTGGTGTGTGTGCGTGTGTGTGTGTGCGTGTGTGTGACAGGAGAAAGTGGAGCATCCATGGAAAGGAAGGGGCAGGTGGTGCTCTTGCTGTGTCACAGAAGACGCTGATGGGGTTTGAGTGAGCCATGTCCACCTGGAGGGGAGAGGCCTTCAAGGCAGACGGAACAACATTCGAGAAACCCACAAGAAAAGGTGTGGGAAGGCTACTGTGTTTGGAGAAGAGTGAGCAGATGAGAGAGCAACCGAGGCTGAGAAGGCAGCTTGACAGGTGGTGACCGTTGTAACGAACGGGTAAAATGGGAAACGTCAGGTCAAAATGTGATGTGCTGGGTGACAGTTCACCTTGGCTGTCAACTTGACACAATCTGGAATCAACTAAGACAGGCCTCCAGGTAAATATGAGGACTCTTCTAGGAAGAAGCGACTGATGGAAGACGACACCTCCCCTTCCCCAGCGGACAGCAACCTTCGGATCGGTGACCAAGGGCCCAGATATAAAGAGCTCTGAGGAAAAGGCACCAAAGCCTGCCTGCCTGTCTTTGCTTCCCACCTGCCTGTCATTGTCTTTGCTTCTCACCGGTGTCTCTGTCACTGTTGCTGTCTTGTTTCATAACGGCCTTCCAACATGAACTGAAGATCAGTGACTCCAGGAATCTTCCAGCACCAAATTTGAAGGCATCCAGTAGACTGAGCAGCTACCAGATTCTCAGCCTCTCCAGCACGCAGACAGCCATGGTTGAACTCAGCCCCTACTGTGTGAGTGTTATGGTAAATCTATGTAGTCCATCAGTTCTGTTTCTCTAAAGAACCCTGCCTAATAGCCACCGTATTACTTTGCCTTTGGAGAAGAAAATCAGTGACATGGAACAAAGATTTCAGCAAGGATCCGAATCGGAGACTGTCACAATAATCCAGCTAAGAAGGGTACAATATCTGAATAGGGCGATTAGGTAAAGATGGTCTGAAGTGGTTAGACTCTAGCTGAATTCTAAAGGGAGAGCTGACTGAAAATCTGCTGCACTGACTATGAGGGTGTGAAGGGACTGAAGTGTGAGAGGACTTTAGTACGGGAGAGCATGTGCAGACAGTGGTTAGGACACAGACAGTATGCGGAGGCAGGCTGGAGGCAAAGAAGCCCATTAGGAGTCTAAGGAAAGGTATTGGGACCTAACTTAAGAGGTTCTAAAAAAGCAGAGACAGCAAGGAATCCTGGGAAATGTCTAAGAACTCTAAGACTGGGTGTACCTACTAGTTGAGCGGGGTGGGGCACGAGCGAGCTAGAGTCTAAATTGGCTCCTAAGTTCTGGGTGGGTAACCAAAGGAAGGTACAGCCATTGTGTGCAGACAGAAGTAGTAGGGTTAGGTTTGTGGAGGAGAACGATGAGTTCACTCTTGGACCTGTTGTTCATTTCTTCATATAGAAGGAAGTTGAAAATATCAACCTAAAACTCAGAGCAAAGTTCAAGGCTAATGGGGATCTAAGACGTACATTCTACCAGCTTCCCTACAATAAGTAGAAATGTCCAATAGTAAACTTTCCTAGTTGTTGTAGTTATTGTAAGGCTACTCAATATCACAAAGATTTTCCAGCTTCCCTACAATAAGTAGAAATGTCCAATAGTAAACTTTCCTAGTTGTTTGTAGTTATTGTAAGGCTACTCAATATCACAAAGATAAACATAAAACAACATAAAATATTCATCTATGTAGGCGAAACCTCTGTACCCCTTGTGGGAAAGAGGATGAAGACACGTTCCTTAGTCACTAGATGAGTGTCCCACGACCCCACTAGATAGACATCTTGTGGCTGGATGCTCTTTCTGCCACTGGAAACTTGACCTTCAAGCAAGTTTAGGACAGAGAAGAGACAATGTGTGCCCTGCTATGTGACAGGCAGTCAAAGAAATAAACAGTTACATGTTTGGAATCCTCATTAAAAAAATTATTTAATAACCACATAATTAGAAGAAGCATTTCATTACAATAGCATTGACATATTCAATAACAATTTCCAGAGCTAAGATGCATCTCTTTTAAAATTGGCTGTTAATTTTTAGGTTTACAGTTGAATTAATACGTTATACAATCTCCCCAATGTTTAAATTCTAAATTGTAATTTATGATAAAATTAAACATGTGAGGAAGCTGGAGAGGTGGCTCAGTGGCTAAGAGCATTGGCTGCTCCTGCAGAGGGCACAGATTTGGTTCTCAGCACCCATATGGCAGCTAACAACCATCTGTAATTCCATTTCCAGGGGGATCCAATGCCCTCTTCTGGCTTCTTCAGGTATTACAGACACATGGTGCACTTATATACATTCAGTCAAAACACACACAAAAAAATTTTAAACTAATTATTAAGGAGCAAATTTTTATGCTTTGAAGAATTATTTTTTAATTGAAAAATTAATAACCACATGATTAGAAGCAGCATTTCATTACAGCTTTAACATATTCAGTAATAATTTCCAGAGCAAGGATACATTTTTCAAAAGTGACTGTAAATTTTTAGGTTCACAGTTGAATTAATACAGTTATACAATATTGAACTCAGTAGAAACCCTGTAGGACATAAAATTGAATGAGATTTTACCCTTTAAAGAAGATCTCCACTTCATTTTAAAATATGCTGTTTCCTACATTTTTAATGCAGTTAAATGCACTTAGATGTTTGCATATGTGTCTTTAATCTCTATGTATCTGATGATTACTAGTCACAGTTGGTTACACTCAGATCCTTAGTACCTGAGTATGGATGTAAAGTCATCAGGTAGATTTCACTGGTAATGTTTATCACCTCTACTGTTTAACATGAAGTAAATTTTTATGCTTCCTCCTCAAATATGTCTTTTTAAAAAAAATGTTGATTTTTCTGTGTGTATATCATACAGAACATCCCACACAATCTTATTTATCTATATACCCACTTCCCAAATGTCACCCTCCTATAGCCTCCCCCCCTCCCACACACTGGAGCCATATACTCTGTCATCCCTGTTACTGTCCGCTGTGTTGTCGACACCCGCAGCCATTCTCCAGTGCTTGTCCGTCTGCTGAATCTAGTCAGCCTATCTAGAGATCCGTGTTTTAGGAAGATCGGCAGTTCCTCATCTAGCAGCAATCAGTTGTCAATATTCCTTTAGATAAGATGGGGTCTGCTGTTCATTTTCCCAGTTCTATGCTGGGTTACTGAATGGGAGTCCCTTGGGCCACCCTGGCTAATAACTCAAAAGAAAGTATCTCGGTATCTCCTGTCTGGCATTGTTTCTTGTTATGTAGCCTTTAGCTATACACATAGACTCTTAAAAATTATATTGACCCCATTAATCTTTGGTTATACTTTCCTTTTGGGTGTTTAAGAGGAAACCTCTTTTTTGTGTGTGTGATTGGTTTTACCAAGTGTGATCTTACTCTGAGCCCTGCTGAGATGTGTCATGCACAACTGTTACATGTTGTTTCCAGATGCAGTTACCGAGGTTGACTCCCCTCCTTTTCTGCCTGTGTGTTCTGCAGATGTGCAACACGCTCAGCTCTTGCACGTTGGCACTCCTGTGCTTCAGCGATCATCAGTGTGGCTCTGTGGAAAACCTGACATCACAACTGGGGGCTTTTCAGCATTGGTTGGTAAATGCTGGTAGAAACTTAGAAGGGCTGAGGCAGGAGTGGAACCCGGAGCACTCCAGCGGTTGGGCCTGACAGTGGGAAAGAGGATGAAGTTAGGTTAGGAAGTAACGGCCAGAAAGGAGTGCTGGGGCAGAGGCACAGGACCGACAGGATGCAGTAAGTGGCTGCCCATCCATCCCTGTCTTACTGGGCCCTGGACCATTCTTCCTCTGGGTCACTCAGTTTCAACCACAAATCTCCTGACATGAACCAGACTGATCCTCTCTCTGAGACATCTTCATAATTTGCCACTTTCTAGATCATCGCAGGTCCGATTCACCCCGACCCTGCAAGTCTGTGTCACAAGATGCTTCATTACTGATGCCTCTAAATAAAAACAACTTTCCCTCTTATCTGATTATCGTATATTGTATCTTATCTCTATTTTCTTCCTAGCACCCGTCACAACCTTAGATTATTTCATCCATTTATTTCTTTAAAAAAATATTTCCCTGACCTTTCTGTACTGGAATGTAGAGTCAGTGGTGACTTTTGGATGACAGCAGTTTTCTCGGGGCCCAGCACTATCCCTCCCACATAGCAGGTGGTCAGTAACTAATTATCGAATGACCAAATGTTTTAAGGCAAGGAAGAATGTGCAAAGATGAAGTAGACGGCACGGATGTTAAATCCAGGGGGAAGGGCCTGTAGTATTGAGAGGTGTCCGCTGGAGCTCACCCAGTTCCTCTCCTCGAACAGATCGTGTTGAAGGCTGAAAACAGAGACTCTGGAAATCCTTTTTAAAGCGATATACTCCAGTGCGATATAAACGGTTCATGAGCTTGGAGACTCCAAATGAGTGACATTATAAATACTTTTTAATTTACTCCCAGCATAAAAGCTCAGAGGTTTTTCCCTGCTGTGGTCTTAAGCCGCCCACTCGTCACTCTGGGGAATGGCAGCATTATAGAGCATCATTTGAAGAGAAGCCTTCAGTGCCTGCTGGCTTGCAAATGTTTCAATCCTGTCTGTTTTTTAAGAAGGTCAAGTTCAGCTCGTTCAGCTTTTGTGACTCTACGGTTACGTGATGATTGTTGATCATATTTGTCAGTTGTAAAGTTTTGATCAGCTTCATTTTAGAAAGAGATCACTCACAGAAATTCATAATCATCAATGTGAAAGGGAAGCTTCTGCATCAGAAACCATCACTTGAACATTATTATTCAGCTGGGTAATAGGTTTTGATTACTTAAATGTGTCAGTTTTTTTAATAGAGCTTAACAGATATTCCATCTGCCTTTATAAATTATTTAATGTTAAGATCTGGTGTTTTGGGTGACTCTGCACTGGCAGAGGTGGGGGTGGGCGGAATCTGGTCCATGGTGTCGTTTCTCACATGGGCATCCTTGAAGATATCCATTTAGCCATCTGATCCTTGTTGTCTTTGCTCATCATGGTTGTGACATTCATGTGTCTTGTTTGCACGCCAGGGGTTAGTTCCCATGAGCCACTACTGAGAAAGGCCTTCTTCCAGGAGACACAATCTCGGGAGGTCCAGTGGGTCTGCTGCTACCTCCGAGCCGCTCTTTACCAGTCAGACCGCCCCCTTCTCCTCTGCCACACCACAGAGTGGGAAGCTGTGATCCTGTCCAAGCTCTATCTGCCTGACTGAACTCAGAAGGTTTTTCTCACAGATCTCCCTTGTCTGGTTCAGCCTACAGTGCACATCCTCCTCACAGTTTTGGCCACTGCTTTGGATTTGGCCTCTGTTTTCTGCTGAAGCTTTTCTGTGAAATAATTAGAACAGAGCAGCCTAGCTGACTGAGCAGAGGGTAAGCCAAAGTCACAGTAAGAGACCACTTGGGGTATGCAGGTGGGGATCGTGCTGGCTAATATTTTAATATTATTATTTTATCACTCAATTAAATGCCAACTTTTTATTTAAAAATAAGAGTTATAAGTAGCCAAATCATGTAATTTCCACTTCATTGCCTCATGCCTTCCTACCCAGGCATTAACAGAAAGCTTAGTAAGAATTCATAGAGAAAATTAAGGCAGTAAAGAAGCTGAGCAGACGCAGGAGGACCTTTAATACCTACATTTTCTCTTATTCTGTTACTGAGGTATTCTGTAATTCAATCCAGGATTAGAGAAGGATGGAAAGTTAAAGAGCGGTAGAGACCTGAAGGACGAGGGAGAACATTCTTCTATTGTTTTAGAAGATGACAGATTTTAACAGAGAAGACATAGAATCTACCTTAGGGTTGGGAAACGTCCATAAGCCCCACATCCAGTTTTAGGTATAAACATGAAGCTCTGAGATTGAAGTTGTTGGCCTTTGCAAGGTATAGGAGACTTTGAACACTTAGGGTGAATTGCATATTTCCATCCCTTTCTACCTCTTAATTCTTTAATATGGAGGCATGATTTGGAGTTTTTCTTTTCTTCTTGGTCTTTTTGACATCGGGTCTCCCTGTAACCTCAGCTGGCCTGGAACCTGCTATGTAGACCATGCTGGCCTTGAACTAAAGAGATCCACCTGCCTCTACCTCCCAAGTGCGAGGCTTAACGGTGCACACTGCCACCATGCCTGGCTTCCATTTTTTTTTTTTTAATTTGTTTACTGTCTCTCTGACTCAGTGGTGAACTTATTGAAGGCAGGGACCAGGACTGGTACTGATTTTCACTTTCCTATCATGCCTAGTGGAGAAACAGGAACAGGCTCATACATAGGTGATTGACTGGAAATTTCCTCAAGGTTCTGGCTCTAGGAACTTAAATATTTGACTTCACTAAAAGAAAAGGAAAAAGCAAATGCATTAGCTACTTTTCTCATTGTGACAAACTACCTGACCAGAGGAGTTTAAGGAATGAAAGGTTTTCGTTGCCTCACAGTCTGAGGGAGGAGTTGACCAGGCAGGGAAGGCAGAGCAGCAGGAGTATGAGGTGTCTGGTCACACTGCAATTGCAGTTAGAAAGCAGAGGGAGGTGAATGCTGGTCCTCAGCTGACATTCTCTTTTTCAGCCGGTCCAGGACCCCAGCCTGTGGGATGGTCTTCCCACATTCAGGGTGGATTTCTTCCCTCAATTAAACCTTTCTTGAAACTCTCTCATAGACACAGGTGTGTTACCATGGTGATTCTAAGTCCAGTCAAGTTGATGCTGATGGTTAATCACCACAGCAAAGCATCTCTAGTCAGGGCAGTGGGGCATCTCAAGGTGTCTCCAGCTTTAGAAGATTTCTCTAGCTCAGAGATCTGCATTTGTTGGAGATTGCTTGGCTGCTGTAACAGGATCTCAACTCAAATTCTCTTCCACAAATGAATGAAGGAAAGACAGAAGGAAGGTGGGAAAAATTTAACAAAATTAAATGTATCCAATGACATCCCTGACAACCAGGATCATCCCTGACACACAGTTAGTCTCTGTGTGTCTCTGAATTACCTTCCTGTTAACAGACTTTTTATTCATCGAGGTTTCTTTCCTGTCATTCTAGAAGAATCTCAGGGCTGAGCTTTGATGTCCCTGTAGTCCTGACAAGGCTCATCTTCATGAACTTGAACCAGTTGTCCTGGCTGAAGATGATGGTATTTGCATACCCAGATCTGGGTTAGATGCTGATCTCAGATCCAGTTGTTAGTTCCAATGAACTCAGACTGACACTGGGGGAGAGAACTTCCCCAGTACAAAATGAAGATGACGAGGCATGAATGCTGTGTAGGTGAGAGCCTAGACTCCGCCCATGGCTTTTTAGGTTTTCCTAAACGGATACAGAAATGAAGGTCTGAGTCCACTAAAGCCACTTTTTGCAATAACTCACTTCTCCATTTTCTGCTTATTAAAGAAATCAGTCTGCCTTTCAGGAGGAATATTGAGCCCACAAAATTATAGGCCAACTAATTAATCAACTAATCAACCCACTGACAAAAAAATATCCTGGATGTTAGGGCTGGAGGAACGGCTCCGGGCTTGTGTCTACTGCTCTGGCAGAGGTCCTGCATTCAGTTCTCAGCATCCACATTAGGCAGTTCATAATAGCCTGTAAGTCCAGCACTAGGGTATTGGATGCCCCCCTTTGGCCTCCACAGTTACCTGCACTCAATACACATACCCTCCTATAATTAAAAGTAAAATAAATCTTTAAAAAAACCCTACATTACATAAGAACCTTGGATGTTGTATCTTGCATTTTCAGTTTCTCTTGGGATTTCTGATAAACTGGAAATGGCTCCAGAGTCTTGCATCCTGCTTGTAATTTCTCTGTTATCTGAGAAGCTTGAGTTGGAAACTGCTGGTGTATATGGTGTTTTAGACCAAACTTCAGGACAGAACCACGAGGCATTACAGAAAATACTACTGTCCTGACCTCATGCCCACAGGACCAGAGGAGGAATCAGTGGCCCTGGAGGAGGAATCAGTGGCCCAGGAGGAGGAACCAGTTGCCCAGGAGGAGGAACCAGTGTCCCAGGAGGAGGAACCAGTGGCCCAGGAGGAGGAACCAGTGGCCCAGGAGGAGGAATCAGGCTTTGGGGTTTTGTTCTTTCGCATGCCAAAGGGCCCAATACACAACCAGGGTTGGGTTTGCAAGACTTGTTCTCCCTTCAGGGGCTTTAAGAGGCTGTATAAATAAGGACTCACAGTGGACATAGTCATACCTAACTGGGCTGCAGGTGCAACTCCAAACAGCTGCACACTCGGCTCCAGGTGCAGGGCATCCTCTGTCCATCACACCTCTGCGAAAAGCAGCAAACACAACTCTCATCACCACAGGGAAGTTCACAGAAAGATTGACACCAAAGATGAGTTTTTCCTTTGGTGCCTGTGCTAATTATCTTCTCGAATTTATAAACAGTGACTGGTTTTCATTTTTGGCAGGGTCATGCTTCTGAATTAATATGCATTGTGAGTGCCAGTTAGGTGAAGTTTTCCCAAGAACTCTTCATTGTGGTTTAGAGGTCATTCATAATGGCCTAAAGAGTTCAGCTGGAAGTTTGATCTTGCATTTTCCCCCCACACAATAGTATTTATTCTTAATTAATTAAATATGTTTCTCCAAGAAGGTACAGGCTGTACCATGAACAAATTTGCCGTCTGATTTAATCTCTACACGTTGACATTTTAAAGGAATGTAGAAGATGTTAACAATGAAGCTGTACCCATCAATATTGGTGTCAAAAAGGGGGCAACGGGCCAGTGTTGGGCAAAATCCACCGACAATTTGGAAAACTACGGACTATATGTGATGCCAAAATTTGAAAGATTTAGAAAGTCAGAGAATATATGGGACCTTTACCAGCACGCCATCAGAGCATTTCTGCTGTGGTGTGTGAGCTGCTGGGTATAGTTGTAACTCCAGCTCTCCTGCTCCAAGGACAGGGAAAAGTCAGGCTGCAATTCTGTTTCATTTTCTCCACAAATCATAAAAATATTGTGGAAATTTTGTATGTTGCCATATAAACAATGCAAATCAAATCGTTTTCCTTTGAGTTGCATCTAAAATATCTGATTTTAGTTCTGGAAAAATCATAATAGCAGCAACAGAGTAAGCGAGACTTGGAGGGAGGTGCGTTCAGCAAAATTCAGGAGCGGGCCTCTGTTGTCATTCTTCAGGCCATGCTGCAGCCTGAGAGAATGGAGGGGATCTGAGGTTTTAGAGTACAGAAGACCACACTTGAATTTTCTCATTTTTATAGCTCAAACCCCGCAACCCAGCACAGTCAATAGTCTAAGTGAATCCATCAAGCCTGACTTGAGTCAAAGGAAAATTCAACTTTCGGAGTTGATTTATAAACTGAAAGATCGTGTACAAATTTGCTAATTGCTTCCATTTGACATTTCATTTGGACAGGGTCTTCATAGCCCCAGCTGGCCTGGAACTTGATATGTAGATTGGGCTGGCCTCGATCTCACGGAGATCCACCTGTGTCTGCCTCCCAAGTGTTGGGATTAAAGACCTGTGCCACCATGGCTAGCGTTATTCTTTTGACTAAAGTAGTTACACAATTTATAAGATAGGAAAGAGATACAGTATGGCCCCTAAAATGATTTATAAAAATTGAAGTAGAACAAACTTACGATGTATTGAATGTAAGAAATGCAGCATTTTAGAGGTGGTACCCTTAGAAAAAAGTTTAAGGAATAACAATGGTTTCTTTCCTGACAAAAAGATACTTGATATTTAGCCAGGCTATATACAATAATTTAACCACAGAAATAAGCAAAGTCCAAGGACATAAGGAGAAACAGTGTGAGCATTAATTAAATCTGAAGACCTGACTCAAGACAACAATTCTCTACGTATTAAAGTTACCAGTGTGAGAGGACTCATCCCATTGAAAAATACGGTGCCTGGGCCTATGAGATGTCTCAGTGGGTAAGTTCAATCCCAGGAACTCATGGTGAAAGGAGAGAACCAACTGCTGAAGGTTGTCTCTGTTCTCCACATGCTTGCTGTGGTGAGCACAAGCCTCCCCCTCCCTCCAACAGACACACCCACCCACCAAAATAGTAATACATAAAACAGAATTGAAAATACATTGTCTGAGAGTTCCAGTTGCTCCCCAGATATGCCAGCATCTGGCACTATCGACCTTCATAACGCTAGACTTTCAGGCAGATGTGGTGGCAAACTACCATGGCGTTGCTTCCGTTTCTCTGATGACTGATGAGATGAAGCATCTACCCGCCTGCTCTTTTGCCATCTGTTTATCTTCTCTGAAGAAATGTCTGCTCAAATCTTTCCCTTTTGTTTTCATGGGGCGTTTGAATTCTTATCATTGAATGGTACAAGTTATTTGTATATTCAGATGCAAGTTCTTTTCCACACTTACGTGTTATGGTATGTAGTAAATATTTTCTCAGTGTGCTGCCTGTCCTTTCATCTCCTTACTGTTGTCTACACAGCAGCGTTGCAGCTTTGATGATAGATATGGGAAGTTGCATTTGTGGTTTGTTCCTTTTGTTTTTTTCTTGCATAGCATTCGTTTTTATTTTTCCATTTATACCTACCCTAAGGTTGAAAAGATTTTCACTTGAAAGTTCTATGGTTAAAACCACTTCAGAAAACATATAGAGGATTTTTTAAAAATGAAAATCAAATATATTCTTACCATACACTACAGAATATTTTCTGGTGGGGGCTGGATGGCTGGTTCAGTGGTTCGAAGTGCACTGGCTCCTCTTGCAGAGGACCTGAGTTTGAATCCCAGCACCAATATGGCAGCTAACAACCATCCCTAACTCCAGTTCCAGGGGATCAGATCCCCTCTTCTGGATTCCGTGAGTACTGCATGACAGGAATGTGCTTGCATGCACACAGGCATGACAGTCATACACATAAAATAAATAAAAAAGAAATTCTTCTGGTAGAATTTTCCCAAAAGAAAGACTTAAACACATACACCACAGTACTGTTATTCATAATGTCTTCAAGTGGAAACCATGGAAGCACTCAGAGTTTAAACATTTAAATGAATGTCTAAAAATATGTGGGGCATGCATATAGTATACATATACACATACACAGTAATAGGGACAGAATATAACCACAACAATGAAGTTTAACCCCAGACATTATGCTGAATGAAAGGAGGTGGAGCCCAAATGGTGTAAATTGTGATTGCACTTAGATCTGATTCCAGGACAGGAGAAATTCATAATCTGTAATGACAGAAAGCAGATCTGGAGTTGTCTGTTCTAGGAGCCTGGAAAGAGCTGACCGTGGAAATGCACAGGAAGCCTTGGGAGCAGGAGATGCTCTGGTCTAGGCTGTGACGTGCATGCTTGTCAGAATTCATCCAGCTCTCCATACTGGAATGTGCTTAAGGTATGCAGAATTGGGAAACTTTAAAGATAATAAGAAAGACTTTGTGGTTAGCCAATAATGACATATTTATTGAGTACCTATACTGCCTACTTTAAAAAATCTATTTCTCAGCTTTTAAAAACTCAGATCATGAAATTATCACTTATGTTTAAAAATAAGACATTTTCCATAAGGGAAATGTGAAAAATACATAAAAGTTAAGTGAGTAAAAAAATTACTTCTTATCTCAACGTACAACCATTTTCTATGTCCTTTTATAGGGTTGGAAAGTGTGCTGCCCATAGAATACTGTGATGTTACAAGGGTGTCCCAAGTAATTCCACAATTTTGATTAATATAATTTTAACAATGCATTATAGTTACAGAAGCATACACCATGTATTATTCAAGGTATCTCCTACTTTTGAATAATTTTCTCTCTCCTTTGCTTTTGCACCCCCCCACCCATCAAATGCCATGGTGATTAGCATGTGTCTTCTCCACTGAGGGTTATTTAATTACGATAGATGCCAAACGCTTTGATCAAAGGCTAATACATTCAACATTATTATTTGGAACCAAAATATTAAAACTAGCCTACTTTATCGTAGATTTCTATTCTAGAAAAATGTTCGGTTCTCCTTACTTTGCAATGAATTCTTGCTTTTTGTGGCAAAGAGTTAAAGAGAAAGGATTTTCACCTACTCCGCTGAGTGCAATGTGTTGCCTGAATTAGCCTCGTCTATCTGTCAAAATGCCCAGAAAGCACGAGGGTAGGAGCTGTGGAAATAGATATCAAGCATATGGGACCTGCTTATAATTTCTTGTGCACAGCATTTATCCCACATACAGCATTTATCTTTAAAAGAACAAGGCTAATGAACGCGTATGTATTGTTTTCTACTTATAGCTTATCCACATTTGACACTCCACATTCCATGCAGAAGAAAGCTCTGCTCAAGGAGAGGATTCGCCACGCTTTCCAGTGTCCTGGGGAGCAGTGTCCTGGGGCCTTGGGGTTCCTGTTGTCACCCACCTTTTCTGTGCCCCACCTTTTCTTTCTTAAAAAATATTTTATTTATTATTTTTATTTTATGTGTATGAGTGTATTGCCTGCATATGTGTAAGCACACCCATGTCATGCAATGCCTGCAGAGATCAGAAGGCCTTGGATTCCCTGGAACTGCAGTTACAAATAGTTGTTAGCTGCCATATGGGTGCTGGGAATCTAATCCAGGTCCTCTGCAAGAGCAACTAGGGCTCTTAACTGCTGAGCCCTCTCTCCACCCCCCAAGCCCCTTCTTAATCAAAGAGACAATTCATTGTTCGGAAGACTTTGAACATCACGGACCCACACTTCTATGTCAATATACCTTCCAATAACAAGAAAATCAGGACAGGCCAAACAAATTCCTGAGGACTATCTAGTTGGGGAATTATTTTTGCATTGGTGAAGGATTCACAATAGTATTCCAGGAAAAGCTGAGTTCTCCTGGTGAATCACAAACTGTCACTTGATTTACAAAGAGTCAGATTGCAATCAGCTCCTTCAGATAGTCTGTGACTAAGTGTTAAGTAGTGCAAAACTGGGGTTGAGATAGCTGCTTTTTAAAAAAAATATTTTTATTGTTTTTTATTTTATGTGTATGAGTTTATTGCCTGTATGATGTTAAATGCACCTGTGTCATGTAATGCCCACAGAAGTCAGAAGAGGATGTTGGATCTACTGGAACTGGAATTTCAGATGGTTGTTAGCTGCCATGTGGGTGCTGGGAACCTGGGTCCTCTGCAAGAGCAGCCAGTACTCTTAACTGCTGAGCTATCTTTTCAGCCCTTGAGCTAGCTGCTGCTTTGAGGGCAAATGATGTAGTGGTTTTTTCTTTCTTTTTTTTAATTAAAGATTTATTTTACTATTTATGTGCATTGTGGATCTCTCTCTCTCTCTCTCTCTCTCTCTCTCTCTCTCTCTGTGCATGTGTGTGTCTGTATGTCTCTCTGTGTGTGTGCCTGAATGCAAGTGCACATAGAAGCCAGAGGTGTCAGATCATCTGAAACTGGAGTTGTGGTGATTGTGAACCACCTGACATGGGTGTTGGAAACCAAACTTGGGTCCACTGGAGGAACAAGTGCCCTTAACCTCTGACCTGTCTCTCAAGATATGACATGACTTGAGATGTATGAAAATGCATTCTTTGTACACTATATGTTCCCAGTAAGACTCCTCGTTGTGGTTGTGTTTGGAGGAAAGGTATTCCCTAGCAACAATTCCAGCCCTCTCCTAATTCTGCTTGTCCTAGTGTCTTCCTCCATTCTTTGAACTCTCATCCTGAACCACATGGGCTCAGCTGCCCGCTCTCCCCTTATCAAATCCTGACTTCTGTCTTGGAAGGTGAACAATCTAAAGTCTCACAAACTCCACTGATGTCATTTCCCCCTTAGGGCTGACACCTGGCTGTCCTCTGAAGACCTCACTTCTAAGCAGCACTCTTCTTTTTTTTTAAATTAAAAAGAACTATTTATTTCATTTTTTAATGTGTGTGTGTTTAGCCTGCATGTATTTAAGTGCTCCATGTGTGTGCAATGCCTGCAGAGGCCAGTAGAGGGTGTTGACTCTTCTGGAATTGAAGTTACAGTTGGTTGTTAACTGCCGCATGGGTGTTGGGAACTGAACCCTGGTCTTCTGCAAGAGCAGCCAGTGCTCTTAACCCCTGGGCCATCTCTTCAGCATCCTTCTTTTCTGAAGTGCATTTTCTTGCTTGTCGGAACAGAGGGCAGGTGGGATTATCCTCTTCTCTCGAGCTGCTCTGAGACAGGTATTCCCTTCCTTCCCCTGACCCTGTGACTCCTGGCTAGTTCCTCAGCTCCTTCCCGTGATCATTTTCCTCAGACCTCCTCCAGCCACGTCAGCCCTTTCATCTTCACTTTCTGCTGTGCTCCCAAAATCAGTTTTAGGAACTTGGCCTCTCAGTGTCTTCATGTCTCCCCGCAGTGACGGTTTTCATCACCACCCACTGTAACCCCCTGAAGCACAGCCCTTTCTCTGCTCCTTGCTCTCCTGCTCTGTTCAGAGGCCACTGATTTACAAGTCTTTACATTTTACAGCTCAGTTCCACTTTAAATGTCTTATACTGAGGGCTGGAGAGATGGTTCAGCACTTAAGAACACTGTTCTTGTAGAAGATCTGAGTTTGAATCCCAGCACCCACATGGCAGCTAACGACTGTCCGTAACTCCAGTCCCAGGGGATCCGACAGTCTCTCCTGACCTCCGCGGGCATTGCATGACACAGGTGCACTTACCTACATGCAGGCAATACACTCATACACATAAGATGGAAATAATAAATAAAATATTTTTTTAAAATGTCATACCGCTACTTTCCCCACTCTTTGAACGGATAGTCAGTCCAGTGTCCTCGTGAACACGGACTCCAGAAGAACGCGGTCCCTTCCTTCCTCATCAGACCTATGCATGGTGGTGCTCCTCCTCCTTCCTCTCTGTCCTTCAGATGCTGATACCTCCCTCTATCCTCCGGCTCTCACCTTTATCCCCTTGTGACAGTCTGTGCTCAACTGCTCATTTCTTCGTGTTACATCGTTGATCTCTATCTTCCTAAATCATCTTTCCCATGATTCAGTGGAATCTGTGTGATCTCCCAAACTAACATGCCCTTGAGCTGGTGACCCCTCCTGCTGCAGCCTGCTGTCCATATGCCTCTCACAGCCTGATTTTCCGCACGTGGCTGGTGCATACACTTCAGTGTTCTCTAAGAATTCACTCTCCAACATTTCTAAATGATTTCCATCTTGTGGCCTCACGGCACCACATAGCCTCTAGTGGTCTGTTGGTTAAAGTAGGACCCTAGTTATCTAAAAATCTAAGAATCTCTTAAAAGGAGAGGGCTGATTATACCTGCAGGCTTTCCTTTCCATCCCCAAGATGTGTGTTTCCACAGGCCAGCAGCAGGGCCTTTGCTCCTCTCTCGCTCCTAATTCAAATGGAGACTAATATCTCAGTATTCCTAGTTCAGGTGTAGACTTAAGATACAGGAGCATAGTGGAAACACAAAAAATATAGTCGAAAGCTCGGGAATAACACAAGAAAATAAGCTATATTGAATCTAGTCAGTCAATATTCTGATCTGTAGATCAAGTCATTCATCAGTAGCTTAGGGTTTCCAAGGTGGTGATTCCTAAAAACTGGTTCATGGCTCCATTGTTGCCCAAGAGGGATCTCCTTGGGTAGAAACTGACCCCTTGAACACAAGTCCTTTCTTTTTTAAAATTATTTTTGCTTTTTGTTTTGTTTTGTTTTGTTTTTGTCTTTTTGAGACAGGTTCTCCCTGTAGCCCCAGCTGTCCTGGAACTCACTAGGTAGACCAGGCTGGCCTCGAACTCACAAAGATCCGCCTGCCTCTGCCTCCCAAGTGCTGGGATTAAAGGCAAGCGCCACCACACCCAGCTTAAAATTATTTTTATTTTATGTGTGTGAGTGTAATGCGTGCATATAAGTAGGTGCACCCATGTCACGCAATGCCCATGGAGATCAGAAGAGGGCGTCAGATCCCCTGGAACTGGAGTTAGAGATGGTTGTTAGTAAGATCTTTCTACAATTCTTAAGGATCAACAACATATTATTTCATAAACTTTACTTTTTACATGTGATTAAGAGACTACAAATAACTTATTAAATCATTAAATATTAGGTCATCCAATTGGTTGGTTTATTCATCTGGTATTGTGAGATATCAGTTATGAATTTCCATTTATAAACAAAAATGCCTAAATAATCAGATTCTGTCAAGGGTTTCCACAGATGTTCGTCACACAACACAGGGTGGCATTGCAAACTCCATCTGGTGACATACAACACAGTCAGTATAGTACCGTTATCAAGCGTACCTAGAAGGAAAGGGGTCTTTGGTTTGCCTAAGAGAGGAGCAGACCACACACAGGAGAGCCACTGAGAGGCTTCACTGAACTTATTTTCTCTCAAAGATAAGAAGGACGGTCCTTAGCATCAAACTTTGAGCCTGGCACTTTGATCTTGGAATGAAATGGAAATACTACATTGGGGGAAATTTCACTTTGAGCCTGGCACTTTGATCTTGGAATGAAATGGAAATACTACATTGGGAGAAAACCTTGTTGGTTTGGGCCTGTGCTTTAAGAACTCTGAATGTTCTTGAGGTGAGTGACTCTGTGGCGGTGGGCAGAGGTAACTTCTCATGTTGGGATCAATTGGGGACAAGGCCTGTTTGCTGTGGTGTTCCCAGACCTTGGATTTCTGAGATATGTAAAATTTAAGATGTAAGGGAACAACATAGAATGACTAAGTTTTTATTTTACCAGATAAGGATATTAAAAGCAAATATTGTTAGAAAAGAGAGATATGTAGGATAGCAGAATACGGACGTCATCTCAGGATAAACATGTCTCCTCACCTTGTACAGCACAGGGAAACCCTATTCCATTTGCTTTTGCATTTTGTTGCAGTGTGCACCAGTGAGTACTCCCCAGTTTTGCTGGGGCACCTGAACATCGTTGGAAACTGATGTGGGATTCAGACTACTGAACTGAATATTCCCCGTTACAGTCATCCTTCTCTGTGTTGTCCGTGTCTGAATCCTTGATAAAGTTAGTTCATATGCTCTTGACTAATCTCGGTAAAGGAAGAAATATGACTTCACGTCTAGGTCAAGAAGCCCTCTGAAGCCACGATGATGGCAGTGTGACAGTGCTTGGAGATTCCAAGGAAAATGTAAATCTCAAGGAAGGAAAACTAGGAAAAAATGGTGATATGTATTACAAGTAGAGATGCCTCCTTGAAGTCAGGTGTGGTGGCTCACGCCCTTTAATCCAAGCACTTGGGAGTCAGAGGGCTACACAGTGAGACCCAAGAAAGAGAGAGAGAGAGAGAGAGAGAG
>NW_008352752.1:1188490-1201628 GCF_000622305.1 Nannospalax galili | reverse complement strand
TATATATATATATCACTTCACACCATGGTGTCTGATTTATAATTTCCCGGGGGCAATATTTTTTTACAACGACTGGCAGAATTTTTTGTTCTTCATTAGGCCTTTTATTAACCCACCGCCAGAGCTCGGTATCTAACCACTCCCAGTGTTTCAATGATCACATTATCAGTAACAGCATATTTCCTCCGGGAGATATGAATCCAGTCTATTGCAGGTGGAAGGCTGGGAGGAGGCGGGATAGAGTGGAATGTTCACATTTCTATCTGTGCTCTGCCTCCAGACTCTCAGCTATACTTGCAGATGTTGCTGACTAGAGACTGAGTTTAACTTCATTATCATGTGTAAGAGCAGCAACTTTATTTATTCAGAAAGTTTTATATGCCTACAATAATACTCTACTTTGTGAAAAGATTTGACTCCACATTTGGGGATTCCAGTTCCTGAAGTTTCTCTAAGATGGTTCTTTATCAGAAACCAAAATCTAGGTATTTAACGGACAAAGACGAGCTTGAAATGAGAGTTGAGCCCTATCACATCGAGGGAGGTGGTTCCTTCCTGTGTGGCTGAGGAACTCAGATGAAAGGGAAATGAAAAAGCTCGAAGCTTAATTATTACCATCACTGCTCTTTATTTAGAGAGAAAGAAAGGGTCTCGATTACAGGGCTAGCAGAATTCATACCTTCTGACCGCTCCTTAACTTTAGTCAGAGTACATACCAAAACACTTGTTTGAGATGATATTGTAGTTTGTTTTTGATAGACTTTCAGAGGAGGAAGTTGCATAAATTTCCTTGGCATCACATCTAAGTTTCTAATAACACTATCTTATCTTGTCATGGACATCCTTAGCAGAGAGTACTTGGGTAAGTCCAGTGTAAATTCTGACAATGACCTGTGGGACACGTCCTATTACTCTGGAGATCAAAGCAAACAATCCACTTTAAAGTGAGGTTTCAACTGTGGAGGACTGCATGACAACATTCTTAAAATATGAGACCTAAACTGGGTGTGGTGGCATACACCTTTAATCCCAGCATTCAGGAGGCAGAGGCAGGTGGATCCCTGTGAGTTCTAGACCAGGTCCTGGTCTACATAGTGAGTTCTCTGGGGTTACAGAGAGACCCTATCTCAAAAGCCCCCCCCAGAGAGAGAGAAAGAGAGAGAGAGAGAGAGAGAGAGAGAGAGAGAGAGAGAGAGAGACATAGTTTCCATTCAAGGAGCACCACTCACAATTAAAAGAAAGTGCCAAAATACACACTGAGTGTCTTAGCAGAGACGGGAAACTACGTAACTTTTTCTCCCACTCATCTGGCCTTATGCAGAATAAAGGAAGGGCCAAAGACTATACGTTTTATAATTATGACTTAAAATATTGATGACCCCAAAACTGGGTATTCTTTTGATTCCTTGACTCTAATTTCCATATCAAGAACCATATCCCAAATGGATAAGTAAGATAATAGTCTTTCCCTATTTCCTGTGCCCTTCACTATCACCTTGACTAAATCCATCTTCCCAGGTCTTTCAGTGAGTCAACCTAAGAAACACTGAGAACCTTCTTCAGAGTGAGTATCTGTCGCCTCTTGATAATGATGTGAAATTTCACCCCTTCCTGGCCCACTGCAATTTTATTTACTTTTTCCTCACTGAGATACTGTTAGGCGATCACTCAAAATTGAAACCCACTAACTTCAGACAATACTTTTCTGTGACTCTTCCCTTCTACAACAGATTGTCCATGTAGTCTGAAAAAAGCTTTAGATGCATCTAGAAAATCAATATTTAAAAAAAATGAAAAGTGATAGGAAGAAGGTAGGAAATGAAGAAGAAACTTTGATTCCTTGATTGGGGATCAGCCAGCACCAGCTGCTATCGCCCATTACTTGCTGTGCTTTGAAGTGACTGGTCATTTTCTTCTGAATGGATATTGGTATTAGGTGCTGAGGCTGGTAATGGATCTGGCTGGCTTGACCTCCTAATGCTTTAAGATATCTAGTATGGGCGGCTGGAGAGATGGTTCAGTAGTTAAGAGCACTGGATGCTCTTGCAGAGGACAGGGGTTTGATTCCTAGCACCCACATGTTGGCTAACAACCATCCTAACTCCAGTTTCAGGGGATCTGATGCCTTCTCCTGGCCTCTGAGGGCATTGCATGACACAGTGTGTTTACATGTAGGCAGTACATTCATATACATATAATAAAAAAATGAATGATAAATAAAAAGATACCTAGTGTGTCCACAGGGCCCAATAAAGATGAGGAGAGACACCACTGTCAGTCTATATTCATAGCAAATGGATCATCCCTTTATACATGATGTGAAGCTAAATTCACTTCTACTTGACTAATTGGAGTCAAGAATCATGGAAATCATATGCTCATATGTATATGTAATAACGTTTAGAAGATCTTGCTTCTCTTTCAAAAAGGCAACTCTTCCATCAGATATTTGGCCATCCAGAAAAGCATGACTCAAAAAAGAAATTGTGAAAATTTCCCGAAGATGTCACTGTGTTCATATCATTACAATTAAAACCTTTTATCCAGATGATTCTTCTGTGTCAAGTTCAGTGACAATCCTGCCTCGTGCATTATCATGTTTACGTCTCAAAAGCTACAGGGTCCACACAATAAAACTATCTTCTGAAGACAGGTTGCAGAAGACAGAGTCAGAGCCACTACCCAAACGCGGCATTCTTTTATTTATTTATTTTTTAATATTTCATTTTATTTTTATTTTATGTGTATGTGTGTGTTGCCTGCATGTACGTAAGTGCATCCATGTCGTGCAATACCCACAGAGAACAGAAGAGGCCGTTGATCCCTTGGAACTGGAGTTACAGACAGTTGTTAGCTGCCATGGGGTTCTGGGATTTGAACCTGGATCTTCTGCAAGAACAGCCAGCATTCTTAACCGCTGAGCCAATTCTCCAGCACACATTCTATTTTTGAGACAGTGCACTGCTATGCAGCCCAAGCTGGTCTCAAATTTGCGTTCTCTTGTCTCAGCCTCCTGAGAGTTGGGATTGCAGGCCTGTCCACCATGTCCAACTCTTAAGTTGTCTTAAGAGTTTCGTCGATTCACTGTCACATCCTCTGGGAGAGTGTCTTGAAATCTTTTTGTGCCCCACCAAGTCTGATAAGGTTTTTCGCCTCTGACTGTTGTTCTCCCCACTGACCACTAGGTGGCGCAGTGTAGGGTGACGTCCCTTCTGCAGTAAATTCCCAGAGGGTAGAAAAGTTGCGGGAACACAATGCTGCTTCCTGTCCGGTTGGATTTCAAGGTGTTTTCTCATTCATCTTAAAGAATGAAGAGCCACAGCTTCACTGAGAGCTTCATCTCGAACCCCCTGAACTCAAAGGGAGACTCACTGAAAGCTGGCCTCCTGTTCCCAGAGAGCCTTTGTCACCAGCACGTTTAGTCTTAACGCATCAGCTGCTTTTTGGTAATTCTTGCTTTGAGTGAACCAGTTAAATCCAAAAGAGCTCATAAAATTTCAAGCAAAGAAGTTTGTGCCTTGATTAAAACACTACACACACACACACACACACACACACACACACACACACACACACACATGCTCTCACACAAATGGCTGCTGGCAGAAAACACCTGGTGGGTGCAAAGCCCTGCAGCATACAGAGTGCAAGAAACACCAGTTTGTTGAGCTGTGATCAGACTCCCCCTCCCCAGACCTTCAACCTCTGGCAAGAAATCTTTTCAGAAAGATAATTCTGTTCTGGCTGCACAAGGGCGCTGTGGGGTTTGCCGGTCACTGGAACGGCAATGAACTTTATCACCCCTTTTAAATATTTAAAAACAGAAAAATCCCTTGATACAGGCACACAGGTCATGAAGTGCCATATATATCTGCCACTGAGATCAGGGTTCTCTCCATTTTGACTTACTTTATTGCCAAGATATGGGAGTCACCAAACTCTTAACTAAGGAATAAATCTCATGCCAAACATTGAAGAAAGGGTGAGCCCTTTTGGATAAAGACAAAGAGCCCTTTTGGATAAAGACAATAATGTCCTGTCATTCTGATGGGTGTTTGAGAGCTTGTTATGATTCGCTTTTCTTTCAGAATGAAGGACAGATCAATTAAACACCCACATACCCTGGGAACAAATCTCTAACCAGAGATACCTTCCTGATAAGTGGGAGTGGGGTGAATGTACAGACACCAGTGGACTGTCAGGGCCTGGAAAGAGAAGATAAGGAAAAGAAGAAATCTTTTATCTACCTGACAATTGCACCTTGAGCTGACCCTGTAACGAGACCAAATTCCAGCCGTCCACTTTATTTCCTTCTAAGAAAGAGTTTATCTGTGGACCGTTCATTCCTTGCTTTGAGACTAGATTTTTAAATGGATTTTTTGCTAGTTTCATGTAATATATTTTGATCATATTTGGATTCTGTCCCCTATCCTGACCCTTCTTATAGCCCCCCCTCATACCTGATTTCGTGTATTGTCATATATGTTAAGGCCTACAAGTCAAGTTTGTGTCCCCAAATATCCTTCGGTGTACATCCATCTCCTGGAGCCTGGTCAATCTAGCTAGTGTCACAGACTTAAAGAAAACTGACTCTCCCTCTCCCTGTGGTTATCGGTTGCCAATACTTCTTCAGCTAAGGTTGGGATTTTGCTGGCCTTCAGCTTGAGGGGGTCTTGTACATGCTGTAACCATTGCTGTGAGTTCATATAAGCAAGTTCTCAGCTGCCTGGAAAACTGCTTCATGATGAGTCCTACAATCTTTCTGTCCCCTCTTCCACAACGGTCCCTGAGCCTAGGGAGGCAGGTGTTTGATACAGGTGTCCTGTTGGGGATAAGTTCTCTGCAGTCTCTCATTCTCTGCAGTTTGGCCAGATTTTGTGGGATTTGTCGTGACACATGGCTGTTCAACGTGAGAAGTTTGGAGGCAGAAGGAAAGCCTCAACAGTGTTAGGACTGAAAGTTTAAACTCATGAGCAGGTAAGGTGGCTCGGTGGGTAAAAGTGCCTGTGGTCCAGTCTGACGATCCAAGTAGAACTCTGGGCCCCACATGGTAGAAGGGACAGACATGACTCTACACGTCCTCTGACCTCCACATGGGTTCTGTCGCCGGCATGCCAGGGCACACATACACAATACGCACAAAATAAATAAAAATGCAGTAAGCAACAACAAAAATGTTTGAATTGATTGCCATCCCCAACTCATGATACCCTTGTCCCTTTTTATAGGCTTCAACCTCTGGATGATCTTGTGGGCTCTCAAGACCAAGGGCAGTCACGAGAGATAGAACCATGGTAAGTTTCCAGCTTCCAGCCCTCGGTGTTTTTCATGAGGTTATGGAACACCATGGATTGTCTTGGTAGCTCTTTATTAAGGGGATTGCTGCAAGTTCAAGGCCAACCTGGTCTACATAGTGAGTTCCAGGTCAGCATATATTACAGAGTGAGGTCCTGTTTCAAATAATAACAGACAGAAAGTTGCTTTGATTTGCTTGGGTGGACTTAGGTCATGCTGCTGTTTGTATTCTGAGTCTGACGAATGTTAGTTTCTTGGCATAGTCTTCAAGAGTCAGTAAGACTCTGGATTGCTGTGTGAGAATGAGCAAATGTGTAGCAGTAAAGGGAGAGTGTGGGTCACCCAAATGCTCAGCAGCTCCGTTTCCCGCTCTCTAGTTTCCTCTAGCAGTCACCAGACACGTTGTTTCTCTCCAGGCTTGATCCAAAGATGTCCTTTACCAAGACTCAGTCTGCTGCCATGCTAGACCTGAGGCCTGACTCCCCACTGAAACAGACTCTGTGAAGGGAGACCATGAAACTGCCTCTTTAATAATGGCCCTGGTGACTCAAGCACAGTGGTTTGGCAACCAACGGACCAAAGAATTGATGGTGTCAGAATTTCTGTGATTGGTGGTGGTATGCTGGCATTCCTGGTTCTGAGATAAGAGCTTCCTACTCTTTATGATCTGGGGTACCCGGGCAATGTCTTCTTCCTCCTCTCCACTTGGCCTGGCTGTCCAGCCTCGCCGTGTGGGGTTACCCCTCCTCCTTACCCACTACAGTTCTTAATCAGGTAGGCTAGTAGGTCTTTGGATCCATAACTGCGGCTTCTTTTGTGGTGCATTCACCTGTGCAGCTGCACCGACAACAGAGAACATCGGTTTGGAGGCTCCCTGGGGGCTGTTGGCAAGGTTTGGTGTAAGTTTTGTTTAAACCCTTTAAAGCATGTTTGGCACAGGACCAAGAAATGGGCCTTAAGAAGGGGGAATCGATGGACCAATCAATATACTGAATACATGACTGCGTTAGTTACTTTCCAGTCCCCGGGATCTGAAGATGGATTCTGCATTTTCTTTGTCGCGGGTTTTTGATGGAAAATTAGATTAGGAGACCCTGTCCCTACTTAGGTGGAAGCTCCTTCCTCTTCTCTCAATGGTTGGTTTGGGGCATTTCTACACTGGAAGCATGAGAGATGTTAAGAGCCTCTTGGATCGACAAGTTTGTTTTCCTTCCCTAGCCCTCCCAAGAGTTTAAGAGTCCTGTGGAGATGAAACTCAATTGCCTCTACCCTACTCATCACCTGGAGCTGCCACTCAGTGAATCCATTCCTTTGCCAAGATTACTTGAAAGTTGACCCTGAATTTTTTCCCTCAAGTGTCTCCTCGTTCAGTCACATTTTACAACTCTACTCCTGACTGAGGCATATGGGTCAAATTGTTACTTAACAAAGGAAGGTTTGACATGTGAATTCTTCTCTTCAGGTAATTCTGGAAACTGAACAAGGAGTGATTAGGGGCTAGGAAGTGGCGTGAGCTACTTTGTTGAGCTTCCATATTGAAAAAGAATCATTCTACATAGAGCCCAAGTACTCTCCACAGAAGTTTATATAAAACATACTTACTCTAGTGAAGGGGAGCTGCTGAGAAAGAAACTTCCTAAACCCTAACTAAATTGAAAAGGGGGATTTCAGAAAGACCTGCTTTTCAAAAGAGGTTCAGTACAGACCTTGAGTATGGTCAAGGCTTACGTTTTTTCTTTTTTTGTTAACCATTCAATAAATTCTAGCAGAGATCTTGTACCAAGCTGTAGTTCTAACAATAAAAGTGGGACCTGTTTAGCAGTTTATGTTTCTATTGTACAGGAGAATGACTTGGTAGCTTAAGTGACTATGCTTTTATTAGAGCTTATTATGATGCGAAGAGATTTCAGGTCCAAGAGGGTTCTGAGGGGGCGGTGATTAGCTCTTCTTGCCTCACTGTATTTCCCCAGAGAGCACACAATGGGCTTCATACAGATCACTAAATAAACCCAAGGCGTGAGGGGCCCTCACTTTTAAAAATTCTTGTAGAACAGAGATGCTAGGGAGGGCCTCTGTGGGCTTATGACCCAGTCACCGGGTTGGATGTAGAAAGGCAACAAAAGAAAATAAGCAAGTGAGACTCAAACAGATGTTTGGAAAGACCACTGTGAACAGCCGGAGGATGCTGAAGGCAGGTGAGGAGGCCCAGAGAAGGTGGGACTTGACACTGGGCTGGAGAGGGAGCCTGCCATAGCAACAGATGAACTAGAGTCCCAGACTGGGCAACACGATGGGAACATGATTTTGCCCATTAAAACACTCTGTTTCATTTTTGTAGGTCACTCCAGAATATTCAGTTATGTTTTTAGTGCTGGGTTTCCTCACTGTCAATGCAAACATGGAACTGTATATATATGTATATATATATTTATAATAGAACACAATGAAAGCATGTCAGTCAGATCAGGCACTTTGCTTTCTCTTATTTAGGGGATACTGACTACACTCTGGACAGCATTTACATTTCTCTCTCTCTCTCTCTCTCTCTCTCTCTCCTTTTTTTCACATCTGGACTTGGTCTTGATTGTCCTAATGAAAGTCAAAGTCATGCCCTTGGCATGTGACCTCAGGCTGTCTTGGAAAACTCACATTAGTGAATTTCAGTTTTGGAAATGTCTGATAATCTTGATAGCAGAAGTAGCACATCTTTTGACTCAACTACCCCACAGAACAGCAGCTGTGACGACTGTTTAGGACTTGTAGCATGAATTCCACAGTAGATTCTAGAGGGCAGTTTGGCAATGGTGATCAAAACAGAGCCTGAAGTGGGTCAGCCAACTGACCTAGTCAGGGCATATCTAGACATGTGTCCAGTTTCATAGGAGATGACCCGAAGCACAAAAGATTCCATTTTGGCATTTTCTATAATAGGAAAAAATGAAGAAAGTACAAATTGTAAACAAATTAAACATTACACACAGCGAGATTTTGATCATTGAACTGGAAATAAGTAATGTACATGGCGTGAATCTCACGCTTACGCTGTAAAGTAAGAAAGTTGCCCATAAAGTTAGGATAGTACTTGACATATGATTGATTGCTTACTGGAATTAACTATTGTTAGCAATGACTATAAAACACATGGATATGTTCTAGAAAAGAGGGGAAAATGGTATGTTAACGTATGAATCACTAGAGCATTATTGCTTGGAATGGTAACTGACATGCCATAGTTGTTGGGAATGGTTGCTTGGATATTTAAAACATTTCCACACTAATAGATCATTTTCTTAATAATAACAAAAAAGCATAGGAAGAAAAAAATTGTACCATTACTTAAGCCAGTCAAACTTATTTTCTTCTTTCTTGGATTTAAGGATAATGTATTTTGAGTTAAAAATTTTTTTTGATTTATTTATTTTGATTTTATGTATAAGAATGTTTTGCTTGCATGGTTGTGAGTGGACCAGTGTCATGCAGTGCCTGTAGAAGCCAGAAGAGGGCATCAGATTCCCTGGAGCTGGAATTGCAAATGGTTGTTAGCTACCATGTGGGTGCTGGGAACTGAATCTGGGTCCTCTGCAAGAGCAGCCAGTGCCCTTAACTGCTAAGCCATCTCTCCAGCCCCATATGTATTTTGAGTTTTGAATGCAGGAGGAAGAGTTGCCCAAGGCTCTGAAAGCTTGACTCATGTGGAAGATCCATCCATCAGTAGGTAGAAGGTGGTAAAGGCTAAGGTGCCCTAAGAACCTCCAAAGCTCTGTGTTGGGATCACTGAATCTCCTTAAGAGGGTTGATATGTTAAGGGAACCAAAGGAATCTAGTGTGCCAGACTGCCTGGGCTCAAATCTTCAATTCATTGTTTCCTGACTGTATGAACTGGAGCAAGGTATTTAGCCCTTGTTGCATCATCACCCGGTTCATACAATGAGAGGAAACTGCTTATTCTGGCCGTTCTATGAGGATGAAAACACATAGCTACAAAGGCCTGAAAGGGCACATTCCTCTTGGTAAGAGCTTAGAAAATGCCCCTGGTCTTAAGCCAATGGCTCTGTCTCTGAGACTGCCTTATAGTTCTTGTGTTGGACCCCTGACTTGGTGGCCTGAGTTACCTTCCTTCAGTTTTTTTTCCAAATATTTTATTTATTATTTTTACTTTATGCATATGTGTGTATTGCCTGCATGTCGGGAAGTGCACCAGTGTTGTGCAATGCCCATGGAGGACAGAAGAGGCTGTTGGATCCCCTGCAACTGGAGTTACAGACAGTTGTTAGCTTCCATGTGGGTGCTGGGATTCGAACCTGGGTCTTCTGCAAGAACAACCAGGGTTCTTAACCGCTGAGCCATCTCTCCCACCCCCCTTCAGTTGTTTTAATAAAAACACATGCTGAGTGTCAAGTAAATGTCTCTCCCAAGTCCTCCTAGAAAGGAAAAGAGAGAAGAAAAACAGGTTCATGGTTATTCACTCCCAGACAAACCTATCCTTTATAAACTAAGGACGTCTTAGTTATATACAGGTGACTGGTTTGATAATTGAGGTAGCTCTAATGAATTAGTTTGCTAATTATCCATCTTCGCGCCACAGAACAATCGTCTTTCATAAGATTGTCCTCCAGCTTACTCAAAATTACCAAAACAATGACAAAAGCCATAAGGAAGGAAGACATCCCAGGGACAGAACATTCCAGAAAACAGCAAATAATTTTATCTCTGGGTTGGTTCGATTCAACATTAATAATTACCAAATAAGATGACAACAGAGGATCATGTACCCTTGTCTCCCCTGTAGAAAAAGCCCAAATCTCTCATTAAAGGCCCCAGTCCTTCAAATTTCTAGAAAACAAAAACCAAAACCAGACACACACTACTAATTTCTAACACACACACGTAACTGGAAGAACCTCTATTTTTCAGATTTTTATTGACATTAAACTGCAACGTTTTCTTAAAAACATAGCAGAAGGGTTCAGAAACCAGGTCTTCCAATCCCTCCGAAAGGGAGTCGCTTGGAGAAGCGAGTTCTTCATTAATTTATTGATGTATATGCCGCACTTGTTAGTGAAACAAAACAATTTGAATTCGCTAAGGTCACACTAAACCAGGCCTTTGCTCTGAAGTTAAAGGCTCTAGATAGATCCAAGCAGTCTTCGTAATGCCCTTGAGTGATCCATTTATTGCACTTAACTTTCTCATTACTTAAATGCAAAAGACTAAAGTTGAAGAGGCCAAAACATACATTTGGAAATTTCAGAAAACATAATAGGCTGAGAGAGATAATGTAATACTTCTCCACGAAGAGAGGAGCTCAAATGTCTTGATTACAGCCTCCCTGCCCCATCCCTCACACATTCAAATCCAATATATGTGCTTTTATTAATGCGTGAGTGCAGAGATATGCATAAATGAATATTGATAAGGCAGGATACTGTATATTTATGAGGTTTTCTATGTTTTCTCTTTATGTTTTATTTGTATTTATACCCAGTGCTGCATGCTCTGTATATGTGTTTGAAAGCACAGCAACAATGAAAAGAAATAAGATTTTAATCGATTTCATAACATTTTGTGGCCACACATAGACCGTCTATTGCACTAGTCTGCCCGGCGTGGGGATAATCTTTTCGGTTGGCCTCAGAGAGAACTTGTAATGGCCACCCCAGTGCTTGAGTGAGATTTTTATAATGTGACCAATATCCTTGAAATTTTACATGCGTGAAAGTCAGAAATTCAGAGTTGTCATAGTAACATGAATTCTGGCCCTTTCTAAAAGTGCAGTATTTCGTCACATAGTGTCAAATGTAACGTATGCCTCTGTGACTCCACAGTGAGACTGAGAGTTCTATCTGCCATTGAAACTGAGAGTTTGGAGAGGTTTACTGTTGACATTTAAAATCAAAGACATAGCATGTTGCACAAAAATTTCCTAATTAAAAACAAGACACAGTAACAAACTGGACAAAAGGACAAAGAACAGTGATAAACGAATGGAAGAAAGAAGGCAAAGGTGATAGGAGACGTGGTGGGGAAACAGCAAACGAGTGTGACCTCAACACATTTAAATACAGTGCACATTTGAACAAAGCCTCCAGCCTCAAGGTTGATGCAGTTTGCCATGACAATACAGGTCTCTGCTCAGGGTAAGCAACATCTGGATAAAATCCTGCAGCAATCAAATGAGGCAGAGTGCCGAGCTTCTTTCCCGAGGGACTGGCAGAAAGGAAATCCAGAAATATCTCCTAAGGAGGGCTAGACAAATACGTGTCTGAAGAAAGCTTCTGACACAGGTATCAGAATGCGGATTTTTATGTTTTTAAATGTCCTCTCCAGTCTCTGATTCTAAGTTTGATCAGCACTGCTCTTAACCTGGACCAGAGAAGCTTCTCTCTGCCCAGCAGTTAATGCAGTCACCTATGACTGGTCAAAACACTGAGAATAAGAGACTGCTGAGAGCTCAGCTCTCAATCGAACATCTGTATCAACCCCTGATAAGACTCAGAGAACATTGTCGGGGAGGGGGCAGGAAGAATGTAAGAGCCAGAGGATGAGGAGTGTGTTGTAAAACACTGTCTTCTGGACCTGATACGGTCATAAGCTCACTGCAACTATGGTCACCTGCACAAGATCTGCACAAGATCAAGCCAGTAAGCTCAGTCAACATTCCAGCAGGCAGCAGTGAGTTTAAAAAAAAAAAAAAAAGGACAGGATGTGAAGAGGAGGGGGACATGTTGGGTGGTATCCACAGGGAATGATCAAGACACATTGCATGCATGCATGAAATTGTCAAATAATAAATAAAAGGTGTTCTAAAAAGAAAAGGAAAAGTATTTCTTGACTTGTGTATGGAGCCGGAGGCTGGGAGCTGTGTTAATGCTGCTGTTTGTTGCTCAGATGCGGGTGGGGAGTCTCCTCTGTAGGTCTGAGAACTGGAGGAATGGGGTAGCAAGAGATGGGTGGGAGAGGAGAGCATGGCTTACGTCCTCTGACTGGGTCTGTGCCAGCTCTAACGATGAAAAGCCCTTTCCCACCAGAGCTCCAACAGCAGCTTTAGCTGAAGCCCTTGTTACCTAAGCGTGTGTCTTAGTCTATGTTATGCAGATATGACAGAATATTTGATTCTGGGTAATTTATAAAGGACACAATGGATTTCTTCCAGCCCCAGAAGTTAGGAGTCCAAGACAGGAGCCACATCTGCTGAGAGGCCTCTGGCTGCCAGCCCATGGTGGGGTGGGTGAAGGCTGAGAACAAGGCAGGGAGGGCAGGGAGGCCAAGGCCCAAACTTACTTAGCAAATCCCCGCCCCTTGTAACAAAACTCGCTCTCTGGGGTAATGGTATTAATCTCTGCACAGAGGCAGAGCCTATGCAACCTAATCAGTTCCCGAGGACAGCACTCTGAACTCTTGCACTGGGGATTACATTTCCAATACGTTTTATTAATTTTTGGGGGGAGGCGGGGTTGCCCATTCAAACTGTGCAGCCTCTGTGGACTTTTGGTAGCACATTTGTCCAGTGTTTTGATTGCTGTATTGGCCATATCGAACTCACTTAGCTTAGTGGAGACAGTACAATGATGTAATGATAAGGACAGCACTCTGAACTCTTGCACTGGGGATTACATTTCCAATACGTTTTATTAATTTTTGGGGGGAGGCGGGGTTGCCCATTCAAACTGTGCAGCCTCTGTGGACTTTTGGTAGCACATTTGTCCAGTGTTTTGATTGCTGTATTGGCCATATCGAACTCACTTAGCTTAGTGGAGACAGTACAATGATGTAATGATATCTCTCTCTCTCTCTCTCTCTCTCTCTCCCTCCCTCCCTCCCTCCTTCCCTCCCTCCTTCCCTC
>NW_008352752.1:1157787-1188293 GCF_000622305.1 Nannospalax galili | reverse complement strand
TCCTTCCTTCCTTCCTTCCTTCCTTCCTTCCTTCCTTCCTCTCCCTCTTTCTTTCTTTCCTTCATTGTTTTTTTAGATAGAGTTTGAGACTGACCCTGAACTCTTGATCCTCTGGCCTGTACCGCTGCTGAAATGCTGAGATTACAGATTCTCGACATCTACCCTTTCCGAAACCCAACTCTTTGCTCCTTCCTTGTCTCCTGCCATTTCCAAATTCTCACTTCTCTCGGCAACCTTCCCGTGCCTTGTATTCTAGTTCCCATTTGCACAAGAACGTCTAGTCAGAATTTGAGGAGTCTGTGGGGATACTGATTGGAAGCTACCTGCATAGTGAAAACGTCCTCCTCCAGTAGGAAGAAGCTGTGCGTCTGAAAGAAAAGCGCGTTTCCGCTGCTTAGTCTAGAAAGTCTGGCTGTTGGAGATGGGATGGTCACGCTCAGGGGCACTCACCCGTTCCGCGCTTTAGAAAGCTACCATTAATTTGATGCTGCTTCTTACAGTCAAAGGCCTCTTCGAGCTAGGATCTAGTCATTTCCGTGTCTCCCCAGGCCTGTTCCTACATTAATGACCCTGTGTAAAGGACAGAGAAGGACATCTTTTTATTGACGTTTCTGAGGTAGTTCTACGCACAGTGCTATAGACATTGCCTTGTTACTAATTTTCATCACCAGCTCACTCCTAAATTCACTGTGGTTTGACAGTCTCCCCATTCCACTCCAGTGAGCACAAGTTCCCAGTGTTCACCAGCTGCCAAGGTACGTGGAAATAGTCCCAGCACGTTTACCTCCCTTTCATACTTTTCCATCTAAAATCTTTCTCCTTGGGGGCTGGAGAGATGGCTCAGTGGTTAAGAGCGCTGGCTGCTCTTGCAGAGAACCTGGGTTGGGTTCCCAGTACCCATACGGTGACTAATAGCCATCTGCAACTCCAGTTCCAGGGGATCTGACACTGTCTTCTGACCTCCATGGGCACTGCACGACACGGGGGTCACTTACATTGCAGGCAACACTCCTACACAGAAAATGAAAATTAAAACAATTTAAACCTTTTCCTTCTATGGAAGCTTTTTGTGTACCTGCTTTCACACTGCTTCACCTTGTCTTCTGTCCCAACCTTGAATTCCACTTCTGATGGGATTCAGCACGCACGTCCCCATTCGATCAATCACTCCACATGCTTTTGCTACCGCAGCCCGAACGTCTTACCACCTGCCGCCTCTACTGAAACGACCCCACATGCACCTGCAGGAAAACATTCCTCGTTTTCAGAAGGGGGAGTGGCCTCAGGGGTTTTTATGAGGACTCCTGTGGAAGACTTCCACATGTGGCGAAGTCCATTGTTCTCCCTGGAGTCCTAGGAAAAGTTTGTTGGGCTGAGGCTTGATCTGACTTCTCAGAATTCTTCTTCCGGCCACGCTCCTGTCTTCATGTAGACACACGAATTTTGCAAGTAGGAAATGGTGATGGGGAAAGGGGGCAGAGGATGGTCCTGAAGGTGCTCCTTGGAACTCAGGGCACCATGCGAAGATTACAGAAGAGTGAGCAGAAGGCGGGTGGGTTTGGCAGGTCCTCCTTTTATTTTGCGCATTAAAACCTAACAAAGGCAAAGCTGCTGTTTCCCAGTAAGGCCTAGCCTCTATAAATGTAGTATCATTTTCTCTCTAACTTTTGGTCTGCTCTGCTCCTGTCTTCCAACTACAATATCATCTGGCCCTGCACTACCCCACACAGTGACCACTAACCACGTAGACTACTTGAATATAATTTAGATTAAATTAAATATATTTGAAATTCAGTTCCTTACTCATATACTTGGCACATTTCAAGTACCTGCTGGCCGTGTGGGCTAATGGCTACCGTACCGAACAGCACAGATGGAGCCCAATGTCACGGGTGCAGAATGTGCTATTGAATCTACTACTCTATTGGATCCACTACTCAGCCCCAAACTGCAACCACAGCTCAAATTCCCTTTGGAGTCCCAGGGTAAGAAGTCACAAGCAGTTAGAGAAGTGAAATAGAACCTAAGTTCAGTCTTGGGCTATGTGTGTGTTTTGGGAACTGGAGCCATTGAACTCTGGGGGTTTCAAATGCCTTGGGAGTGACAGCTCTTGATGTATCTTTAAGACATACGGCTGAGTGGCAACCATGTGAACGACATTTCGATTGGGAGGTAATCTGCTACAGTGATTTGAAATCACTATAAGCGGCACTCACAGTCAGGGAAGAAGGGCTATATGTGGAAAATGTTTCTAAACCAGCGGGACACCACCTCTGTGTGCTAGTGCCTCCTGCCTTGACACGACTAGACAGTCCCATCAACCTTTCAGAAATTCCTCTGGAACTGTTCCTTTGGTGACCTTTACGGTATCACCTGAGGAACAGACCCAACTTCTTTCTTCCTTTCTTCCTTTTGTCTCACCAGCCTTCAGATTTTAACCCCAACTTCCTGCTCCCACTTCCTTGCTGATTTGGAAGATGATGTCTATGCCGTATCACAGCAGGAGCCCCAATCCCTCTTCTCGGCAAATCCTTCTTCTAAGGCTGTGTCAGTAGCCGCTGACATAGTTTTCCCCTTATTTAAAACACCTCCCTGATTCCCAGGGCCCACCCTAATTTCTTTGCCTAGCATTTTAGTGACTTCAAGTGAAGTCTTTCTTTTCCATTCACTCCTGTTCCCATCAAACTAGAACATTTTATTACTCTGTATCAAACACCTGACAGAAATAACTGGAGGAAAACCCATTTTGGTTTAGGCCTTAAAGGATTGCATTCCGTCATGGCGGGGATCAATGGAAACGCCGTCTAGAGTGTACGGTACATGCTGTTTGTATCACGGTGTACCAGGAGGCAGAGAACGTGATGGCAAAGATAGGCTGCTTAACCTTGAAAGTTCTGCCTGCCCACAGCGACCCACCTCCAAACTAAGACCTACCTCTCGATGTCCCACACCCCACAAAAATGGAGCCATCAATTGGGAACAAGATTTCAAAACATGAGCTGGTGGAGGTCATTTCAGATGCGAACTATGACACATTTCTTCTAAGACATCTCCTTTCAAGACATGTATCTCCAGGAACCTGTCCCCCTCTCACTTCTCATACTGTGATCTCCATCTTTTCCTATGTCTGGGAATTAGCAAAATAAGACTTTTAGGCCAGGTCTTGTCTACAATATTTTAGGGCACTGGATCCCCTGGAACTGGAGCTATGGATGGTTGTTTGCTGCCTTGTGGGTACTGGGAACTGAACCCAGGTCCTCTGCAAGAGCAACCAGTGCCCTTAACCACTGAGACCTGGGTTCAAAGACACTGTACACCCAGCTGTTTGTCCCACCGCCTGGCAAGGTTGGGGTTTTTTTGGTCTTTTTATCCCCAGCTGTCCTGGAACTCACTATGTAGACCAGGCTGGACTTGATCTCAGAGATCTGCTTCCCTCTGGCCCCCCCGTGCTGGGATTAAAGGCTTGCACCACCATGCCTGGCTCAAAACTTTTTTTTTTTTTTTTTCAATCTTTTTGAGACAGGGTCTCCCTGTAGCCCCAGCTGTCCTGGAACTCACTATGTAGACCAGGCAGGCCTTGAACTCACAGAGATCCGCCTGCCTTTGCCTCCTGAGTGCTGGGTTTAAAGGCATGTGCCACTACCCTCAGCCCTCCTGATGACATATTTTAAATGGTTGAAAAACAATAATAAAAATAATGATATGTCATAAATGTGAAACTGATAATGGAACTCAAATTCCAGTGTGCATAAAGTGTTACTAGGAAACACACCCATGGACTCCCATGCCATCTGTGGAAATTTGGGTTACCATGACAGAAGTCCATTATGGCCCATAGAGACTAATTCACTTATTATCCAAGTCTGCATGGAGCACAAAAAGGTGGATCCACCTTTTTCTTCTTTTTCTTTTGTCTTCTTGAGACAGGGTCTCCCTGTAGCCCCAGCTGGCCTGGAACTCACTATGTAGACAAGGCTGGCCTTGAATTCCTGGAGATCTTCCTGCTTCTGCCTCCCAAGTGCTGGGATTAAAGGTGTATGCTACCATGCCCAGCCATATTGTGGATACATCTTTTTTAAAAAAGATTTAGTTTTATTATCTTCAATTGTGTGTGTGTGTGTATGTGTGTGTGTGTGTTGTGTGTGGGCATGGGTGCATGTTTCTGTGCATGTGTACATGAATGCAGGTGCTCTTGGAGTCAGAGGCATTGGATCCCCTTACGTGTGGTTGTGAGCCAGCTGATGTGGGTGCTGGGAACTGAACCTGGGTCCTCTGCAAGAGCAGTAATGCTCTGAAACACTGAGTCATCTCTCCAGATCCTGCATTTCCATATTTATGTCTGTGTTTTTGCTTTTTTTTTTGTTTTTTTGGGAATGGGTCTCTCTGTAGCCCCAGCTGCCCTGGAACTCAGTATGTAGAACAGGATGGCCTTGATCTAATAAAAATCTGCCTGCCTCTGCCTCTACACCCAGCTTTTGCATAACTTTTGAAATATAACTTCGTTTATTGTCACTTAGGTAAGTTTCCCTAATAGGTGTTTGTCTGCTTGTCTTCCTAACCGCCTGATAAATTCTAAGCAATATAAGAGTATATGTGCTGAATTGATTGTTCACCTTTACAGCCTTTTCCAGCACTTAGTGCAAGACCTTGCACACTAGTGCACACTAAAATGTTCACTGAATATTTTTATTAAAGTTACAAAATGTGGCCTTATAACAAAATCACTTCAAACTTAACCTCAGCCTGAATTATAGAATATTATGTTACTTAGCCTTACACCTACTCAAATATATTAACAGCACTTATAGATGTATAATTATTTACATCCAAACAAATGTAAACATTTATATCTGTACACAGTGTTTCAGAACTGGAGCTTGCGTTATTTTTATGGTAAAAGTTGATATAACACCATAGAAATAGATAACTGTGTTTGTCAGATTTGAACAATATATTCCAAATATTTTATATTTTAGTTATAACCTACAATCTCAATTGAATTGTAGTATCTTTCTGATAAATTCCTAGTCTTTTTAGAAGTGGTAAAAATGATCAATTACTTGGACTTTCATATTTTAAACATACTTGATCTTGTCAAAGGATATGCCTCTTCCTATAAGTTAACAGATTTACTAGATGAAGAAATAAACAGAAAAATTGTGCTGGTTACAGTATAGTTTAATGTAACATAATTCTTGTCTTTGTGACCTAGAAATATCTTAGTGACCCACCTTTTACATAGTATGTTTTTTTTTTTTGAATTTTTTGCCACACTGACTGAAAAGCCATAATTTTTTTTAATTTAAAAAATTTATTTATTATTTTTATTTTATGTGTATGCATGTATTGCATGCATATAGGTAAGTGCATATAGGTAAGTGCATATAGGTAAGTGCATGTAGGTAAGTGCATATAGGTAAGTGCATATAGGTAAGTGCATATAGGTAAGTGCATGTGGGTAAGTGCACCTGTGTGGTGCAATGCCCGTGGAGGTCAGAAGAGGCTGTCGGATCCCCTGGGACTGGAATTACGGACAGTTGTTAGCTGCCATGTGGGTGCTGGGATTCGAATCCAGGTCTTCTAACAACCAGTGTTCTTAACCACTGAGTCATCTTTCCAGCCCCCCAAAACCATAATTTCTTATGTATGTATATGTTGTTTTTGCCAAACTAGCTTTTTGTTTTTTGAGAAGACTAGTGGGAGTCTGCATAAACTACACACTGGTTGGCGCCTTTGGACCTGCATCCTTGCCCACAAGAGCATTTTGGTCTAACCTCTGGAACATTGCCTAAGGAGTAAGAAGAAGGCAGAAACAGGACTTATAACCAGAACCCTGCTATTTGCTGCTGTAACTTAAAATCTAGGGCTTGAGGTGATTCCCTCTCTACTTCCATTTTCTACAGCAGCACATGATGGAAACGGATGCACAGGCAGACCTTAGCCAGACTTCGACCTTAGACTCACTAAAGCCAAACGCTTAATTATACCTCACCCTACCTCCCACCAATTTGTAGGGTGGAGATATGATATTATAATTACTCTCGTTCACCGATGGCCCTGTGAGTAATGTGCTGCCCCTCTTAGAACACGAGCTGTGAATGGCACCCACTTCCTCAGGTTGAGGTGAGTTCTGACCCTTCCATCACCCTCTACTCATGAGAGCATGTTGGAACCTGAAGGAAAAAAAAGAGGGCTTACGAAGGGATAATTTTTTGCATCTACTCATTTTAGTTCAGCATTGCTTTTAGTAAGAAAATGTTGATTTGGGGTTGGTGGGATGTCTCAGCGGATAAAGGTGCTGGCCAGACAAGCTTGATGACCTGAGTTTGATCCCTAGAAGCCACACCGGGAAGGAGAGAACCCTTTCCACAAAGTTGTCCTCTGACTGCCATACACATACCATGGCATGTGTTACCCCCTGCCCCAAGCACACACAAAGGATAATTTTAAAAAAGGTTTTAAAGAATGTTGATTTTAAAAAAAATAACTGATCCCAAATCTGCATCTACCTATGTGATGTATTTGAGTTCTGATAATCTATAAAATAAATTTAATCTTATTTTCACAGTTGTGAATAGCTTTGCAAAACTGTATTTGTTACATATTCATCCAGAAAGAAAAAGAAATGAAAATATCTGGGTATAATTCCCTAGCTGTCAGTATAAATATTTTCTAGTTTGAGAAAAAAAGTACCTTGTTACTGTCGTCCTGTCCTTTATGTCCCTAATTCTTGATGTGAGGTCAAACAGCTTTTATCTGTGTCATGACCATTTTGTTTTCTTTCTTTGGTGAATTGTGCAGCAGTTAAGAACACACGAGGAGCCAGGCGTATTAGAGGCTGAGGCAGGAGGATTGCCAAAGTTCGAGACTGGCCTGGTAGTGGATTCCAGGGCAGCCTGGGCCAGGGAGCAAGAGCTTCTCTCAAACGAGAAAATGCCTCAAAACCAAAATAGAAAATCAAAACTATAAAGAGCACATGTTTCTAAATTAGGTTGTTTGAATAGGTCCATTTCCGGTTCTGGTTTTTATTAAGTCTGTGGCTTTGGGGCCAGACACTTAAACACCCCATATTTGAACTTACTTAGATCAAGAAAGCCAAGAGTGCCTTTTGTACCAAGTTGCTGGAAGGAATGAGGTAGTTTATATAAAATACTTTAGCTCAGTTCTTGGAACACAGTAAGGCCTCATGGTATGTTACAGGTTGCTAGAGAGATTTTCAAAACATCTATAGCATCCACTTGTACACCCCCGGGTGACAGTGGCAGTAGCAAGTCAAGGCTTGCTTGTACAGACGATCTATCTTTGCCGGATTTGATGAAATTCTAGGGAAGCCCAAGAAGTCAAGTGTGGGTATAAATACAACCATAACAGAGTCCCAACAGACCTCCTCCCTGTTCTGTGAGGAGGACTCACAGAGGTCAAACAAAAGTAGAATCTCCTTAGAACCCATGTGTGGAGTCCGTCTGCCTCTATACCACTTACTGGAGCTCAGTGGAGCCCGTCTTTGTCAGAAACTCTTAGCTAGAGAAGAAACTACATTTGAAGAAAGCAAAAACACAGCCATTGCCAGGAGTCTCCTCGAAGGGCAGGAGTCAGCGGGCTCTCCAGCAGAGAGGCAGGCATAAGAGCTGGCCTTGCCAATGGCCGCAGAGCCCATGTGGTCACAGATATTTTAAAGGCATTTCCTAATCCTGAGAGAACTTTTCATCCATCTGTGTGATTTTGGATTTAAGTGACCAGCTGCTTTAAAATATACTAAGCATATGACATGAGCACTGGGTACATCTTGAGAGGCAGGAGGGATTTATTCTTTTAATGCCGTTTCCTGCCTGGTTCCTCTCTGTATTAGCTTTTATTAAAGCATCTAAGGTTACCAGAAAGGGCTCTTTCTCTACTCTTAGTCCAGTAAGCAGCACCTTTCCATCTTTTAGCTGGCTGCTGGGAGTGGCTTTCCTCTGCTCTTTAAATCTGGGTGGGTTTTCAGGAGAACTTCAGAATGACAGGGCAAAACGTTTCAGAATTATCATGCCTTGTAAAGCAGGTGGGGCAGGGCTTCAAGACGGTTGGAACCTGGCTCTACACTGGGTTTCTAGTACCTACTGAAACGCAATCAATGTAGTCAGTCTAGTTAAGAGATGAGTAATTTCAGAGACTCAGGAACACTTCAGACTGGATCAGGTTATTTAGCACAGGTGTTTTAATGGTTGTAATATATTGGAAAACCTCACACCGCTGGGTGGCCCTTAGACTCACAGTGACTGCCTCCTGCCTGGACCCCCGCTCTGCCCTTGAAGACAAGGAGGATTGAGAGCCTGCAGGAATTTCAAAGGCTGGCTGAAATGGAATAGACGAGTTTGAGTTCTGGCAGGCGCTGCACCTTTGTCTGGGTTGGGCTGGACGCCTGTGCTTTCTGGAGGCATTTCTTTGTATCTGCATTTACAATTAGCTCTTGGAAAGGGAGGGCTGGAAGGGGGGACGCCACTCCATGTGGGAATCAGAACGACTCCAGCACGCCACTCATTGCGTTTTTCCCAAGAAATCTCAGGAACACACAAAGCACAGGTGGTAACGTGAGGGAGGGGAGGGTGAGTGTAAGGGGGGTGATAATTGATGGGGGCCGGGAGTCCAGACCGCAGCTGTCCCCAGGTGCACCCGACTGCATCTGTTCTGCGAGGTACTACGCGGCAGCAGGTTTTGGATTATTGAAGCAGAGGAAAACAAATCAGGAAAGTTAACAAAGCTCTTAGAGGAGGAAGGTGAGAGGTGCGATTGCCAAGTGCCACGGAGGCAGAAGGAAGTTTTAAGAAGAGAATAAATTGGTTGGGGGGCGGTCAGCACCCAACACCAGAGATACCTACCAGGTATCTATCGCCTGTGAACTTTGTGAGTGACAGGCTTGGGCTTGTGTAGGCAGAAAGCCCACTGACTTCACACTGTCCCATTTATGAGTGAGTGCAGGATTTTATCAGGCGCTGGGTTTGATGGAAACACGGACTAAGATGGCATGGTGGCGCATGCCTTTAATCCCAGCACTCGGGAGGCAGAGGCAGGCGGATCTCTGAGTTCAAGGCCAGCCTGGTCTACATAGTGAGCTCCAGGCCAGCTGGGGCTACAGGGAGACCCTGTCTCAAAAAGACCAAAAAAAAAAAAAAAAAAAAAACCCTAAAAAGAAAAAGCAAAGCAAACAAAACTTAAGATGAAGTTGTGGCCGTCTAGCCTCATCTCTTTTCTTTCTTTTTTTCATTTTTATTGGGGCTACAGGAAGGAAGGCTTCGGATCTGTAGCTACCAGGAAAAATCTTCCAAGCCGGCAACCCCCCATGTCTCCTTGATTCAATGATAATAGTAAAAGAAATAAATTCATTTACTGGATATGATACTTAATGCAAGCCTGAGGCTGGAGTCCCACTGTCTGTCCTGAGTCAGTGGGGAGGAAGGCCAAATTGACAACATTGGGATGATGGGAAATCCGGGCCATTTGTCATCCACAATTCAGAGTCTATGATGAATTTTGAGATTCCTCCTGACATAGTTTATATGGGAAAAGTCTTGAAAGGTGGTCACAGTGTAACAACAAAAGCTAACAGGGAACAAAACGGGTTATCAAATAACTTTTTTTTAATATAACTGTTCAAAGATGGTGTTAAGGATTTACCTATTTGATTTTGGAAATATAAAGACATTATAAGAGAAGTAAGGTCAGACGATAAAAGGAAATTTTCTTACTTTCTTCCGATGCTCTCTATGCAGGTGACGCTGGTAGGTAATTCTTCCCTGGATCCAGGGGTCAGTAGCAGGGAAGGACAGCTTCAAGAGAGGCCAGCAGGCCCTGTCAAGGGTATGGGAAAGCGCGTGTGTGTGCTTATGTGCCTGTGCATCTGTAATTGCAGCACTCTGGAGGCCAAGAGAGAAAGATGGGGAGGTCAATACAGCCTGGGTTATGTAATGTGTTGAAGTTCCGCCTGGGCTTTGTAGTAGACTGCCTCAAACAACAGACAAATAAAAAGCCCGTGGAACAGGTTAAAATATGAAGGATAGTGACTGGCCGCAGGGACAGATTTCTTACAAGGAATTCTGATACGAGTCTACATAACATTGAGGCTTGAATCATTTCTATTTTGGTGGGGGGCATTAAGACATATCAGCTGCTATTTCTGGTCAATCTCACAGCTGTGTGATAAAATCACAATTGTTCCACTGTAGCTGTATAGAGAAAATTTTAAAACTTCTTATTTCAAGAGACACGAGACTAAATCAAGAAAAGTGAGTCTTTGGAATGCTTGAATTAAAAAGCTTCCCTCTACATAAAAAGGCAGTACTTGGTGCTGGAGAGATGGCTCAGTGGTGAAGTATGCTTCCTGCTCTTCCAGAGGACCTGAGTTCAGTTCCCAGCACCCACATCTATGACTCACAACTGTTACTCCAGCTCCTGGGGAAACCAGCACATTTTTTATTATAGCCCCAGCTGACCAGGAACTCACTATGTAGACCAGGTTGGCTTCGAACTCACAGAGATCCTCCTGCCTCTGCCTCTCAAATGCTGAAATTAAAGGCTTGAGCCACTATGTCCAGTCAGGACCAACACTCTTTTCTGGCCTCTGGGGGCATGCATATTCACACAACAGACATATACACATACACATAAGTAACAATAAAAAACGAAGTCTAGGAAAATATTATATTACTTTCATTTTCAATGATACAGGCCTGGTAGTTCTAAGATTGGTACTGATGTTCAAGAGGTTTACTCAACTGGTCCTTGGTGGACTCACTGGGGCCCTCAGACCGCATGCTTTCAGTGTAAGTCACAGACTATGCTAATCAAATAGATTTAACAGCAAGGAGAATCTGAATGCTCATGAAACAGGAACATAGGAAGTAGATAAGATTTATGAAGTCCATGGCCAGAGATGATCTAATGATCCAGGCTCTGCCCATCTGTCCTTTCTCCCACACTGTGTTTCTTAGTGGACACAAGAAGCTGCCGTAGCTCTAGCGCTCTGTCTCCACACAACCCTGTAGAAAGGCAGAAAAGAGATTTCTTTTCATGTTTCTTTTCATCAAGGATGGAAATGTTTTTTTCCCCCTGAAACTCCTTGATTCTCTGCAGTTGCCCAGGGTGCTGTGGTACACTATCACTTTAGCTAAGCTCTTGCAAGAGGCATGGAGTTCCCAAGAGCATCTCTATTTGAGGAGTCCACATCAAGTTTTGATAGGATTGCTTTCATCCTAGCGATATTTCTGTATGCAAAATCCTGAACCTAATGAAATCATATTCAATTTAAAAGAAAATTATAATAGTTTCTCCCATATCTGTGGATTCTTCAACCATGGAATCAGCCAAATGAAGATGGAAAATATTAAAAATTCTGACTTCACTTTTTTGTTACTATCCCCTAAATACTTGAATGGTGTTTACCCTGGGTTAGGTATCATGACTTATCTACATATGAAGCACATGGGAGGTTGTATGCAGGATACACAAAAAGACCACACTGCTTAGTATTAAAGAGAGAGCATCTGCTTAATTTCAGGATCTGAGGGGCTGGAGTGTCCCTGGGGGATGTGTTCCAAGGGGCACCTGCATTTTACAATATAAAATATGTCTGAAGAAGAGAGAAAACATTGTTTACCATTAGGCACACACACACACACACACACACACACACACACACACACAGGATGAGTGTGTTAGACTCTAAGGTTTTTTTTTTTTTTTGTCTTTTTGAGACAGGGTCTCCCTGTAGCCCCAGGTGTCCTGGAACTCACTATGTGGACCAGGCTGGACTTCGCCTGCCTCTGCCTCCCAAGTGCTGGGATTAAAGGCGTGTGCCACCACGCCCGGCAAGTTTTTTTTTAGGATGAGGAAGAGCTAGCAATCAGTTGCCAACATTCCTTTAGATAAGATTGGGGTCTGCTGTTCATTTTCCCTGTTCTGTGCTGGGTTATTGTCTGCCTGAGTTTGCATGGGACTTGTGTATGCTGACACCGATGCCATAGAATCATATGAGCAGGTTCCCAGGAGCTTGTAGGACTCTGTTTCCATATGGTCATGCGCCTCCTCCCGGCTCTTACAATCTTTAGCTGACTAGACTCAGCAGATGGACTTGCACTGGGGAACGGTTGGGGGCATTGACAACACAGTGGACAGTAACAGGGATGACAGAGTGTATGGGCTCCAGTGGGGTGGGTCTGGGAGGGTTCCTGTTGCATGTTATGAACTGCAGGGTTCTAACTGTGCATTCAAAGCTTCCTGCCTTTATAGAAACTTAATGCAATGAGTCATTTACGGAAAAAAGTTTCTTCATATTTTCATATATATGTATATATATCGATATATCAAATTAGTCTATCTTTGTATTGCATTGTTAGAATATCTGATTTTAAAAATTGTTTGAATTGCTGATTTGAATTTCATAAAAAAATTCAATGACTTTTGACTTGAATTATAACTAAATTTCCAACAATTTCTCCAATGGTCCTAAACATACTTCTGCCATTTTGTACTATGTATTTATGCAAAGCACCATTATTTTCATCGATGATTATAAAATCAAAGTATTGATCAACCCTGAAAAGCATTGAAGATACTTCACAGCCAGTAGAATCAAATATTCTGCCAAGATTTAGTTCTTTATGTAAAGATAAACAACACATCATCTCATTAGTATGCAAGCTTGCTCTCATTTTAATAAGTGGTAAAATTATATGAATGCGTAAGGATTGTTTTAAAACAAAATTCTTTGTGTTTTGTTTTGTGTTTTTTGAGACAGGGCCTCCCTGTAGCCCAGCTGGCCTGGAACTCAGTACGTAGACTATGCTGGCCTTGAACTCACAGAGATCTGCTTGCTTCTGCCTTTCTTTGAGTGCCGGGTTTAAAGGCGAGTGCCATCACATCCAGCTTAAAACAAAAATTCTTGGTGAGTTATCAGTAAATGGTTGGGTTGATTTGTATACCTACTTTGTATTCCCACGTAGCTGGGGTCACATAAAAATTTCTCAGTCTTAAAAAGTGGAAAAATTCAAGTGGTCCTTGTGATGGTGTCAGCTTGACACAGACTTAGGTCACTTGGGCAAAGGCACCTCAGCTGAGGGATTCCCTCCACCAGACTGGCCTGTGGACACATCTGTGAGGCATTCTCCTCACTGTTAACTGGTATAGGAGGCCCAGCCTATGTGGGAAGCACCATCTCTGGGCGGGTGGGCTTGAGCTGCAGAAGTAGTAGTTGAGCAAGCCAGAGTAAGGAGGTGAGCATGCCACGTTCCTCCACCCTCTCCTGCCTCTGGGTCCCTCTTGCCCTGGCTCCCCTCATCAATGGACTCTAACCTGTCTGCTGAAGAAAAACTCTTTCCTCTCCAAGTTGTTTTTGGTCAGATTGTTTTATCACAGGAACAGAAAGCAAAGTTCAAGGTTTGATCCCAAGGGTAATGTTCATAGTTGGGGCTTTTGGGTAGTGATTGGGTCACCAGGGTTCTGGCTTAACTAGTGAGTTAATCCATTGATAACTTCATAATCCAGTAGTCTATTGGGAAGTGATGAAAGCCGTGGAAAGTGAGGTTTGGTTGGCTGAAGCAGATGACTGGAGGTGTGTCTTAGAGGGCGGTGTGCTTTAGAGGGGCTAAGACTTAGAGGGGGGTATGCTTTAGAGGGGCTAAGACTTAGAGGGGGTTGTGCTTTAGAGGGGCTAAGTCTTAGAAGGGGCTGTGTTTTAGAGGGGGACATGTCTTAGAGGGGGTTGTGCTTTAGAGGGGCTAAGTCTTAGAAGGGGTTGTGTTTTAGAGGAGGATATGTCTTAGAGGGGGTATATCTTGTCTCCAACCTCTTCCTTTCCCTTCCTCGCTTCCCGGATGGTAGGGATTAATGGCCTCCTCTGTCACACCCCACCTGTCTCAATGCTCTGCCTTTCTCCAGCCCAAAGTAACGGGACCAGCTGACCATGGACTTGCCAAAAAACCCTTTCCTTTTAAGTTCCTCCTTTAAAGTCCCCCCCCCCAGGATATTTTGTCACAGTAACCAAAATCTAACACAACAACCAACCAGAGATTTGACTTGTTTTTGTCTCCCAGAGTTCATTGGTTTCTCTCCTGAGACACAGAGACTGGCTGGGTCCTCAGGGCTGGGCTGCAGCGTGGGTGCCCCAAACTGGCAGTTGCTCCCACTCCCCATTTCTTGGGCCTTTTTATTAGCCGTCAGTACTTTTCTACCCTTTTCTTTTTTCCTTTCTCCCTTTCCTAAGAAACATTATATACATTTTATATGACCTCAGGCAGGTAGAACAATTCCATTTTAAACATAATTCATAAATTGTACATTATCCTGGCCTACAATACTATTCTCTGACAGCATGCTCATCTCTCTCTCTCTCTCTCTCTCTCTCTCTCCCTCCCTCCCTCCGTCCCTCCCTTTCACATTCTCCCTGTCTCTTTCTCTCATATGTGCTAGGGCTATGCATGTATTTGGCCCCCCAACCTGAAATAAATTTATAATTGTAATTATAATTCTTCTTGTGCTCCCTTCTTTTTTCCCTTAAAGTGCTTACTGAAAAAGCAGACGGCAGGAATACATAGAAAGTTCCAGAATCATTTATTAAAAGCAATGGATCCCTCACCCCCTTTCTTCCGACAGTTCTGTGATTTGTGGTGAGACACTTGACTGTCCTCCTGGGGAGCAGAGGGCGCCCTCCCATGTTCTCCTGGCACCGTCCTCTCACTCTTCCGGGTGTGTGTGTGTGTGTATCTGGTCCTTGGAGGAAGGGAGGTCTAAAGGGAAAGTCTCACAGACATGGGAGTGGTGGATAAACATCCGCCAAACACACTCTAAAGTGTGCTACACTGGTCTCCATGATTCCCTGGGAGAACTATCCCTCAGTTGTCTTCAGTGAGTGTCTGCTGGACCAGCCATGTGTTCTTGCCTTTAATTCCTCATATCTGGTTTGCATGTGGGAACCAAATCAATACACAGTCTAGTGTATTAAGTCTGTCAGGATTAACCTTAAAAATTCATGTTGTCAAATGTACTTGGGTTGACACTGGTGTGATACATCTGATAGGCCAAATTCAAGGGAGTTCAGAGGAACACAATGTCTCCCTGTTAGCGTCAGTAAAGGGCACAAGATATTTTGGAGCTGAGAAAATAAAACAAGACAATGTGAACCTGAATATTTCCAAGAATAATACCTTGAGTTTTTAGTGACATTTTCTTCCTTGTTTATGAGAATTATTCCTACAATATAAATGTACAGGAGGTTTCCTTTAAAAATTTTGACTTTCTTTCAAAGTGCTTCTGTTGTTGACAGTAACTCCAACTGCCTCTTGTTTGGTACTGAAGTTCATACAACAGACTATGAGCCAAAGTTAGTGATTAACTGTTTTGAAAGAATCTCCTAAAATACACTTGTTTGTAATATACCTTGCTTTTGTGTCTCAGGTGTGAAATAATTGGTATTTTATGCCTAATTTGCCTTTTGCAAGCGGTATGTTATGTGCAGTGGGACTTGAGTGTCTTTGTAATTCTCTGCATTGCTGTACCCTCAGCCCACCTGGAGGAGAGACTTTTCATAGCCTCCCTGTTTTCTTCTAGGTCATCATAAAAATATCCAGTTTTCCTTTCATTGTGTAACAATCTCATTTTAAATATTATGATCAATAAATTGTATTATATCTGTACCTAGAGTAATGCCTCTGACTGTAATCTCATATGTCTTTTCTCTTTCTTTGGAGATATGAGTGCTTTAAAATACTTTCAAATGTATCAAATCCCCTCCCCAAGGCTTGGGGACCAACATGGAAGGAAAGTGGTAAGAATGTAGGTGCCAGAGGTTGGGGAAGATTGGAGCCAAACAGCATCTTCTGGACAGGGCAGGCGCACAGCACTCATGAACTCATAGCAGCTGTGGTCACCTGTGTAAGACCTGCCAGTCAACCTTCCAGCATGATGTGAGAGTTCACAAGCCCCCACCCTTAACCAAGGAGCCATTGACAGGTGATGACTTCTGGGGGAGGGACAGTCAGCTTTCTTTAAGGGTGTGGCCCCTCTTAGGTTGACCCTGCTCCAGTGGATGGCCCACACCCAGGAGTATTTGGGCAGCACAAATTTATTTGGACACAGTCAATTTGCCTTGCCCTTATTAAGGTGCAGATATTTAAATTAAAAACATATATTTAACCTTGTCTCTTATGCAGACATACTTCATCAATGCACTCGATCTGTGAGGAAATGGGGTTCAAGTTTTTCCTCTCTTTTAAAGGGCTGGACTTTGGTTATCTGGCATCACTGTGTTTCAAATACCTGACTCTGACTTGAGAAAGGTCCAGTGCTGTCACTTGGGTTTGTCAGTTATTACTTTTGTGTCAGTTTGTACTAACCCTGACTGTTCATTTCCACTTTGCTCTGGTCTTTCTCCTGCCCTACAGTCGTGGGCAGTAAACTAACCCAGACCTGGGCCTCAGCCTCTGCTTTGGTTCCAAGACTCCTGATATCCACTCAAACAGCAATTCATTGGTTGTGCAAGGCTGAATTGGCCAGCGGTTCAAGGTGATAGGCAGACAGGTACCACAGAAGCACATCAACTAGTTAGAGCCTTAGCTGTCCGTGACATGAAGTTCCTTTCCATGTAGCTCTGCTGGGCTATTTCTCTGATACCATCCAGCAAGGGCTCTGCTCTCCTGCCTCCTTTCTTCCTCCATCAGCCTTGGAAAAACAAGCTCAATTCATTTTATTCCATGGAGAAATTCACCTGAGTTTCTATTTTTCTCTTGCAGAGTTTTATCTTTTCACGTCCAAATGACCTACCCGGGGTTTTCCGAAAGGAGGCCGTTTCCTCCCTGGGAGGAGTTTTGACATCAGATATCACTACAGTAGATTTTCCTTTTAATTGCTGTAAGGGCTCTGTCCTGCTTCAGAACAGACTGCATTTGTTTTTAAAATGTGAACTGATCTTTCATTGATTTACTGTTTAAAATCTTCCCGTTATTCTTCTTGTTCAAAGTTTTCCACTGTTGTTTCCCAGGAACAGGGAACAGCAATCACTGCAAACAGCTCCTGGAACAGTCTCCCTGAATACCAAAAAGCTGAATCTATGATAAGGGAAGAGAAGCTGCTTTAATGCCTTGGTGGAAATGGATTGCAGCTGGGGAAAAGAACAGAGAAAGCAGAATCAAGTTAGGCTGGGCACGCATGGCTGGGATGGTGGTGGTGCTGGTGCTGGTGGTCGTGTGTAACCCCTGCCCTTGCCAGGCCCCCCATCCCTTCCTGTCTAGAAACAGGGATTAAGCAAAACATTAAGAAATGCCCTCAGCATCAGACTAACAAAATGCCCACTAGTGGTCATAGTGTGTGTGGGGTGACAGACAGATTCTCTTTGTGGAGCAGCACAAACACCCAAAGCCAAGAGGAAACGACCGCAGTACAGCCAACCCCAGATTAGAAGGCAGTAACACAGGGTCTGAGGCAGAGGTTTGGTGATGCTAACTACAGCATCTATCACTCCTCAGTACATCCCACGGACCTCCAGCACCAACTGCCCTGGTGAAGGGAGGGGACGGGTGTCTCCAAGCATGACTCAGTTACCTCCTGTTGACAGTTTCACTAGATGAACATCTTCTAATAAGATGGGGCAAATGGGAGACATCAACGACGAGACAAAGAAACCGACAAAGCCCACTCAGGATGACAGGGGGAATGTGGATTGGCAGAAAGACAAGCTGGGAAGCAGGAAAGCAAAGGTGACGCTCAGAGACGAACTCACACAGACACAGCCCACGTGGGTGACGCTCAGAGACGAACTCACACAGACACGGCCCACGTGGATGAGGCTCAGGGATGAACTCACACAGACACGGCCCACATGGGTGACGCTCAGAGACGAACTCACACAGACACAGCCCACGTGGATGAGGCTCAGGGATGAACTCAGACACGGCCCACGTGGCTTTTGAAAAATATTTTTATTAGTTCTTTGAGAATTTCGTACAATGTGTTTTGATCATGTTCTTCCCCTACATCTCCCCTGACTCCTCCCAGATCTACCCCCACCTCCCTACCCCCCATAACTTTGTGTCTCCCTTCTTAAATTTAATTTATGTTGCCCACATATTCACTGGTATAGGGCCATTTGTTGGAATGTGATCAGTCTGCAAAGGGACAGACCCTTAAACAAAGGACTCAGTATGTAGTCAGGTATCTGACCTTGACACCAGAGCTCCACAGTGGTGGCTAGGAGTTGACTTCCTGTATCATGACCTTAGGAAATAAATTTCCTTGACTTTATAAAAGTGCTCCCCCCAAAGGACTCTCCTTTCCCCAGAACCCAGAAGCCATCAACTGTCAACAGCTCCTCAGTTAGGGGTGGGGCCTCATGAACTCCTCCCCCTCCATGCTAGAATGTTGATTGGCTTGACCTTGTGCAGGTCTTGTGCAGGCAACTATGGTCGTTGTGAGATCATGAGCATAGCAGTCCCGTTATGTCCAAAAGACACTCTTTTGCTCCAGCCTTCGCTGACCTCTGGCTCTTACAGACTTTCTACCCCCACTTCCAAGATAGTCTGTATTAATTACTTTTCTGTTGCTGTGATAAAGCACCAAGCCCAAGGCAACTTATAGAAGGAAGAGTTTACTGGGCTCATAGCTCCAGAGGGAGAGTCTGTCATGGTGGAGAGGCGTGGCCGGAGCAGAAAGCTGAGTGCTCACATCTTCAAGTAGGCACAGGAAGCAGAGAGAAACTGGAAATGGGAAATGCCCACGAACTCTTAAAGACTACACTGATGTGCTTCCTCCAGCAAGGTCACACCTCCTAAGGGTTCTATGACTCTCCCCAAACAGCACACCAACTGACCAAGTACTCAAATACTTGACCCTGTGGGGAACACTGCATTCAAATCACCACATGGTCCCTGAGCCTTGGGGAGAGGGTGTTGTATAGATGTCCTGTTTATCAGCCTACATTTTTTTTTTTTTTGGCTTTTTGAGACAGGTCTCCCTGTAGCCCCAGCTGGCCAGGAACTTGTTATATAGAACAGGATGGCCTCAATTTTATAGAGATCCACCTGCCTCTGCCTTCTGAGTGCTGGGGTTAAACGCCTGTACCACCACACCTTGCTTAGCCTACATATTTTTTGATGAATATGCAAAGGAAATTTAATGTAGAGAAGCCCATCTTCTCAGGAGATGATGAGGGGAAATTTGACATCCATATGTAAGAAAACAAAAAGCTGAACACATACAAAAATAACCAAAAATGGATCACTGACTTACATGTAAAATATGAGACTGTGAAATGTCTAGAAGAAAATTAATGTAACTTTGAGTTTGCCAAAAAATGTTAGTTATGAAATCAAAAGCACAACTTATAAAAGAAAAACCCAATAAATTGAATGACCTAGAATAGAATAGTATAGAAAAACACTGTTCACAGAATGAGACTAAAAAGAGCAAACGCTGCAGTAAAATATTTGCAAAATACATTTCTAATTATATAAAAGCACAAGATATCAGACAGCCTCACAATGTGACATGCAAGACACAAAAATACCCTTAAAATTCAACAGTAAAAACAAATAGTTCACCTAAGAAAGAGCAAAGAGCTAGAGTTTTAGCTCAGTGGTAGAGTGTGTCCCTTGCATGTGTGAGAGCCAGGTTGATCCTAATCACTGCTAAAACAGGTGGGTCGGGGGGAGCAAAGATCTGAAACTTTATTGAAAACAACTTACAAAGGGTAAATAAAGGTAGAATAATATGCTTAAAATAATTAATTTTCAGAGAAATACAAATGAAGTCCACAATGAGGTATCACTATCTAAGAGTAGCCGAAAGGACACAAATGAACAGCTCTGATGCTGGTGATGAGATGAGGCGGTGCAGCCCGAGCGCCTGGTCCGGGGAGTGCAGCGCAGGGCAGCCACTTGGGAAACAGTTTGGCTGTATCAAAAACATTAAGCAGACACTAGTCATGTGACTTACCAAACCTCCTTTTAGGTAACTGAATTAAGAACTTAAATTCACATGCACATACACATACACACAACATGCAAATGTTTGCGATAGTTTTACACATAAACACTAAAAGCATAAAAATGAACTTACAAATTTCACTTTGGCTGCAACACTAATCATCAGAAGAAACAAACTATTGACTTGTACAAGGTGCTCGAAGGTTTTAAAGATTTATTACTTTTATTTACGTGTCTGTGTCTGTGTCTGAGTACATGTCACATGTGTGCTGGAGTCTTTGGGGGCTATAAGAAGACTTCAGATCCCTTAGAGCTGATTTATACAGGTGGTTGTGAGTTGTCAGATGTGGGTGTTGGGATCTGAACTTGGGTCCTCTGGAAGAGCACAAGTGGTCTTAAATGCTGAGTCATCTAACCAAGTGACATGAAATTGCATTTCCTCCCTCCCTCCCTCCCTCCCTTCCTTCCTTCCTTCTTTCCGTCCCTCCCTCCCTCTCTCCCTCCCTTCCTCCCTCCCTCCCTCCCTCCCTCCCTCCCTCCCTCCCTCCCTCCCTCCCTCCCTCCCTCCCTCCCTCCCTCCCTCCCTCCCTCCCTCCCTCCCTCCCTCCCTCCCTCCCTCCCTCCCTCCCTCCCTCCCTCCCTCCCTCCCTCCCTGCCTCCCTCCCTCCCTCCCTCCCTGCCTTCCTTTCTTTCTTTCTTTTTTTGTTGTTGAGACAGGATCTCTCTATCTAGCCTTGGCTGTCCTGAACTCCTAGAATCCTCTACATAGACCAGGCTGGCTTTGAACTCACAGAAATCCACCTGCCTCTGCCTCCCTAGTGCTGGGACTAAAGACATATGCTACTATGTACAGCTCTCAACACGTTTTCTTAAAGAAGGCAGCATACAAATCTGCATGTGGTCTAACTTCCTTGGTGTGATAGTCTGGAAAATGAAAAACTGTACCAATGGGAAGCAGGACAGGGGTGAGGGAGCTGGGCAGACTTCATAAAACTGCACCTCACAAAGGGCAAATTTTATTTACCCAAATCTTTAAAAAAAGACAAATATTAAGCGTAACAAAGAAGGAACCCAGACTGTAAAAAGGAAGGTAGGCTAGAATAGCTGCACATGGTGGTGAGTGAGACTGACCGATGGCTGTAGCTTTGGAGAACAACATAGTAACCTAGTTTGTAGAGGTTGAGGTTTGTAAAGTCTGTAGAAGTTGAAGACCAGAAAGGTTGTGCAGGAGCTGTTCACCCTGCTTGATACATCTGCTTCCCACAGTGGCGTGGATTAGGGTTGGACAAATAAATACATGTGGTACAGAGGAAAATTTGTCAAGTTTGTCATTGGAAGATGAAGAAGTTTGCAAAAAAAAAACGCCGGGGTGTGTGTATGGGTGGGGGAGGTTAGAAAGAGCCTCATCGTTCTGTATCAGACCAGATACCGGTATGACTTCATGATCTTTTATTTTAGACAGGGTTTAACTATGTAGTGTTGGGCTGACCTGAACTCCTTATGTAGACCAGGCTGGCCTAGAACTCACAGATAGCTGCCTGCCTCTTCCTCTCAAGTGCTGAAATCAAAGGTGTGTGCCACCACACCTGGCCTCATGTTTGTTTTAATTGAGATCAAGTTAGATACATGTCCTAGTTTGTCTCTTCATTGCTGTGACAAATCACTCTGACCATTACCAACTTGGGGAGGAAAGGGTTTATTTGTCTTACATCTCCCAGGTCACAGTTCATCGGGGAGCCCAAGGTAGGAACTCAGGGCAGGAACCTGGAGGCAGGAGCTGGAGCACAGGCCATGGAGGAATACTACTTACTGGCTTGCTCCCTCAACTCAGGTGTGTCAAGTTGACACTAAAGCTATGCAGCACAATACAGAAGTAAATATGTATGTACATGTAGGCACTGACTGGTACACAGCCATCCCTGAGAGGGTCTAACAGGAAGAATTACATTTAGCATCCAGCGCTTGGCTTTTAAATACCATTCTTCCAAGAAAGGTATCAAAGCTCCCTCCCCATAGGAAGAACTGAGGCTGGACCTTGAGTCCAGCAAGTGAGCAAGTGGGATGGGGGAATGTAAAGGACATGAAAATCAGCCCTAAAGAGCTCCCAGCGAATGAGGCTAAAACGATTCGAGCCACAAAAACCAGAAAACAGTAGTATTGAGTGAAAGCCCGAGTCCATACTTCACATACTTAAATAGATAATACAGGGCACTTCTTTTATTAAAGAAATTCTAATAAATAAATGATGAGGGAAATAGAAAAATACCAGAAGACACACTGATGAATGTGTGCATTCGTGAGCAGAAGTTTAAGAAGTGTGTGCAATGTCACAGTTTCAGTTCTCCCTAAACATTTATTGGTATGGAGACTTGCAGATGTCCCTGGGGTTTTGGACTCATCTCCCTCCAGGAGGTCAAGTATATTTACTTTCTCATGGGATAAAAATGGGAGCTGATATCACACTTGTAACCCATTGAGTAGGGAAAGGGAAAAAATAGCAAATTTGCCAGGAAGAAATCTGGCAGAATCTTAGTGAAGTCATCATAATTGTTCTCAGCAGTCACAAAAGACGGTGAGACCTGTCAGTGTGCAACAAGAGGCACCTGCTCTGTAACGCTCTTCCTTAACTCAAATTTCAGCCTAATCGTGAGAAAATAACAGACAGACCCCAAAACGTTCTACAGACTACCTGACCAGTTTACATCAGTAGGCTTTGGTCATGAAGGAGAATGACACACTGGGGAAGCTTCTGGATTACAGGGGACTAAGGAGACAGGGCAATGGGATACAAAGTTCAATCCTAGGATGGCCCCTGGAGCGGAAAAAGAACATTGACAGAAAACTGGACACTCTAAATACAGCCTGCAGTCAAGTGACTGGCGCTACCAAGTTGGATTTCTCTCTTGGTCACTGCGTGGAGGTTCTATAAGAAGCTGACCCAGTGAGAAGCTTGTTGAAAGGCACATGGAGACTCCCAGGGCACTTTTGTGACCTACTGTAAGTCTAATTTTAAAATGAAGTCATGCAAAAAGAGCATATAACACTTGTGGAGTTTTGCTCTTTGGTATTGTAATGTCTGATTACAGCTCTTTAGATCCTCAAAAAGTTGTCCAGACTGACTCTAAGAGACTGGAAGAGGCTGGTCCTGCTCTGTGACTCTTCTCAACACCAATAGCAATATTACTGAGTGCTTCTGCATGCTAGGTACTCTGGCAAATATTTTACTTAGAGAGCCTCTGGCACAAGATCCATAAGGGCATCCTGAGCAGTTTTATAGATGGGGAAACTGAGGCAAAGAGAAGTGAGACCCGAGACTGTTAAGCAAAGTAAATTTCAAACCCCTCACACACCTGGCTCCAAACGTGTGATAATAATTATTTCGGTAGCTAAGATTCTAAATAGAATGCATTCATTATTAAGGGTGTTATTTTGCTTTCTCTTCTTGAAAGCTTGGCATTTTTATTAGCTGTGGGGAAGGTGACCCCTAGGCTGTAAATGCCTTGCCAGGGTCTAGGGGCTCCTCTGACCTCCTGCTTTGTATGTCTGCCTGTCTTTGTAAAGTCTTGTCTTTTCTGACTCCTGCAGAAGGGACTGCACAGTAATACATTAAAGAAATGATAAAACTGTTCTGTTGTTCACCGTGATTCCAATTGCTTTGAGATTAAAATTATTTAAGATTGTTCTTTGTAAGTGCCATGAGGCCTGGGACACGGCTGGAAAGACACACTGGGCCCCTGGATGTCAGGCTAAGGGCTCCATATCCCCTGCACCTTCATGACACCATCTAAACCCTCCCACCTGCCAGCCCCTGTTGCAGATTGCAGGCAGCTTTCATCGGTATAAATAGTTATGCCAGGGTGCCTCTAAATAATCAAGGGTAAAAAATAAAGCAATCCAGCAGGGGAGCCGTTTCCTTCTTCCACACTCAGAAGTGAGCCCCAAGGTTAAAGCACTATCAGATGTGTTCTTGGGAAACAAACAAACAAAGAGAAAAGCTTCCTCATCAAGAAAGGGCAAGATGAGAAATAGTGCTTTTCAGGACCTTCAGGCCTAGCACTGCTGAAGTATTGGGGTGAAGATCACATCCCTGCGTTGAACTTAGGGGAACCATTTTGTACAGGAAGACACTGTACACCCACACTGTCTTCAGTATTGATTTAGCTGAACATAACCTGGGGGACCTCATCTTCATGTCTGTGGGGTGAATCCACTGGAAAATGGCCCATCACTGAGAGTAAGGAGAATGTTGCCCTGTAACTGTAAAACCTCAGACCAGAAGGCCAAGGGAACTGGAGGAAGATGAAGCCAGTGTGGAAGCAAAGAATCATGGGTAAGGGAAACAGAACAGACTTGGAGATACTTTAATTAGCTATTATCAGCAACTGTTCCTCCACGGAAGGCTTTTCCATTCAGATTTCTTATTGAACACCGTTCATTTATGACTGTATTGGAGGGGAGTATTTAAAATGAAAGCAACCACGTATAGCAACGTTCTCTCTTTAATTATTCAACAAATATTTACTAAACACTCGCCATGAAGCAGGCATTATGCCAGATGCAGAGGTAGAAAAAGCATCATAAAGGATTCACAGTCTGCTGGGAAAATGGAGTAAAAATGAGTAATTGCAAACCAGTATGAGATCTCCCAGTGTAGATGGGGCACCAGCTTGTCAGAAGGACGGAGAGGGTGGGGTCTCATGCACAGATTTTTACCATGGAAATAATTGCTAGTGCTAAGAAAATATTTGGTTATAAAGTTTCACAAACATCTGCAAATAGGTGCCATCTATTGTCAGATTCATATCAATAAATTTGAAGTCATTCATGTCTAAAATACCACTTTTTTTTTGGCTTTTGAGTATAAGTAAACACTGTCAGCACCCATCAGGAAAAGACTTTCTGATCTACAGCCACCCATGTTTATTACATTTACTTCTCTATCATCTATCTATCTATCTATCTATCTATCTATCTATCTATCTATCTATCTATCTATCTATCTATCATCTGTCTATCTATCATCTATCTATCTATCTATCTATCTATCTATCTATCTATCTATCTATCTATCATCTATCTATGTATTGTGTGTGTGTGTCTGTGTCTGTGTGTGTGTGTGAGAACGTGGGCGTCAGTTCTCTCTTTCTACCATGTGGGTTCCAGGAATCAAACTCAGATCATCAGGCCCGGAGGTAAGCACCTCTACCCACTGAGCCCAGCCATAATAACATAATTTTTGCAAGCATAAATACTCAGATGTACTTACAATAGTCAAATGGCTCTAAAAGTTTGAGCAGAAGAACTATACTTAATAAACAGATCAAAAAGAAAACTTACAAATGTCCATCAACGAAACTGGTAACTGTGTGTACGCAGCCTGTATCCACAGGTCCTGTGAAATATTGTGAAGGAAAACCTGCCTTCTGATTAGAGTGAATGAAACTCAATGAAGGCTCAACAGTGTTTATGTTTTTCCTCACGTGTATGAGGCTTGCCCTGGAAGTGACAGGATGGTTCACTTTCACAGAGCCAGATTTGCAAAAGAAATACATGTGAATGAGAACTCTTGGAAGGTTTTTACCCACTTTACATCTCCAGTATTGCTAATAATGCAGAGAGAAAATGTATAGCAATGCGAATTGCAAAAATTAATACTGACAATTTCTACCAGTGGGGAAAAACCGAACATGGGAAAAATTAAAAAGAAAATCTGATATCGCTTCCTATGTATTTAAAGTTGTGCGAGTAGATATGGAAAACTGTATATAGGAAGTCAGCGAGTGCTGGCTTTCCTGGTCATTTACTGTAGCTTGAAGTCCTGAATAGAGGTAAATAATAGCCTTTTCTCTTTCAGGGCCTGGCTTTTCCTAAGGTTCAGAATTATTTTCTACACGGTTCTGTTTTCGGAATTTGTGTACATTAGACGTGAACATTACTGATATAGTCCAGCCTCTTCTCTATACTCCCACGTCCTTCTGGTACCTGGGAATCCACTTCTCGCTTGGCCGCATAGGCTATCCATTTGGTGGACCCAATACTGAGACTGGAGCATCGTACCTCCGAGTGCGTCATTATTTCTCAACCAATCGGTAGCCTTGCTAGCCTAGATGAACAAGGATTTAATCCATTTAAAGCTCCTTCTAGTCCATCAACTGGAAAATGCCTTTTTAAACTAAGGTTTTCTTTATTTTCGCGTTGTGTTATTTGTGGGTATTCAACTTTCTCCCTGTTATGTAACTCCCTTTGCTTGGCTCCAATGGGAACTGCATTCATTTTGGGATTTCCACATTTAGGGTTTTAATCCTTTGCCATTGTGATATTTAGGATCTCAGACTTCAGGGATTTTCATATGGGATTTCAACAACTGGGAACACGGAGATCAGGGCTTGATTATGGTCAGCATCACTCACCAGCTTGGGTTGCAGATGCTGCGGTCTCTGCGCGTGGTTCAGCCTTGAGTGGCTGTGAAGCCAACACACAGAATGGGGTCGGTGCGTTTGACAGATTAGTGCGTCCAGGGAAAGTGATGATTAATGGCTAGAAGACTAGAACTTTGGTAACTGAGCAAGTCAGAAATGTTCTCCAAAGATAGGATGCGTCTCAGAATTCGCCAGGCAGAGCGAATTAACGTCTCCTCAGATGTCAGGGCTGGGGTGGAGTCACACTTTGGTATTTCCATCTTGAATTCTCAGTGATTGGTGAGCAAGGGGCCCTGCAGTTTCCTTCTCTGTTGGGTCCTGAAGACTAGGCAGCTTGTCTTGGGCCTGGTTGAAGAAAGAGTTTGAAGACTCAGGAGAGTTACCAGAAACAACTGGATACTGACCCTTGTTGACAACCTGCAGAGTAACTCCTTGGTTATTCTGGAGACTGGCTTCTTCAGGTAGGAGCCAGTCTGCACAGTCTGTACCCTCTCCTAACCCCAGCTCCCAAGGGTACTGCTTCCCTCCTGCCTTGGGGCTTGGGTGTGTCCCGGTTAGCTGGGTAAACAGGTGTATGGGAACATGTACATTTGCTAGGGCTGTCAAGACATTGCCTGAGATCTTGCTGGTAAGACAACAGAAGCTTCTTGCCTGGAAGTTGTTCAGGCAAGGTCGAGGGCCAAAGAGGTTGTAGGGAGAGCCTGCTCAGAATTTCTCTCCTGGCTTCTTGGGGCCAGCACCCTGCCTGTGCTTGCACATTTATATGTGTCTGTCTTTGTGTCCACATTTCTCCTTTCTGTAAGGACACTAGATATATTGGATTAGGGCTTATCCTAATGACCTCATTTCAACCCTGTAAAGACTAAACTTCCAACTAAATTCAAGCTTCAGATTCTGAGGTTTAGGGTTTATTATTTGGGATTTTCTTGAAGGGAACACAAGTCAAGTCATTGCCATACAATTATTATTTTTATATTAATTTCTCATTTAATAAGAGTGAACTAAACCAGATTTGATAGTACACAGCTTTAATCCTGACACTCTTGAGACAGAGGCAGGCAGATTGAGTTCAAGGCCAACCTGGTCTTCACAGTAAGTTTGAGGCCAGCTAGAACTACATAGGGAAACCTACCTCAAAAAACAAAATAGAACAACAACAACCAAAAAGTGAACTAACCTTCATTTTTTTTCTGTGCTATTAAAATTTATTTATTTATTTATTTTCATTTTGTGTGTATGAGTGTTATACCTGCATGTGTGTAAATGCACCTGTGTTCTGCAGTGTCCAAGGAGGACAAAAGAAGGTGTCGGATTCCTTGGAACTAGAGTTACAGATGCTTGTGAGCTGCCTTGCTGTGGGAGACAGGCTTGGGAGACAGACTTGAGCCTAGGCTGGAGGCAACGGCCTGACCACTGGAGCCACAAGGAATGCCTTGTGACATTGGCTCCCATTGGCAGATCATGAGACTGATGCCTAGAGCTCTCCACTCCCTAGTCACCACCCTTGGAATCCAAAATTGCAACACTTAGATATTGCAACATTTAGGGTCATGTGGTTTCCAGGAATCCAGGCTCTGTAATCTGAAACCCAGTATGCTAATGAGGCATCCTACCCGCTATTCTGTGATAGGACTTTAAGTCTTTTATGCTAATAGGATGCTAAATCTGTTATGCTAATAAGGTATCCTACTTGCTATACTGTGATAGGATGTTAAACCTGTTACGCTAATGAGGTATCCTACTTGCTGTGCTGTGATTGGACCACTACCCCTATATAAGCTTGTGCCTTCCTGCAATAAAGCAGATCTGTGTCATTGAATCTGGTCTCCTGTGACTGAATAAGGCTCTGCTGACACAGTCTCCTCAACAGTCTCCTCACTAGCCCTGGGGTCTGGGACCGGGCAGAAGCAGCGATGACAGATGACAGGAGGCAGCACAGGGCAAGCAGAAGAGTGGCCTCAGCCCAGGGCAGGCAGAAGAGTGGTCTCAGCCCAGGGCGAGCAGAGGAGCAGCCTTGATGCCGGTGAGAACGAAGGAGCGGCACCCATGAGAATGGAGGAGCAGCCACCCCTAGTGGTGACCCCACCTCGTGGGTGCTGGGATTTGAACCTGAAGTCTTCTGCAAGAACAGCCAGTGTCCTTAACTGCTGAGCCATCCCTCCAGCTCCTTTTCTGTGCTATTGTACAGGAACTCTGACCTGCCAACTCTTTCTCTTAGAATGACACTGCTGAGAGAGGCTGAAGCTGACTCTCTTCTGTATAGACCTGCTTAACAATGTTCCTTGTCCCCTACTTCCATTCTGGTGCAAAGAAGAAACTTCACATGACTTGAGTTCCCGGCTTCCTTGGTTCCTCCACAGAGGACGGCTTTTTGCTGAGAGAGGGATCAGTTTTCTCCAGGGTCTCAAGCTTCCTGATAGGATTTCCAATTGCAGATGATCAGCCCTAAACTATGTACATACCAGCACCACCAACTGAACTCAGGAGGCTGTTTGTATCTATACACATATGTATATACATGTAACAATAATTTAAAGAGGATAGGAAATTGAGAGGGAGTCAGGGGGTGTGGGAGAATGGAAAGTGGGCGAGAGAAGGGGTAAATTATGTAAATACAGAACTCATATAAAATTTTCAAAAATTTTTAAATAAATGAAAAAAAGGACAGCTTCCCAGGACTGGAAGGGAACCCTCAAGTAACTCTAAGATATTAAAATAATTTGCCATAAAAAGTCAATGAAGGTTAGAAGAGAGAGCAAACCCTTCCTAGTTTTACTTCGAACATGGAAGCTTTTAAAGTGTGTTTTTATACACAGGCATAAATATGAAGGTCTTTGGGTTAGACAAGGTCTCAGACACACATCACTTACATCCCTTACCATGACTTATGACGAGGGTGATGGCTTTCAAGGCTCACAGGAGCCGTAAGACTCAGAGAACTGAGTCAAGCAGCCTGTGCATCTTCAGTGAGCACGGACGCTGAAGGGTAGGACAAGGGGCTGTGTCTCACCTCGGCTCTTTGAAGCCCTGTGGAATGCTGGGCTTTTCTTGAGTTTCCTGATATGCTCAGGAAACTTCAAAATCTGGATATTTTTTAAAATTTTCTAGCTTTTAAGTAAGATAAGCAGGCTCCACAAATTTGGAAGAAGTGAAAACAATTTTCTAGGGGCTTGGGTGGTCAGAAGCCCCTAACTCAGGTTTTCTTACTTACCCAACAATCCTTTTACTCCTTGGGGGTTGCAGGATTCAGAAGCAGGAAGGCATATCTCGGAAACAAATGCAAGTCTTTTTTGGCCCCAGGCGTCCAAGGCTTTCTCTTGGGTTACCCCAGGCTTTTGTTTAAATTTCTTCGTTTGCCTGCTGCGTATGCTCCTGGTGACTTCCAGGTTTGGTTCATACCAGGAACAGATTTTGTATAGTCAGCAATTCAGTGGGGCTAAGTGGTTTATGGTTTATTGTTTAAAACTTGATACCGTGGGAGAGAGGTCTTGTGAGGAAGACGGAAGTCTCAGTTTTGAATGACGGTTAAAAAATTTGACTTCTGGTAAATAAACATCCAATTCAAATATTCTAAAAACAGAGGCGGTCTTCCTCTTAGTGCTGTATTGTTTGCATGATGCAGGGGGCTTATAAAATACTGAGTGCCCTAGGCTGACTGGATTTATTTCTTCATTCTCCAGGGCAATATGATTTTTTTAAAGTCTCTAATTTTATTAACTGAGACTCAGTGATAAATTTATTTTTCCTTTAAATAGCAAGTCAATCCCTTGCCCCCCACCCCTCCAAAAGCCAGCTGGGGTTACATATACTCAAGAACTCCAAACATCCTTGGATTTTCTGCCTGTAAGAAGCTGTGACTCTTGGAAGCTGTGTGGCTGTGTTTTCTCTTATTGAGAATGACTTGGGCCCCACCCCGGAAGCACTTGACCTAAAAGTGGAATTCCAAGGATCTCAAGATGGTTTCTTTCTTGTTTTCCCTGGATAGACCCAGGCACTGGGTGAGAGAGCTTTTCCTTCCTCAGGGTGCTGAGATTGTGGGGAAAGACAATAGGCTTGTTTCTAATTTGATGTTTCCAAAAGCTTCACAAAATAGAAATAAGGCTGTATTCAAAAGCTGAAAAAGAGCATGTAAATAGCAATA
>NW_008352752.1:1067787-1155287 GCF_000622305.1 Nannospalax galili | reverse complement strand
TACAGACAGTACATACTTTCAAAGTGCTTGGGAGCGCAAGTAGTGTTTTGCAGTGTACCCCTTTCCCAGCACATTTGTTTGTTTCTTTTAATGCACATGATTAGCACAGAAGAGGAGCGTGTTGGGAAGAAATTACATAAAACCTCAATGCTACATCTATGGAGATGAACATGAAGCTGAAGGGGCCCGAGCGCTTCTCTTCCTCCTTCTAGCCAAAGGGGTGCAGCAGAGCTAAGACAGGAGACTGAGTGGGACAACCTACCAATAAAAAGGCTTTTAAAAAGAATCAAGGATGCCTAGTAAACCTTGGTGCAAAGAACACCCTGTCAGTAGAGCCTTATTCTTACAGGAGGTGTGGCATTGCTGGTCAGAAGAATATGTATTGCACATCTATTAGGCACCATGGACAGAATTAGCTGGGATCACAGCACTTAGAAAATGTCTTCTGGAAACCCCGTCTTCCTCTACTTCCTGCGATGTGTTTTTTGTAAAGCTGTTCACTTTATGGCCAATTTTCTAGGTCCCTCCTATGGCCTTTCCTATTCACTTCCTGGTTTCCAAATCCTAGTACACTCATGCCAAACCATCTAAATAAAAATAAACAGCCCAACCCAACCAGCACAAGATCCTGCCTTAGAGCTCAGCCTGAGGGACCAGAGAGACTTGAGGACTTCCTACCAGGTCTCTGCATCTCTCCCCAACAGTTCTTTGCCTCCTTTTGCCAGTGACACTTTAAGAAAAATAAATGTTCTATTTTACCATTATCATTTTAAATATTTTATTTATTATTTTTATATTTTTATGTGTATCCATGTATTGCCTACATGTAGGTAAGTGCACCTGTGTCGTGCAATGCCCGCGGAGGACAGAAGAGGCTGTTGGATCCCCTGGAACTGGAGTTACAGACAATTGTTAGCTGCCATGTGGGTGCTGGGATTTGAATCCAGATCTCCTGCAAGAGCAGCCAGTGCTCCTCACCGCTGAGCCATCCCTCCAGCCCCCATTGCATGTGACACTTTTTGCCTATGTCTGTTTTTTCCATCCTTTTTGATAAAATTAGACTGCTCCAACCCGAGAGTGTGGCTGAAGGAATCCATGCCTCTAACAAGCTGCGGGGCTGGCAGAGGTTCTCGGTTACACACTGACTTTAAGAAGAAAGAACCAGGGGCTGGAGAGATGGCTCAGTGGTTAAGAACACTGGTTGTTTTTGCAGAAGACCCAGGTTTGAATCCCAGCACCCACATGGCAGCTAACAACTGTCCGTAATTCCAGTTCCAGGGGATCCGACAGCCTCTTCTGTCCTCCGCAGGCATTGCACGACACGGGTGCACTTACCTACATGTAGACAATACACACATACACATAAAACTTAAAATAATAATAATAAATAAAATTCCTTAAAAAAGAAGAAAGAACCAGGGCCTGCTGCTGTGGGAATGCACACTAGAGTGAGAGTGTGGGGTCCGTAGCCGTGTGCTTTGTAGGTATCGAACACTCGGGATTTTTTTTTTTTTTTTTTTTTTTTTTTTGTAGCATGAATCGTAAGGCTACTTTTAATATAAAAATGCTTGGATCAGGTTAAAGCTGCATATTTCTATTTGCTTCGTTCACATCCCTCAATTACTGTTCAAAATGTAAGTTTAAGACAATAAAAACAGTAACAAAGTTTTATAACTCAGCCATCAGTTGTTACAAATAGATTTCTGATCGCAGGCTGACGAACCATATTGTTAATTGACAATTAGGAATGATGTGCATCTATTGGACTGGTTTTAATTAATTCTTTCCCTTGGCTGATCAGTAACTTTCAGAAGTGCACACACGTGCTTATTTGGAGGGCTGACGGATGTATTTATGGGTGGGAACGTGAATTAGAAGGTCATCATGCCCAAAGGATATTGGTGCCCACTTTTTTTGAGAATTGTAGAGGAGTGTGTTATTGAGGGTGGATCATGGGGGGGAGCTTCTACACGCAGCAATTTCATAGCAGCAATACAGCTGTCCATGGTGGGAACCCACCCAAACACTTGGCAAAAGCAGAATACCAATGTTCATTGCTAATTAAAGTTGTTTAGTTTTTTCTCAGGGTGTATACGTAGCCTTATTTCAGATTTGCACTCCTCTGTCCTCCGAGATACAAAGACTGAATGCAGAAAAAAATATAAGGTCTGCAAATGGAAGCTAGTTTTAATATTTCAGTCTCATGGGTTTTAAAATTCTTTTATGGACTATTTTTATTTTTCTCATGTGTATGAGAGTATTGCCTGCATGTGTGTAAGTGCACCCATGTCCTGTATGTTGTACAGTGCCTGTGGAGGTCAGAAGAGTGCGTCGGATCCCTTGGAACTGGAGTTACGGATGGTTAGTCACCATGCGGGTCCTCTGCAAGAGCACACAGTGCTCTTAACTGCGGAGCCATCTCTCCAGCCCCAAGTCTTGTGTTTTTGTCTGAGCTTTCCCCTCCCTTCCCTCATCCAGCCCTGTGTGTCAGACACTGTTTTCCACACCTTCTCCCCCTTATCTTGCACATATATTATCTTGTATATAGTCTAGGGAATAAACTGACATCTGCTATTAGACTAAATATAAATTGATGCTGCCTCACTTAAGTATATCTACATTTAAAGTTTTACTTTCAGTTGGTATTTGAAAATGATGACCCATTTACTGGGAAACTGGACATTAGGCTAACAGGTCTAGGGGAGCATAAACCTTCTCCCTTAAGCACAAAGTGACAATGGCTTATAAGTTCTATAAAGACTAAAGTCACCCTTCTAGTTGGTTTGGGAGTTCTTCAGGTTTATGTAACTATATAATTAGAGAAAAATGAGCAGTACCATGTGTTCCAGCTTGCCCAAGACCTTGTTCCTCACAACCCCCAAAACAGCTGAACTCAGATTTCAAATAAAAAAAGATCATACTACATTGGGCCTTGCGAAAATGTCTTTGAATTCTGCAATTTTCTCTCACTTTCCTGTAGGTTCAGCTGTTATATTTGAAGGTCATGGGGGGTTAAGAGTACTTGCTGCTCTTAACAGACTTGAGTTCAGTTCCCAGCATCCATGTTAGACACCTGTAACTGTCACTCCAGAGATGGACCTACTTCCCTCTTCTGGACCCCTGGGATACCTGAACACACATGTGCACATACACTCACACAGATACACAATCACATACATAATTAAAAAAAACAAATCTTTTCTTAAAAAAGAAGATGATGGCAGAAATGGGGAAAATGTATTCAAAAGATAAACCCCAAAGTTGTGGTGGATGTAGTGGTTTGAATGAGAATGTCCTCCACAGGCTCCAAGTAGTTGGACATTTTGTCCCCAGTTGGTGGTGCTATTTTGGAGGGGTCTTAGAAGGTGTGGCCATGCTGGAGGAAGCACGGCACTGGGAGTAGAGTTCTCAAGCCTTGCTGGATCTCCAGTCATGCTCTGCTTCCTGTGCCTGCTTGAAGATGTGAGCGCTTAGCTTCTGCTCCTGCCCCAGCCACCTCTGCCGCCATGCCTCCTCCCATGACGGACTCTTGCCCCTTTGGAATCATAAGCTAAATAAACTCTTCCTTTCGTAAGTTCCCTTGGTCATAGTGTTTCTATCATAGCGACAGAAAAGCAGCTAAGACAGTGAATTTTTCTGCACTTGCTTATTCTCTCGGAGCCCCTGGGTCCAGACACTACAATAGAACTTTTATTTTTTTCTCTTAGAAAATACAAATTTAAACATATCTTAAATAATAAAGGCCTCTTATAAGAAAAGCATTTTTAAAAGACTCCACAGAGCAGCTTCCCATTGAAGCAACACCTGGGCAGGTGCCACAGGAGGCGTTTGATGTGTGTCTCTGTAACCAGTTCCTAAGGCCTGTGTGTGCACAACCTGCCCAGCCCTCCAAGGCTGTTCTGCAATACTTATTTTAGTGACAATGAAAGAGAAACTCTCTAAACTAATTTCCAGATAGTTTTCTTCTTTGAAGATAAGATAAGCAGATTCCATGTTACTCTTAGAATGAACAAATCAGCAAACAAAGAATGCTAAGTTGACCCAAATGCTCTAAAATGGTTTTTCTTTAAAGTTTGTTATGCTTTTCATTGGGGGGGGTGTGAAACAATCAAGGCGTTTTGAAGTAATTTCTGGTGAATCTAGCTTCCCCTTGCTACAGACGTTAAGGATTATTGATAGATGAGTCGTATCTTCTTGGTAAGTACAGCCTGTTCAGCTTGCCCCTCCAGAGAAATATTGCTTCTTTTGAGTTCTCTTCATATAAACTTGATTAAAAAATAGAAGCACAATTTGATCCAGTAAAGCCAGAACAGCAACAAAAAACCAAAACCAAACAAAAACCCAAAAGACAATAGCTTCTTTAGTTATAGTAAATCAAAATTGCCAATACCTTTTCAATCTGCTTTTTAACAGAAAGCAACTCTGTATTCAAGGTGGACCACTTCAGTTGGACCCCTGCTAACGTCCAAGCTTCAAAGGGCGTCATGAGAAATTAGTAACATGCATGCAGTCATGGCATTTTGAGATGTGTACATAGCTATCCAAGCAGAGGGGAAATCATGTAATTAATTTTGAAGCTGTTATGATGTTTGAATTGATTTGGATCAGAAAAAAGGAGCACAATTAAGAAGAATCAGAAAACAATATCCCTTTTAGTATTCTAAAGGGAAGAGAAAAATTAAATGGGAGTTTAATTGAAAATTCTGATCTATATGAGGGAAAAAGAAAGTTGTATGAAAAAAAGCCTGACTTACTCAGGGAGCACTGGTACTGGACTGGTGTTCTAGTTCACAACTCAGAGGACGAAATGGTTTATTTGGCTCAGACTTCCAGGTTACAGTGCATCATAGAAGGAAGCCAAAGCAAGAACCTGAAGCAGAAACCATGGAAGAGTGCTGCTTGCTGAGTACTTCACAGACTCATACTTGATTAGCTTCCTTATACAGCCCAAGAAGACCTGTTGAGGGATGGCCCACCTACAACACTTAATAATCAAGACAATGGCCCACAGACAAACCTTGGGCCAATCTAATGGAGGCAATTCTTCGATTTAAGTTTCCTCTTCCCAGATGCCTCAAGAAGTTGACAATAGAAACGAAGACAGTTAGATCTTCAGCAATAAAAGTCTTGATTCCCCGGGCGTGGTGGCGCACGCCTTTAATCCCAGCACTCGGGAGGCAGAGGCAGGCGGATTTCTGTGAGTTCAAGGCCAGCCTGGTCTACATAGTGAGTTCCAGGACAGCTGGGGCTACAGGGAGACCCTGTCTCAAAAAGACCAAAAAAAAAAAAAAAAAGTTTGGATTCCAATGTCAAAGCCTTCCATGGGATGGGAAGGTCAGGTCTGAAGTCAAAGTATTAAAAGGGTTTCAGGTACCTATTTGACTCAAAATTCTTCCTTGATTTGAATCTTTCTGGAATTGCTGTATTAGAAAACTATTTCTCAATATTTCTCAGTAGTAAGTATGAAATATTGTCATTCTTTTAGTACTTTCATGGCTTTCTGTAGGTATTTTACTTTCTAAATGTTACCCTTTAGCTATGAAGTTGCCTTTGTTCACAGCTCAGATCCCTCTGAAAAAACACCAGAACATATTACTTAAGAGAGAAAACTCACTGATATGCTTCCAAGCCAATTATGGGGTAAATTTTTTAAATGAATATTTCAAACTTTTCAAAACAACTATGCAGATAAACTGCTAAGAATTACATGACCATAAAATGGCACCTCTCTCTATACACCTGTCATTTACTCATTACTTAATCAATTATGTATTAAGTGTATTCTGTGTTCATAAGTTTATTTCCATTGTGTCTTCTTCCATCTTTGCTAGAAAAAGAATCTGAGGGTTTCCTGCACCCACTGTCCTCACAATTTTCTTGTGAGCGTAGATGTTCAGGAAAATCAGTTATATTGTTTTTGAACCTGCAAACCATGTTCCTTAGAGTTCCTTAAATACTAACCGGGTGTGATGGTGTAGGCTTGTAGTCCTAGCACTTGGGGTGGAGATGGCAGGTGCTGAGGGAGGGGTATTGCTGTAAAGTTGAGGCCAGCCTGGGCTACAGAGTGAGAGCCTTTCTCAAAACAAGACAAAAGAGTATTCAACTTCAAAAAGGAGTGAAGAAGACTAAAACAGACAAAATATTTCTTCTAGCAACCACAAGATCCACTGAGTAACAGTTTGACTTAAAAATAATAACATGTGAGGCTGGAGAGATGGCTCAGCAGTTAAGAACACTGACTGTTCTTGCAGAAGACCTGGATTCAAGTCCCAGCACCCACATGGCAGCTAAAAACTGTCCATAACTCCAGTTCCAGGGGATCCAACAACCTCTTCTGTCCTCCGTGGGCATTGCACTACATGGATGCACTTTCATACATGCAGACATAACACTCATACACATAAAATAAAAATAGTAAATAAAATATTAAAAAATAATAACATGTATGTTCACAAGATAAGGCAGGATTTTTTGTTTTAAAATGAAACTAAAATTAGTATTTAGTCGATTTTGTTTAAATTGTGTAATTCTTTTTCTTCCAATGAGCATAGTTGTATGACTACATGAGTGCTTTTATTAGGATGAGTTCTTTAACTATCTAAGAAAACTGTAGTCAATATAAAAAATAGATTAAAAGTCCTATTTTATGGAGACAATTATTTTTGGCTTGTGGCTAGTGATGGATTATGGCCAGGCAGCAAAATTACCCTTTTTTTGCATTTAGTATTTTGGGTTCCTTGAATCCAAGCTACAGGCTGTCTTGGAAGAAACCATTTCTGGCAGGCTAGACAAGGTGAAGAACTGCTTTTAAACTTAATACTTATTACTTAGTTCACTGTATAGGACAAAGCATTAAGATCTGATTAACGGCGATATTGGAAACGACTTGTTCCAATGTGCAGTGTCATGTCCATTTCATTACCATTGTTGGCTTGTGTTGGTACCAGTCCAGTCCTGTTCAGCCACATTAAACGCCAAGAGTGTTGTTACCTGATATTACGTCATTCTTAACCCTTCCCTTTGATGCTTAAAGGTAAACAGATAAGAGCAGTTGGCAGTGCATTCTGGGAGGGTTTCCTGAGCTTTGTGCTCTCTTAACCAATTTTTCAGTCTGATGGGAAAGAACATGGACCAAAGTTGCCCAGTTTTCACAAGCAAGGTTTGTTTGAAACCTGGAAATCTTGAACTGTTTTTGTCCCACCCAGTCAAGCTCTTTTTCTGGCTCAGGATGGTTTTCCTACAAGATGATGGGGAAGAATGTATGTGTGTGTGTGGGGTCCTTTCTTGGCAGTAGAGTGGACTGTTGGGTGATTACCATTTATTCTGTCATCTTTGAACGTTTGCTCAAGTGCCCTTCTTTAGAATGTCACCACAGGTGGTGCACAGTGTTCGCACTTTGGCCTGGGGATAGATCAACGTGCTATGGAAACCAAACTGCAGTCTTTTCCAAAAACGGTGCCATTTCGAAAAGAGCAAATTTGGATTTCCTATAACTATATAATAAAAGAGACTTTGTATTTAAGAACCTGGGGAATCCCAGTGTCTCTTTCCTCCAATCACCCCTCGCTTTCCTACTTCTTTCAATCACCATGCGAATATAGAGCCAAGGCCTGCTTACCTGGTCGCTAAGGCCTCTGTCGCCTTGGCAACTAAACTTTTCAGAGATTATAGAGAAAATGTTTTCTTCAGCCCTGAAGCTGTTTTAATACTTTCAAATGTCAGGAAAAAGGATCCTATAGTCCCACAGGTGCTGGTGTGAATAGGGGCAAGAGATACTATTTACAAACATGTTTAGCGGATTCTTCATCAGATGACTGCCTTTGAAACACATACATAAATTTTAAAAATCAAAAGGAATGTCAATATGTTGTGGGAATTAAGCTTAGGGAGCCATCTTCCTGTGCTTTCCTAGAGGGATGAGATGCTCTGATTCCCTCTACCCCATTTCAGAAGCAATGGGGATTTGCTTTTACAATTGCTGGGGACAGAGAGGCAAAGGGGTCATAGGCGTATTCTCTCTTAAGTATGTACTCAAGAGCTTCCACCCACCAAACAGCAGACATTTGGGGCTACCTTTAACTAGTCCTTGGTTTGCACCATTCTCTTAAGTGACATGGGATTGTGAAGATGACGGTTTTAAAATTCATTTCCAACCCCTGGGTCCCAAATTGTTTCTCCCAGCAGAACATCTGGTTGGAGGAGAGGAAATTGGTGTCTTTCCATGGTAGTGAGGAAGTAGGTTCTCAGGCCTTTATTGAGTAATCTTAGGTTTTTTCTGGAAGGGTGATCTTTGGGGTGCGGGCTATTGATCCATGTTCCTGCTGACAGTGCTGAAGGATGCCAGGATTTGGGGTTGGTTTGATGCCTCCACTCTTTCTCTAGTTAGACCACAGCTAGTCCCTTCTCTCTGGGCTTGCTCTAGCTCTGTGAATACTCTTGAGAGACACCAGCTGTGTACTCCTGGCCTCCTTTGTCCTGCAGTGTGCGCTGCTCTCAGAAGCACATAGACACATGTGCGTCTTGTCTGTGCTACAAGGATCAGAGCTTACTCTGGAGAACTAAACTTGAACTGCCCTCTACTTCCGTCTTCTTACAACAGCAAGACCCACTTTCTCATGGCTGACTCCAGATTGGTGAAGTGGAAGTATTAGCCCAGTGGCTCAAATGTGAGCCAGGATGGAGTCCCTGATGTCTGCCCTCATCTCAGCTTTATCCTGTCATACCTGCCACCAGCTCTCACCTACCTGCTCTTATGGATGGACAAAGAAATTCTTTCACTCCATTCCTCCCTCTCCCCTTCTCCTCTACCTCCTCCCCTCCTGCTCCTCTTCTCCTCCTCCTCCCTCTCCTCCTCCTCCACCTCCTTCTTCTTCCTCTTCTTCCTCTACCTAAGTATGTTTGTCTCAGAGAAACAAGATTTTTTTTTAATTTTATATTTGTATCCTTCTAAACCTTTTCCTATTTTCTACATTTTTTTCCCCAACTATACTTTTATGTTTAATTTTTTTTTAAAAATTTTTAGAGACAGGGACTCCCTCTAGCCCCACTGGCATGGAACTTACTATGTAAACCAGGCTGGCCTTGAATTCATAGAGATCTGCCTGCCTCTGCCTCATGAGCTGAGATTAAAGGCATGTGCCACCATGCCCAGCCCTAGTAGTCAATTTTTAATGGAGGACAAACTATGGGAGGTTGTGTAAGATGGATTTTTCCCAATAAAGGCATAGTTTGTAAGACTTTTTTTTTTTTTAATTAGAAGAAGCATTTCATTACAACAGCATTAACCTATTCAATAACATTTTTCTGAGCTAGGGTACATCTCTTTCAAAATTGGCTGTACATTTTTAGGTTTACAGATGAATTATTACACTTATACAATCTTTTACTCATTATAAACTCTATAAGACATAAAATTAAATGAGGTTTTAACGTTTAAAAAAGATCTCCACTTCGTTGTTAAAATACACAGTTTCATACAGAAAAATTCATTTTAAGGCAATTGACATTGAGACGTTTTCACATGCATTTCTAATCTCTATATATATGACTATTACTGGTCACAGTCGCTTACTTTCTGAGTTCCTTGGCATCTGAGCATGAATATAAACTCGTCAGGTAGACAGCCTTCCTCTCCCACTAGAGCCTCCATCCTCTGCCATCCCTGCCACTGTCCACTGTGCTGTCAGCACCCCCATCTATTCCCCCCTATCTGCCCTTCTGATAAATCTAGTCAGCCAGAGGTCCCTGTTCCAGGAGGATCAGCTGTTCGTCATCTACAGCAATCCATTGTCAGTATTCCTTTGGATAGAATTGGGGTCTGCTGTTCATTTTTCCAGTAGTATGTTGGGTTACTATCTGGAAGAGCCTTTATCCATCCTGGCCAACAACTCGACTGAAGGTATCGCCTGTCTGGTTTTGCTGTTTGTCAAGTAACTTTTAGCTATATATATGTATGCTCTTATGAAATTATATTGGCCCCTTTAATCTTTGGTTATACTTCCCTTTTGGGTGTTTAAGCACATATAATTGGACCAGATAAACTGATTTGTTTTTACTCTTGAGGTCATTTAAGGATCTGTTCCTCAGGGGTCCCATGGGCTTGGGAGGAGCCCCTGGCTCCTTTCTTTCACCAGTTCCATCTATGTGAAGATAAGTCAAAGGTCCTGCTCGACCATTGTTGGCTTCTCTTGGAAGCATGGAGGAAATGATTCCTCCATGTTGACCCTCCTCTTTATAGACTGGACACTGGTTCAAGTCCATCTGGTGGGGTCTCCTTGGCTTCCTTGATCAAGAGGTTAGATGACCCACCACCATTATAGGACGTTTTGCGAGATGCTCATAGTCCCTGGGAACTAATCGACCTAGGAGGGCAAGGAGGAAAAAGTGTCCTTTGTGTCCCTCTGACCCAATTAGTTTAGCTCTCAAGGTATCTCTGTTCATCATACAAGCACGTTAGCTCGCCCATTCTGGCATTTTTAATTACTGTGTGTCATGCAGATAAATCTTGGGTAATGACCAGTTAGTCTCAAATAAACCTTATCTAGAGATATATTTCTTGATCTGTTATGTATAATTTGTCAGTAGATTGTAGGAATAATATGGTTCCCTCTGGTATTCGTGACTAGCTAGGCATTGTTTCTCTCTTGTATCGTCTCACCCCTCTATCATGGTTTTCCCACTTAAGGTGCCCCCACTTCCCCCCCTTTCTTCCTTACTAATACCCTTGCTCCTATGATCCTACCTCTGTTGAGCTTCTTCTTTCTCCTTATCCCCTAGGTTCCTCTTTTACCCTTCCCTCCCCCCCTCCCTTAGACTAACCCAATTTTTATCCATCTCTCCCTTATTAAGGCCTGTTACTTACTATTCTTCTCCTTAGTTCATAAGACTTTTTAAACATTATATTTATAACTATTGTGTAAACCAAGATCATTACTTCAGAGCATCCTTGGAAATAAATATGTAGAGAGAAGAGGAGGAAGGTGAAGGCTATACGAAGTGGTGGACAGAGAAGTATGAGTGAAAGGGGCTCAGACAGAAGGGCTGGATAAGGGTGGAGAGTTCCACTGGGCAGTGAGCATGACAAGATTTTAGGATTTCTTTATGCCATCTTGGAAAATGTTGAGTAGAGAGGATGGTATTTGAGGGAAGATAAGTCAGAGCTGAATGAGGCTGGGTTGTACATGGGGTTGGAAAGTAGAGGTGAACTAGACCCGACCTTGACAGTAGAGCAGGTGGTCAGCTGCGGCTCAGTGGGTGAAGCCATGAACAGTGACAGTCTTTAAAAGCTGGTGTGTGGAGATCATCCTGTTAATGAAAACTTGTAGTAGATTTTCCCTAACACTGGTGAGAACTTCTTGGAGAGTCCACTGAAGCTGAGTTTCTATAATCACGATGACTGCTTTGGTCCCATCTGGGTTCTGTGCACGTAGGCCCACATTTGTCTCTCCAAGTTCTCCCATGGGTGATGAAACCATCTTCCTCCTCTGCTCCATCAGAGGACCCTGAGTGAGGCTTATTACGTTCCTTATAGGCATCTTCAAATGAAGGAGGAGCGGAGCGAGCGAACCAGTTACTCTACTGAGTTCTTAAGAAGTCTCTTGTCCAACTGCACTGATCCCTAACTATTATTTCCATGAGAGCTCAAGTCATTCCCACTGTGAAGTTCTTCACTACCTTGCCAGGAAAAACAAACAAACAAACCATCATCAATACAGATAATTGCTGAAGCACATTGATAGGAAAGACATCTTAATTAAAGATTCTATTGGAAACATATGTGAACCAATCCAACTTTTAGGCCACAGGGCAGTAATAACCTTCGTATCTAATATGTTTCTTATTTTTATGAGCGTTTATTGTTTGGAGCAATACTTTCTAATTGGAGCAAGCACAGAGGAAAAGAACATTCATGCTGTTTGCTCTGTGTTTGATAGAGCCTTGGAATGGGAGCGTGACTGCAGAGCCCAGAGTGTGTAAAGCTACCATCCACCCTCTGGGACATGGCAAACACAGACAAGACTTGACTGAGTTCACGGATAAGAGCATGGGGACTGTGACTCTATGGGCATGCGGGCATTATATTTGGTACTGAGTGAGACTTCTTGTTACCCACATGTCTTCCCAGAGTGCCGATTAGATTCTTTCTTAAGTCACAAGTCACAGGAAAGTAAAGCAAGCAAACAAACAAAAAACAAAAGTCAGAATCTAAAGACAAGACACCAAAAAAAGGCCTTCAAGAAGGAAAGCAAACCTGCCATTAGAAGCCCCAGCGTCAGAAGCCTGGTCATTTGCAACTTCTGCTTAAACAGAGTGCCTTGAAATAAGAGCAATTGATCACAGGATATGCTGGAATTTGGGACAGATCAATACATCCATGGAGGGGCTGGAGAGATGATTCAACAGCTAAGAGCACTGGCTGCTTCTCCTGCGGACCCAGGTTCGGTTTCCGGCACCCATGACTGATAGCTCACAACCACCTATAATTTCCTCTTCAGGGGATCTGAAATTCTCTTCTGGCCTCCGCAGGCACCTGCATACCTGTGGCACACACGCATAACATACATGTAGATAAAAATTATAAAACTGTATGCAGGGACTCAGACTTTTCATTTCTTTACTGAGTTTATATATTTAAAGTACAGGAAAATATGTAATGGGTTTGAAACCATGATGCATTGCATAGAGTGTTTGCTGAATTTTCAGTAAATAGCTTTATGAGTCAGGACACTTGTAGGGAATTATCCATGAAAAACACCGTAGAGACCACGTGGCTTGTCGCTCTGTGTGTCATTTACACAGAGTTTTCATGCTGTGCTTCTGTAGCGGTTCTCTAAAACCGTGTTGGCATTAAACGATTCGATGAACTAAATAAATGACTTAGATTGGACTCATACAACATACATATGTGTGCATGAGTGCATACATGTACATTAGTATACATTCTCTCTCTTTCTAAAGCTACATTGTTGCTTTCCTTGAGACGTTTCTTTGATTAAAACATTCAGCTGGTCTGTTTATAACAGTTGTGTATCAGAGTTGGCCCAGCATTCTCCCCAACGTTGCCTTTACTAACGCCAATACACAGTTGTGAACACAACACAACTTCCCTGAGCCGGACTGATTTTCCTTTCTGTGTTCTTTCTCATTTGGCTGAATTTTCCCCTCTTTGTCTTCCTCTGTTCTTTGCTACCTGTGTTGACATCTGGAATATTCTTTATTTAGTTTTTGGCTTGTTTGTTCTGGCTCCAGTGGCTCAGAGGGCAAGACAGGAGAGGATTAAAATCTTTGCCTTTTGTCAGTGGGATCATTTTGGGGACCGTGGGAGGACGCAGGCAGGTGAAAATTAGAAAACAAGCGTTGTTTAATGACACCTGTTAGTACTGTTCTTGTCACTGTGATCAAATACCTGAGAAGAAGTGACTTATGGGAGGACAGATTTATCTTAGCTCCTGGTTTGAGAGGATGCAGTCCATCACTGCAGGTGGCTGTGAGGAAGCAGGAGCATGTGCTTAGTGTGCCCCACTTCCTCCTATCTCGCCTGAACAGGAAGCAGAGACAGGATGGGAAACAGGGTGGGCTATAACCCTCAAGGCCTGCCCTGGCAGCAGCCCACTTTCTGCACTTAGGTTCTATCTCTTAAAGTTCCCACAACCTCCCCAAACAGCATCACCACCTGGGGACCAAGGGTTCAAATACAACGTGCCTGTTGGGGATAGTTCAATTCCAGGCCATAGCAGGAAGTCACCTTTCAACCAAAATCTATCAGGTTTTGTTTTCTGTTGTTACCACAGAATACTTAAGTATGGATAATTAATGAAGAATACAAATACATTTTTTTTTTGGTCTTTTTGAGACAGGGTCTCCCTTTAGCCCCAGCTGGCCCAGAACTTACTTTGTAGACCAGGCTGGCCTTGAACTCATAGAGATCCACCTGCCTCTTTCTCCTGAGTGCTGGGATTAAAGCCATGCACCACCACGCCCATCACAAATGAGTATTTTTACAGTTCCTAAAGCTAGGAAATCTAAGATGAAAATGTCACAATCTGGTAAGAGCCTTCTTTTGGATCCTTCTGTGGTGGAGTCAAAGCACAAAAGCATAGAAGTGTGCCAACTCTCAACACTGTGTCTTTTGTAGGGGCACAGGCTCCCATTCACAGGGAAGAGCCTTCGTGGCTGGCTTGTGTCTTGGGGCCTCCGTCCTCTAGTACTACCACCTGGCAATGCCTCCCCAGGAGACATATTCAGACCATGGAAGAATCCTTATATGTCACTTGTGAGTCATCCTTACAATGGCAGCAGGGGACACTGCCCGTGGAGGGGGACTGAGGCTGATAGGACCTGGTAGGTAATTCCTTTAGCTATAGTTAATTATGAGACACTTGTTATTTGTGGCCAACTTTAACATTATCCATCATCAGAAATCCTCCTGTCAAATTCCCTTTGACTTTATCCTGATACTCTTTAATTATTTACTAGAGTGGAGATGTTTTAGGGCATGGAAGGGCGGGTGGGGGAAAGTAACACTGACATATCTGAACAAGTGAGTAATTTATAATGGAACTAAAATATTCATAAAATGACAACTCCGATACTTCAATTAACACCATCCATTCTATTTCCTTTTCAAACAGTGACTCGAAGCCTCTAAATAATGTTTACTCTGCAGTGATGAACCGAGCAGGCGAACCTGGAGTCACTTTGCTGTTCAGTTGATCCCTTCAGATTTGGAGAAAGACTAGGATCACCTATTATACATCTGCACCAATAACAGAAATGAGAGCTCTCTGTAGGGGTCTTTTCCTCAGCCAATGATGCTCCAGTTTCCAGGAAGACAGGTCACTGATTCAACTCTGCTGCTGATAACGTTTTTCATTGCATTGTTCATACATATATACATATATATATATATATATAATAATGTGTGTGTGTTTCTGGGGGAGGGTACATGTGTTCAGGACTGGGTAAATCATGACAAAGTCTTGGCTCATGATGCATTCATTTTGATAAATACATATACATTTTTTCAGTGTAAAGAATAATAGGCCTTATTTTGACATTTGTCTGTGCATTGCACCCCGGTCACATTTATTCTCATATTACTTTTTTCTTATCCCTCGTTTCTCCTCTTGCTGGTCCCCTTTGCTCCCCAAGTAATCTTTCTTGCTCTTTCATGTTACACACTCATACACACACGTACGAACACACTTAAATACAGAGCCTGCAAAGGATAGAAAGCATGTATATTTGTCTTTTTCTTTGCTCCGTTACCGTTCCTCGTTTCTCCTTCCTCATACGTTTTCATAATTAGTTCTTGTCTGATTCAGTTTGATTCCGTTCTGTAGTTAATTATTCAAAATATATAATTAGTATTTGCATAAAGTTCAAACAATGCAAAAGCTAAAGTCTGATAGTAATCTATTATTATCTTCGTCTTTACCCTTCTACCAACTTTTCCTGGTTGAAAGAGAAATCTAAAGTCAGGAGGATAAATGACTTGCCCAAGGTCACACAATGGGTAAGAAAAGAGATGACTTTCAAAAATATGTTTGAACTTTTTAACCATTAACTACAAGTTTACATTAAAAAAGTGCTTAATGGAAGGGGCATTTTATCTCATTGTCAGCACATGAATTATCTACTATGTGGTGGTGAACATGAGAAACACTGGGGAGTGTTCTGTGAGAGAGATAAAATTTTTTGCAGGCATGTAGCCTCAGTTATCTGAAAGGGAAAGACACACAGTATGGGGAAAGGTAATAATATATAAACCAGATCACCTAAAAAGCCACATGCACACACGTCCACCTTGCCAAGCTTTCTTAAGCCATTTGCTAATATGCTTTGCTTGCAAAGGCTAAGCCTCCTGTTCTCTGCTATGCCATCTATGGTTAAAAAGTTACACAAAGTGCCCCTTTTTACATGTCTATCCAACATGCCTCCCTCAACATAGTCACCTTGGAAGACTTGGCGCTTGCTCTAATAATGTTATTAATCTCTTGAAATGTTTCTGGAGCATCTCTTAATTCGATTTTCACTCGTGGCCATCTTAGGACATGCCTAATAAGGCCGATATCATCACTGCAATGTTCCATCTCTCCCCTCTGCCACACCCAGAGTGCGGTCATTCAGGACTCCACCACCCAGGATGTTTAGCTACAAGCAACAGAAACCGGGTCTTACCGATAGGAAACGAACTGATCGACAGAGGACTAGGTTGCCTAGGCACTTCTGTGAAACTCGGGTAACTCAGCTTTTTACACAGGTGTGTACTAAGGGCATCCATCCATTGGAGAAGAGCAGCGGAAATACCAGCCGTGGCCCAGCCATTGTGTTTGTGTTACTCCCTGGGCTGCACAGCTGCGGCGGCCTCTGCCATTGGCTTTACTACTTTCAAACAGAAATTAAGTTTCCCTCCCCAGCTTCCCTCCTCTGTCAGTCCAGATTAAAAAAAAAAAAAGAATCTGATTTTATTCATGCCATTCCAAGGTCCTGTGACTTTTAGGAGACCAGGAGGAGGCATCGTTTGGCACTGTCACCTTCTTTAAGGAGACGGACCTCACTTCTCACGTGGCGGACCTGCAGACAGGCTCAACACTGGGCTCCTTAACTGAAGTAGAGCTTTCCCCATGGCTTTCTGTCCAGATCTGCATTCTTAGCTCGCCTTGGATTCAGGGATGGCGTAAGCTTGATATTTTTAGTTGGAAAATGACAGAAAGGGAAATCAGGGATGCTAAGATTACGGTTGACCATGTGGATGTGTCAAGTTGTGGCCTGTCATTATGGGGTGATTCACTTCCCTGTCTTTAACTTAAAAGATGAATGCTAAAAGCTTCATAATGTCTAAACTATTGGGTGTGAATAGTTCTTAGGGAGGGAATAGAGGTGGGAATGTGTGCCAGAGATGAGGTTAAGGGTGGGTTCACTCCCTTCCCTTCCTCTTTTGCTGGTAGTTTTAACTACTGAAGGGAACAGAACCCACACAGGGGGAGCCTGGGACTGAGCCGCGCTCCAGCCCCGGTGTTCATAACTGTTCCAACTGTGTGCAGTTGGAGCACACTCCCTGGTTCCTCTTTGGGAGTCTGAAGAGGCAACCTTACCAGGAGCCCACTCTCCCTTCTAGGTGAGATGACATTTCTCAATGAATTTTAACGAGGCTTCTAGCGTGACTGATTGGACTCTCATTTTCCTGAAAGTAGAACTATAGAAGTGAAGCAAATGACTTTTTTTGCTGAAGTTTCTCAGTGGGGTCCTGCTGGGGTGTTTGCTACAGAAACACTGTCAAAATGTTTGAGCTATTTTAGGCTAAGGCTGCACTTTAAAATACTTAAATAGCAACAAAGAATACTGTGTGTGCAGTGTAGGCAAAATCTTGTATTTCCCCGAATTGGTGCTGTTACTTTTCCAATCTTTAAATTGCATGTGGAAGTATTTATTTCATTTAACTTTATTTTTTTTTTCTGTTATACAAACAAGAAAGAGAACAAAACAGGGGAGTGCGTTAGAAAAGGACACAGAAGCACAGCTGTTTGAGAGTGCAGAAAGAACACAAACAGAGCTGGCAAGATGGCTAAGTGGGCAGAGATGGCTCACTGGGTAGAGATGTTTGCTGCCAAGCCGGGTGACCTCAGTCCTCGGGGGCCACATGGCAGAAGGAAAGCAAGTCCCTCAAGTTGTCCTTTGACCTCCATATGTGTGTCATGCCATGTGCGCCCATACATGTATACACACACATGCACACACATACACACATACAAACAAATAAAGCGAGATAAAGCTTATCTATATTTAACAATAATTTTATTAAGTAATCAAAAGCAATCATTTTCTACATAATAAACATAATTAGAGCCAAGAGTTCCAAGTAACAATTCATTAAGTATACTTATTATTATAATATCGCATGATATTACTATGATTATTTAGATAAAAAGATCAATGTCACTGTGAAGTCAGAGGTTTATTAGAAATGTTAAATATTGGTTTGTGTGTGTGTGTGTGTGTGTGAATTTGTACATGTGCAAATCTCTGTCTGAGGCCCAGTCTTCTTTGGACCGATCTGTTGTGAGCAAACTTCAGGAGCTCCATTCACCTCACTAAGATTTGGGTTTTCCGAAGTAGAAGGGGTCCTGTCTTTTACTGGGGAATTCCCAGAGCTAGGGACAGTCCCTCACCCACTCAAAGGCATTGCCAGTTCAACAGGGAATACTGAAAGTGTCTTCAAAGTCTTTGTAACCCCCATATTTGCATATCTTTCTCAGTGGTATCTTCTTGGCTTGCTGGAGCTGCCCGCAAGTTGAGTGGCTCAGTTATTTAGCTAAAAGGTATGGGACTAGCTTCAGAGCTGCTACCCCGTTGGAGAACATCCAAGTCAGAACAAAAAGAGCCAGGGTCAGTCAGTGGCTGCGTGTCAGCCCTCTTTCTACTGCTGGTTAACTGCCAGGAAATGCGGGCAACCTATAGCAAGAAACCTCAGACTTTACCCTAAATCTTGATCACCTGGAGGACTTGCAAAGCCCCACAGATTTCTGGGTTCATCCACCCTACAGTTTCTGAAGTTGGCCTGGGGCGGCAACCTGCATTTCTCACAGCTAGCGAATGCTGCTATTTTGGAGTTTAGTCTTTGAGAACAACTTGTCTAGAGTTTGATTTATTGGCAATTCATAACAAGTCTAAGGAAAACTATTCTGAGATTGCACTCCAGAAGTCTCTCTCTCTGCTGTGGTTTGCTTTCTCCCTCCCTCTCTCCCTCTCCCTCCCTCCCTTCCTCCCTCCCTCCCTTCCTCCCTCCCTCTCCCTTTTATCCTGATAGACAAGGTGATGTAATGATTGACACCATGATCCTTGGAATCACATTGCTCAAGTTCAATTGCTGCTTCTGTTACTGGTCACATAGAAGGTACAGAGCTTACATTTCTCATTTCCTTACCTGTCAAATGAGGGCAATCCTATCCAAGACAGGGGTTGTGTGCATATGCAATGAAATTGATCATTTTAAAGCATAATGCTTTATAGAGAAACTGTTCAAGAAAACCTTATCTACTAGTACCTATCCCCACAAGAATGGGCTGTTCCTAAGAACTCAAGCAGAGCCTGCCCACTCCCCTCAGAGGTACCATCATATGTAGCTCAGTGTCTAGCTCTGTGACATAGTTCAACCCAACTCATGCAGGACAGCAGATAGCTACAGTGCTCATTCTGTGCTGGAGACCATGCTAAATACTGACAGGCATCTAGACTTTGACTTTCAGTGTCTTACTGATCTACTGCTACATAACCAACTAGCCTAAAACTCTTGCTTTAATGTACATTTCCAAACCTGCCATCTGTGGGTTAAAAATTTAGGATCAGCTTTATTGGTGCTGAAGAATCTCATGATCTCATGATGGTTAAGGATCTTAGGAGGTTTCAGTCAGAATATCTGCTGTGATTGAAGTCGTCAGAAAAGACCACCGAGGCTAGGATATTTCCTTCCAAGGCAGCTCATGTGTACCTCTGGCAAGCTAAGGCTGGCCACTAGCAGGGGAACGGGTTTGTTTTGTACAGGGATGCTTACCTGTCTCATAGCATGGAAACACACTTCTCCTACAGCCAATGACCCAGCAAAACCCAGGAGGGAATTTAATGCCTTTTAAGACCCAACCCTAGAAACTGCCCTGCGTTTCCGTAGAACCTCGCTGGCTACCTGGACGCATCGTCCTACTCAGTACGGGTCTGCTGGGGTTGGGGGGGGCGAGAACGACACAGAAAGTAAATACCCAAAGGGGAGACGTGTCGGAGCATTGCCCAGGTTTCCGTGCCTGCTGCTGTGATAAAATTCCCCAATCAAAGCAACGGGGCGGGAGGGGGCTAGAAGTGTTACTTAACTCAGTTCCAGATTGCCGCCCATCACTGGAGGGACTCACAGCAGTAGGAGCTGGAGGGAGCCGCTCACATCCCACCCATCACCAGGACACAGAAAATGGAAGTGTCGCTGCTAGCCCTCAGCTTGCTTCCCCTTTTCATATCCTCCAGGACCCAAACCCAGGGAATGGTGCCATGTACGTTTAGGCTGAAGCACGACAATCTTCCCCTGACACGCCCGCAGGCCAGTCTGATCTAGACAGTCCCTCACTGGGACTCTCTTTCCAGGTGATTCTAGATTGTGTCAAGTCGACAATGAAAACCAACCATCTTGCTTCTTTGGAGGCTGGCTGCTAGGTCATAGCAGTAGAGCTTTAGGAAACGCGATGTCCGCAAGTAAATAGCTTCCGTCCAAAGACAGAAGTGGGGAAAGCAGCCAGAAGGAGATGCAGATCCATCCCTGGGTGTGGGAAGACCGGTTTCATCTAGTATCCACAGGATGCCTGTGTTTCAGGGCTTGAAGCAGTGTCGAGGATAGATTTGGAAGAGGGATCGCAGGAAGGAAAACAGCACCACGGCAACCGCAGCAGAGATTTGCCTGAGCTCCAGACTAGACCACTGCACTCGTCCTTAGTGAAGGGTCTCTACAGCAGACTCAGCTGCAACTGCAGTCCACGCCAAAGCTGATGCTTCCGAAGCTGACATCATAACGACATCAAGGTTGGAAACGGAAGGGTTCAGACAGTGATAAGGTCTCTGTTTTTTTTTTGTTTTGAAGGGTCTCACACTGTGTGACTCTCGATGGCCTGGAACTCACTGCGCAGTACAGACTGGCCTCTATCCGACCTCACCAAGATAGATCTACCTGCCCCTGCCTCCTGAGTGCTGGGATTAAAGGTGTGCGCCACCACACCTGACTACTGTTTGTACCTTCTGTGCTCCACATGGCCATTTACCCAGGTTTGCCCAAGACACTCTCAGCTTCTGCCCGCTGTCTTTGTGTAATTAATAGCCCCTCTCTCCTTTAGACAATAAGTTCTCATCTAGACAAGAAGTTGTATGGTCACGTGACTCGCTAGAGACAGGTTAAGTTTCCTATCTGAAGACAGATTATGAATGAACTCTCTCGTGGTTGCTAAACCTGGGCAGATACATCATTAGAGGTGACAAAGATCTATTACTCTTGGAATTACAGAATCCATAGAGGATTTTGCATTACGTCTGATAGGTAGTGTTAAAACCCATTATTGGAGCTGGAGAGGTGGCTCAGAGGTTAAGAGCACTTGTTGTTCTTGCAGAGGATTTCTCTGCCCAGGCTGGATGGCCCAAAACTACCTATAACTCTAGCTCCAGGGTGTCTGACACCCTCTTCTTACCTCCAAAGGCACCTGCACTCATGTGCACATACATATAGAGAGATACACACACATAAATAAATAATAAAATAAATCTTTAAGACATCGTGAGTTTCGGTAGAGGAAAGGGAGTAGGAAGAAAAGAAAGAAAGAGCAGGAGCCACTTAAGGGGTTAACACAGTTCTGTAAGCCCTGGGTGTGAACTACACAGCGTCTTAATAATACCTCTAATACCTGTGCGTTTATATGAGCAGAACAAGTGAAAACCTGCCTTGCAGAAATTAGATTAAACAGTTGAAGGAGACAGTCATTTTAATAAGGAGCTTCTATATAAAAACCCTTGATAGTTCATTATCTATTTATTCCTCTCAGTCACTCAATTTTATTTTATCCTTCATAATTAAAAAGGAGACAAAACCGAGTCTTTAAAAAAAGACTCGATGCCACTGTGTTTTGTGTAAACAATATCAGTCACATGTAGTTCATTTGCCCGTGTTCACGATCAGCTGCTAGTCTTTCTTTCCCATACCTAATCCTGATGTGCCCCACTCACGAGGTCTTCCACAGCTTCAGGAGGGGTAGAAATACTGTGCGATGCAGATGTTATTAGTAGAATTATGCTCCTAATACAGAATGATAGCATGGCAGCACTTCAACCACGAGCCAGACCAGCTTAGTCTTTCTTTTCTCCTTCCTTCCTTCCTTCCTTCCTTCCTTCCTTCCTTCCTTCCCTCCCTCCCTCCCCGGGTACGGTTGCTAGGTACTCTTCCCCCTCCCTCCCTCCCTCCCTCTCTTCCTCCCTCCCTTCCTTCCTTCCTCCCATCTCTGAATAGCATTTATCACCTTTTGCACCTCTAGAAACACTGTTTGTATTGGTTCCAAGAAGCATTAGCATCACTCATTCTGTCAAAAGCCCCTGGACCCATCTTCTGTTGGGGGCTCTCTGTGTGTTTGATTTAGTGTGTTTTCACAGAAAGCTGTGGCAAATATTGTGTGATGATGGTGTGTTAGTCACCTTTCTGTTGTGAGAAAACAACATGACCATGGCCACTTATTGAAGGAAGTGACTTACTGTTCCAGAGGGAGCATCCATCATGGTGGGAGGCATGGTGGCAGAAGGTGGCTGGAGCAGAAGCTAAGCTCTCACATCTTCAAGCAGGCACAGGAAGCTGAGAGCAACAGGAAATCCAACAAGGCTTAAGGACTCTCTAAGCCCGCCCCCAGTGACGTGCCTCCTCCAGCATAGCCACACCTCCTAAGACCTCCCAAAACAGAGCCATCACCTGGGGACAAATATCCAAATACCTGGAACCTATGGGGGACATTCTCAGTCAAACCACCATAGATGGTGATGTTGAAACCTATGTGTCCTCGCCCTCATAGAACATATTTGTGTGCACATGTGTATCAACACACTTTGTTCTTGCCTGCGTTGATTCATTAATAGACACATATAGTTCCAGTGACGCCCTGAAAACAACCACAACTTCTGTGGTTATTCAATGAACAAAGGATGTTGCGGTTTCTGGCATTGCGATTTTCCTTAATAAGTAATCTAAAACTCACAACAATTATATTTATTGAAATTTAAACATGGATGACAGTATAGGACACCAACATCATAATTATGTAAGTGTGAAGTTTGTCAAAGCTTAAACATGCAGCTAGGGAGGGAAAGAGTTCAGAATGTTAGACTGCCCTTGAGGGTGTAGACCATGTTTTGTTTATTTCTGTATGTACGGTGCTTTGTAAATGTTGGAGAGTAAGTTTCCTGTGTTCTTTCTTGGGTGTGGAATGTTGATTGTGCTTCCTGGATGTAAAAGGGGAAAATTATGTAATTAAATCATTAATAGATTTTCTGTGTGAGGGGAGAAGAGAGGGGAAGACTTAGCAGACTTGTGAAAGGATGGGTCTCATCTCCTCACTGAAGTCTGCTAATTTGTGATTAGCATCTTCCTTTAACCTCCTGGGAGCTCTCACAAATTAAGAGTGGATAGGTATGAAAAAAATATCCAAGGTAGCATGATGGGGGGCAGAATTCTCCTGTGTAGATTCCAAAGAATGGGATTGGGGGTCACATGATAAGGTTCCGCCTGACATTTTCATAACCTGACAAAGGGGTTTTTCCAAATTGTTGCATTGCCTCCATCAATATGTAAAATTTCGTTCTTGGCACCTGATAGTATCTTTTCTTTAGATTACAGCCCTGCCCTTCTGTGAGTTGTAGGGGTGCAAAAAACTCACTATGCTTTCAATTAGCATTCACCTAAGGACTAATTACATTGTATATGTTTTCATGTGAAGATGGGCCACTTGTATGCATTCTTACTTGAAACTTTCAAATATTTTGTTTTCTTATTGAATTATATGAGCTCTTTACATATTCTGAATATGTCTTTTCCAGAGACACGATTTGCAAGTATTTTCTCCCATTCTGTAGTTTGTCTTTTAGTTTTCTAATGGTATCTTTTGAAGCACAGACATTTGCACTAATTTGTAATGCATGTTTTTTGAAAATAACTATGTTTTTAGATAAAAATGTGATTATATTATTTCTCTAGCTAAACAGAATCAGAAACCATTCTATGTGCCTTTCCCATCATTTCAATCACTTGAAAGGGTGCATCCAAGCGCTATTTCTTATGATTGAGTAACTACTTGGAGTAACTTTGCTCTTTCTAATTCACACACACACACACACACACACACACACACACACACACACATATATGGAGGTCCAGGGGGTTTTAACAAGTTGCCCAAAACTTGAGGGAGAAGAGGTAGCAGGTAGACTTGAATGTGGTTATGTGTAGCTCTACCCTCTGTCCCAGATGTTGCTCAGCTGGGCTATCTCAAGCATGCTGGGGTGAGGTGTGTCTCCTCCACAGTTGGAAGCAGGAGCTTTAACGTCAGGTTCCTTTCAGTCCTGGGTGTCGCAGAGGGACAAGTAATATCTTTCTGTTTCTTTTCCTTTCTGTCCGTCTGCCAGCTGCAGAGTAGCCCATCACTCAAAATAGCGAAGAAGAAACTACTGTTTTATTTCAGACAGTTAATATTCATCAAATGTTAATGAAAGTACCTAACAAATAATTACAACAAACACAGTGTCTGATTAAGATGAAAGAGTTGACAATTCTGTGAATTTTTAATCTGAAAAATAAAGAATGTTACATTAATAAGACTTAATTATATCATTAAATATTTAAAATTACCTTCTTTAATAGATTTTATTTTTATTTAATATACTTCTCTTTTAAATAGCTATGACATGTTCATGAGGCTGATACATAAAATCCCATCAACTCTTATGGCAAAAGAGAATTTTAACTTAATATATTCATCATATGGATCTCAAAACTTCCACTTTATTTATTGTTCAGGAAAGCTAATAGCCCTTTTACACTTTATTATAATTGATATTTTCTCCACCTAGAGTGATAAATAATTAATACCATTACAGGCACATCATGTGCAGTACACTTATTTGGGGGAAAAATTACAAAGAAACCATCTGAGTAGTGTATTATACATTTATTTTAATATTCCACCCTTAAAATGAATGTTTACAGAAGAACACAGTGAACTTTGGGACTCTGCCTTGAAATGCCCATGTTTTGGCAGATGGAGTTAAGGCAGAGGATCCAGGCTAAGCTTGTTCAAATCAGCTACTTCTGAAGGACCGGGGACACTAGACATCTCTCCTTGAGTCTTTTCACACCTTAGGGAAGGGGTTTACAAAGAGAGAAAGGATGGTCTTTTAGCCTGGTGATCTCCACCCAAAAGTTGAATTTTATTTTTAGTTTTCGTGGTTTTCATAATTGTGTTTTAATGAAAAAGCGACACTTCACTGAAAATTGCTAATAATGTAATTAAATTCATTTGATCTTTCTGTCCCACCATCACCAGAATCTTTTTAGGGAGGTAGAAAAATGTGCTCATTCCTTCTATACAGCCATGAATGAGTGGAATGTCCACATCTTCAGGCAAGGCAATTGGATTAGAAGTCCCAAGTGTGGAGATCTGGTTGGGACATTAGCTCTGTCTCTTCTGACGGATGCATTCTTTTACCTCTGTACACTTTGTTTTTAAAAAGTATTTTATTTGTTATTTTTATTTTATGTGTATGATGTATTGCCTGCATGTATGTAAGTGCACCCATGTCACTGAATGCCCTGGAACTAGAGTTATGGACGGCTGTTCGTTGCCATGTGGGGGCTGGGAACCATACCTGGGTCCTCTGGAAGAACCGTCAGTGCTCTTAACTGCTGAGCCATCTCTCCAGCCCCGGCCCTGCACACTTTAGCTTCATCCCACCAGACTGAGTTCTAAGAGAGCAGGAGACCCGCGGCTCTGCGGATTACGTTTCCGTGCTCACTGACTCTTGGTACTGCTGACCAATGTTTGAGAGTGGGAGAAAGCATGAGCTATGCAGTGTTGGATTACAGAAGTCTAATGAACAAGATGGATTACATCGGATTTATGAAATAAAGTGGATCAAGTCAACCAGATCAAAGCAGCCGGAAAGCCTATTCTGATTGCCTTGCATGTCGTCTCAGTGGGAGCACATCATACGAGGGAAGCCGAGGCACGTGGCTTCCTCGAAGACCTTATTTCTCAATCTGCCTCTGGGGTACCTTGCTGTCGGCTTATTTTTGCATCTTAAACCTGGCACTTGGACACTAAGACTCAATGGGTCTTTCCACTGGTTTCTGGGTGCCCCCCTTCCTCAGCCTTTGCAGGTGTTTTGCCTCTGATGACCAGTGCATAGGGTGATGCACTCTTGCCTGCAGGCCGCTGACACCCCCTGGCCATCTAAAGAGATGTAAGCTGTACCAAGGAGCCGTGATCTGTGCTGGCCTCCTCCATCCTCTCTCTCTCACCACCGGTAGCTTTCAGCTCATGACCAAGGAGCACAGGAAGAGCTTTTCACTCTAGAACTTGCCACCTTAGGTCCGACTGAGGTGGGGCTTTCTTGAACTGCAGTGGTGATTGGCTTTTTTTTCTTTCCTGAGATCCTGCCACTTCTTGGGAGCATTTCCTGCACGGATCACATGTACACAGGTCTTCCCCTCAGAGTTTGCTTCTGGGGACTCTGACCTAAGCTGTGCAGAGTTACACTCAGATTTCTGATTGCTGACACCACTTCTGTTTGTCCCATCTTTATGACCCATCTCTAGTGCCAACCTAAGGAAAGAGCGACTCTCTCGGAGAAGCCTGAACCATGCTGCTTCTACATGGCACTCTCCCTCTCTCTTAATGCCTGTGCTTAAATCTACATTAGTAAACTCAAAGTTTCCTTTAAATATACTCAATGTAATTATCTAATTGCAAGGAGCCCCTGGGACTTAGGCTTGGTGCTGCCCTAGAGGTGAGTCCCAAGTCCCTTCACATGTCTGAACCAATCTCCCCGCAAAGAACTAGGACTTCCCTTTGTATGTAGCCTCACATTTATAAGTACTATACAGGACTTCCTTAGTCTCCAGCAGCTTATGAATTCAAAAACTCTGCAAAAGATGGGTCTTGGAATTGTCTTCAACCTGTGAATTCTGCAGGAACGATGAGCAGGTTATGATGATCCTACTTCGTGGAACCAGTTGGATTAGGGGAATATGGTAGTATTCTCATGAAATCCAATGACGGATGCTAGACAGTGGGAAGAGTAGTTTGCACATGGCAGATGTAAATAAAGAGTAACGTGATCCTGATTTAGGGACTATGCGCCCTCAGTTCAAAGATCCAGATATGGGGGAAGCCTACACATGTGGTTCCAAGACAGTCTGGCTGAGCCATTGAAAAGAAATCATGCTTTGAAACTGAATGCTAAGAAGGGACAGGGAGCATCGACATTATAGACAGCTTGCTGTGACAAGCCATGCAAGATCTCAGCACAAACACTCAAAGTCTGGTAGCACAATGCTATGAAAGTATGGGTTTGCTCAAATGGAACCTTTTTAAAAACTACTTTATTATTTTTATTTATGTGTTTATCTGTGTGTCTCTGTGAGTGTATATGCATGTTTATGCGTGTGAGGCTGGCAGAGGCCAGAAGAGGGCGTTAGATCCCTTGGAGCTGGAGGTAGAAGTAGTTGTGAGCCACCCTGTGTGTGTACTGGGAATCAAACTCAGACCCTCTGGAAGGGCAGTAAGCAATCTTAACTGCTGAGCTATCTCTCCAGTCCTACTCATACGGAATCTTATGTTTTCACTTGTCAGACATTTCATCTGTAGGGCCAATAAGAGATTTATCCTATTTCAGAAATGAAAAAGTTCTGAGTGGGTTGTAGACACCAATGCAGATGCTGACCACAGCCTGGAGAACCAGTGCTGGCCCTGGAATTTTCTTCAGTGGTGGGCATGCCACTTTCCACATGGTGCTTCTGAACACTTGAAATGTGGCTCATGAAACTGAAGAAACTATAGTAGTTTATAACTTTAATTAATTTAAAAGTTTTATAAATTTTATTTTATTGGTATGAGTGCCTGCATATATGTATGTGCACCACAGGCACTCAGTACCGGCAGAGATCAGAAGAGGGTATCAGATTCTGGAACTGGAGTTACAGATGGTTGAGAGACCTCATGTGGGTTTTAGAAATGAAATCCAGGTCCTCTGCAAGAACAGAAAGTGCTCTTAACCATCTCTCCAGCCCGAACTTTATTTAACTTTCATTAGCTAAATTTAAAGAGTCACATGTGGGTGACCTTACGGAGTCTGGAGGATAATGCAGGGCAATGTCTTCATCAACCTGGGGTGAAAAAAAGATCGTAAACAGGACACAAGGAGGAACACCAGGAAGGAAAGGTCTGACGTGCCCGCATCTGTTAAGATGTCAACCCAGTAGAAGACAGTGAAAGAAAGTCCAAGGGAATTCAGACTTGCAATGCAAAAATACAATGCAAGAGCCTGGGCCTGGTGGTGCCCACCCTAATCCCAGCACCCGGGAGGCAGAGGCAGATGGATCTCTAGGTTAGCCTGGTCTACACAGAATTCCAGGCCAGCTGGGAATACAGAGAGACCCCCCCCAACAATGCAAACAAAATAAAACCAATCAACAAAAAACCCACAAAAGACTCAGATCTTAAATATATAAAAAGTCCTGTGTATCCATCAAAAGGACACATATTCCAGTTTTAAAATGTGAAAAGATTTGTTGAAGAGCCTTTACAGAAGGAATTATCTAACTGGCCCAATGTTCATATGGAAAGATCCTCAATGCAATTAGTCACCAGGTAAAATAAATTAATAAGGCCACTGCCAGGTACCATCAAAAGAGCTAGAGACTTTAAAATAAAATCAGAACTGACAACACAAAATGTCAGCCAGGACAAGCTGGGACTCATTCGCTGCTAATGGAAACAAAAATTGGTTGAGATCACTTTGGAAACCTGGCAGTTTGTAATGAAGTTTAACATTCACCTCTGGGCTACACCTCGTTTCTTTTCCTATGTATCAAAGAGAATGTGGTACACATCTGCACAAACAGTGTGAGCTATGAGGGTAATAATAACTATTGTTATAACAGCCCCAAACTGGGAGCAACTCAAAATCCCTTCAAGAGTAAGTGGCGAGGAATGTGTGAGCACGGAGGCACGGTTACACATGCAGCGGAGTGCTGTGATGAGCAGCACATGTGGAATCCCACAAATGGAAAGCTGAGTGAAAGAAACCACATGCAAAAGGTACAATGGATGGGGCTATTGAGATGGCTCAGCAGTTAAGAACACCAACTGTTCTCTTGCAGAGGACCTGGGTTCGAGTCCCAGTACCCACAACTGTCCATAACTCCAGTTCCAGGGGATCTGATTCCCTCTTCGGACCTCCTTGGGCATTGCACACACATGTATGCATTACATTCATACACTTAAAATAAAAAAATAATAAAAAATACAATAAAGGTATTTTCTGGGGATGTGGGAGTTTGTCTACAATGTGTGGGGCCCTGGGTTCAATCCTAAACACCATAAAAACAAAAGCTATTCATTTATTTATTCATTGATAAATGACAGGGTCTTGTTCCGTAGCCCACACTGTCCTCAACTCACTACAGTCCTGCCTCAGCCTCCCAGATGCTGGAATTATAGGCACGAGTCATCACACCGAGATTTAATAATTTATTAAAATTTGAAAACAGGCCCAAATAATCTATACAGTATGCTTAAAATCAGAACCAAGCACCTCTTTGTGTATGTGCACATGCATGTACATGCATGTTTGTGTGCAAGGGAGGGGTAAGGCAGAGGCAGAGGCAGGCAACTCGAGTTATTGCTAAGTCTCTCTCTCTCTATATATATTTTTTCCTTCTTTTGTGTTTTTGAGACAGGGTCTCCCTGTAGCCCCAGCTGGCTTGGAACTTGCTATGTAGACAAGGCTGGCCTCCATCTCACAGAGATCTGCTTGACTCTGCCTCCCAAGTCTTGGGACTAAAGGCATGCACCACCATGCCTGGCCATCTCTACTTTTTAATGCAGATGATAGTTATCTGAGTACCACTACCTGGGAGGAAGCCTGAAGTGTATCCTTACCGTCTGTGCTCTTTTCTGTTGCATGCTGTATGTCGAGATAATATTTGCTTTAAACGTGCTCTATAAAATGTATGAAGCAGGTCAAAGCATGGTGACAGGCGTCAAAGTGTGAATGACAAAGGGAGGTCTGGATCCATAACACAGGGCTCTGCTGCCTGGCAAAGCCACAAACTGCAGAGGTGGAGCTGCATTTCATGGATGCGGAGGTCCAGAGGGCTCATCTCTCCCTGTCACCATCCCTCTGGGTGTCTCTACATGGTATGGGGTTCTGGTGTGGCGGGGCTACTCTGAAGTCCACCGTTTCTTCATTTTCCACAGATGAAAAGTCTAGCTGATGGATTGTTCGAGCCCTTCTGCATTTCCTTTCTCCCCTTGACAGGTTGTTAGCTGCAACAGCCTTGGAAATCCCACAAGTTCTCATCAAAGCTCCTAGGTGTTGGGAGGAATGGGTGTGTCTGTTCCGGTTTCCTTTCTGCTGCTGTGATAAAACACTCCGACCCAGAGCAGCTTAGGAGAAGAAAGGTTTATTTCAGCTTACACGTTACTATCCATCATTGGAGGGAAGTCGGGACAGGAACTCAAGACAGGAACCTGAAGCAGAAGCCATGGGGGAAGGCTTGTGATGGCTTGCTCTCTGACTCATCTGACTCTTGCTTATACAACCCAGGAAATGGTGCTGCTCACAGTGAGCTAAGGCCTCCTATCTCAATTAAGACGATCAAGACAGTCCCTCACAGACATGTCCACAGACCAGCCTGATAAAGACAATTACTCTAGACTTTTGTCAGGTGATTTTATGCTGTGCCAAATTGACAGTTAATGCTAATGAAGACAGGGCCTGACTATGTGGACTCCGGTGGATTTTTCTACGAATTGCTGTGCCTGTCCCAGCGCCCAGAATAGGGCTGACAGTAAAAGATTGAAGGTGTGGAGAATGAGAGACTCCGGTCATTAAAGCCAGATAGACATTTATCTGCTTCATTCTGTTATAATTCTGCCCTGTAAAAGGGTGTTCATAGATTACTATATACCAGCAAATGACGATAGTTTTCCTTACTGAAGTTTAGGTGTGGATATTGGCCACCTCATCTCCCTCTCATAAATGAAAATATCTGCCTGTTGCTTTGATACCCCATTAACTACCTGCCATATTTTGTGAATTAATCCCCCTCCTAAAATGTAGACTTCCTATATCAAAGATGGATGGCTCACCTATAATGGTTAACATTGTTTGCCAATTTGACAGGATTTACAATCACCCAGGAGAGAGCTTCTGGGCACACCTGTGAAGGATTATCTAGATTAGCTTAATTGAGGTGGGAAGCCCCACCATGAATGTTGGCTGCACCATCCCACAGGCTGGGGGTCCTGCACTACATGGAAGGAGAAAGCCAGCTGACCCCGAGGATTCGTCCCTCTTTGCTTCCTGACTGTGGACAGCATGTGATTGATCAGCTGTCTCACATTCCTGCCGTCATGCCTTCTCCATCATGATGGACTGCATCCTTGAACTGTGAACCAAAACAAACCCTTCCTTAAGTTGCTCTTGTCACAGCAACAAGGTAATTGGCTGATACATTATTAATGACAGATGCACCTGTTTCTCAGAGGAGCAGTTCTGCTCTTCATGGCAGGGGCCTGGGATCTTTGTCAAGTGCAGGCAGGGAGCTACCAAGCAACGAGTACTGCTGTTTTTGAGAAGATAGGAGATCTAGAATTAGATTTTTAAAGGTGGTAGTTTCATTTGTTTTATCATTAAGATCATCTTCCTGGGAACACTGGGGCCTTTGTTCTGATGACTTCATTTCCTCTGAACTCTTTGATGCTAAGTTTTCTCTATCTGAAATATTTTCCTGAGGTCTAAGGAGACTGTAGGAAAGAGCATCTACCTGCCTGGACAGCCCTGCAAACTGAGAACTGTTGGTGGGTGGCAGGGCGGTCCTTGGCTTTGCTCTGAGATATCAGAGCTCATTGGAAGAAGTTAAAAGGCCTGCTTCTGAAGCTCTGTTTCTCTAGATGTATAGGTGTTAGCGTCCAATTAGTCAGTTTATGAATTATGCAGGGATGGATTAGCCAGATAGCAGAGTATCCAGGCCTCTGTTCCCTTTCCACTTCTACCTGTTCATTGCATTTTAACCTGGCTGCTCACGAAGATTAGAAAGAGGCAGGAGAGGAAGATAGTGTCCAGCATTTCACAGCAATGTCCAGAGGAGAGGAAAGACAACCAACCTGATCATGTACACTGTCTGTCCCCAAGCGGGAGAGGGAAAGACACGACTTTGCATACACTCAGCAACTCAGGTTGTCTGAAGGCATGCCTCAGCTATACTGGGCATCAAAACAAGTGCACAGAAAATCGCAGACATCTATGATGAGAGATGAGAGAGTAACAGTGGGTCTAAGTGACGCATGTAGGATTTCAGGCCTTTTCGGTGAGGCACGCACTTCGGAGAGACTAAACTTACGTTCTACCAGGTGCATCTGAGCCTAGGGAACTTTGGATTGCCCATTATCTTTATTGTAGTTAAAATATATATGCTCGGTGATGTACAAATTGTATAATGATTGTTTTTCACTTCGAGTTATAGTAGGTCTAAGAGTGGCTTAAATTACAAAGTCAATTAATTGTTGAATATAATAATTTGGAGGGAGGGAATCTAAAGTGGGTACAAGCACACCGGAGATGTCATAAAAAGTCTGCTAATTTTCTGTTTTTGTTTTATTACCATCCTGAACAGGCTTTTGAAAAAAGTCTTTTCATATAGTTTCAAATCGATGTTGAAGCTCAAAATATTATGTCCTATGGGATTGGAGGAAAAAATGGAGACAAAGGGTATTCTGTGACCACTGCTTTCTTTCATTAAGTTAGCAGAGTTTTTCTTTATTCTTTTCTTTTCTGTTCATGTGTGGTGTGTATGTACATGTGTATGGTGTATGTGTATGTATGCACATGTGTGCATGCTAGAGGCCAGAGTGAACATCAGGTACGTTCCTCTATCACTCACCACTTTATTTCTTGAGACAGTCTTTTCACTGAACCTGGGGCTTGCTGGCTCAGCGAGGCCGGATGGACAGTGAGCTCCAGCCATCCACTTATTTCTATTCCCCTAGCACTGGGGTTACAGATGTTTGCCAGCACACTCAGGTTTTTTCATTTCTTTTTTTTTTTTTCCACATGGGTGCTGGGGATCTGAACTCAGGTTCTAATGTTTGAGCAACAAGTACTTATTGAGTACTTACTCAGAGCTTTTTATGACCTAGAAACAGGAATTTTCTTGAATCTCATTGGCCAGAACTGTATTGCATATTCCCCTAGGAAAGGGGAGAGAAGGGATCACTTTGGGCCCAACTAGTCACAACCACTCAAATTTGAGATCATTATGTCCATAAGCAAAAGAGGAATCTTCTAAGAAAGAAAAAGAAAAAAACAGGTAGGAGAGGTAACCAAGGGTGTCAATAGTTTACAGGAGAGGTAACCAAGGGTGTCCATAGTTTATAGGAGAGGTAACCAAGGGTGTCTGCAACTTATTTATTTACTCAGGATTTTAGTGAGCCAAGTCAGCTATGAGTCCCTTAAAGATCTGCAAAACTAGGGCAGGCAAGGATGGGAATTTGCCCTGTCTCACCTTTGGAATGGTAGCTAGAATGGTCCACTGAGCAATATCTTAGTAGTCAAGTCTCTAGGCTTCTCATTACAACTATTCGGTTTATTTTAATTTTATTGGTTATTTTACTGTTTTTAAAATTATTTTTAATTGAATTTTTGTGGTTTTCATAAAATATAATTTGCTGGCATTTAGATCCCTCCCCTATCCCCACCTTCCCTTATTGCCCCCACACCACCCAATTTAATGTTCTCTATTATATATACAATAAGGCCTATAGAGTCTAATTTGTGTCTCCAAATGTCCTCCAGTGTGGCTCCATTCACTGGGCTCTGGTTAACCTACCAAGAATCCCATGCTTGAAAGAGACTGTCTCTGCCCCTCCCAGAAGCCCTCTTCTGACAGTTTCCTTAGGTGGGGTTGGAGCTTCTTACCCACTTCCCCATGTCTATGCTTGGATTTTGCCTGGTTTGAGCTTGCCTGGGACTTATGCATGCTGTCATATGAACAGTCCTTTCTCTTAACCATTTTCTTCTTCTGTATCTTTTTGTTTTGTTATGTTTGGAGATTCTTATCATAAAGTCCAGGCTGGCCTCCAACTTGCAATCTTCCTGTTTCAGCTCCACAAATTCTCAGATAACAGGTGTATGTGACAATGTCTTTGATCTCTCTCAAATGTCTTTATCTCCGAGCTCCTTCTATGAAACCAGTATCACTCTAACACCCAAACTAGGAAAACTCACAACAAAAAAGAAAGCTATTGGCCCACATCCTTAATGAAAATAGATGCAAATATTCTAAAAAAAATACAAATCGCATACCAACACATATTAAAAAGATCATCCACCATGATCAAGTTGACTTTATTACAGATATACAAGGATGGTTCAATATATGGAAGTCAATAAATGTTTTATATATATATGGACTCAAAGACAAAAATCACATGATCATCTCAATAAATCCAAAAAAAAGGGTCTTTGACAAAATCCAACATGCATTCATCATAAAAGTCTTAGAGGGAATTGGACTGATGGGAACAGACCTCAACATAATTAAGGCTATATACGACAAATCCACAGCCAACATCATTCTTAGTGGAGAAAAACTTGAAGAATTCCTGTTAAGATCAGGAACTAGACAAGGATGTCTGCTATTCCCACTCCTTTTCAATAGAGTGCTTGAAACTCTTGCTAGAGCAATAAGACAAGAGAAAGAAAGTAAAGGGATACTAATTGGAAAAGAAGAGATCAAATTATCCCTTTTTGCAGATGATATGATATTATATATAAGACATTCCAAAAACTCCACCAGAAAACTTCTAGAAATGATCAACACTTTCAGCAAAGTGACAGGATACTAAATCAATTTATAAAAATCAGCAGCCTTTCTAGATACCAATAGCAAGCAATCAGAGAAAGAGGTTGTGAAAATACTCCTATTCACAATAGTTTCAAAAAATATCTATGAAAAACCTAATCAAAGATGTTAAAGACTGCTACAATAGAAACTTTAAATCTTTGGAGAAAGAAATCTAGGAAGATTTCAAGATGGAAAGTCCCAGTGGTAAAGGAAGAGAAAACATGAAATCTGCAGGTAAATGGATGGAACCAGACACTGATATACTAAGTGAAGTAACACAGACTAGAAAAACAAGCAACATATGTCCTCTCTCATTTGTGGATCTTAGTTCAGAATCCTTAGACCTGAGTGTACATCCTGTTGGAATCACAGAAACCAGGAAAATGGAAAGGAACCATGGGGATAAGGGGGAGAAGGAGCTTAAGACAAGGGGTTAGTAGAGGACAGGGTTATCAAGGGGAAATGGGGAAAATGAGGATATTTAACTGGGAAGGGAGAAAGGACAGTTATACGGGGGAGAGAAAAGAATGATAAATAATGCTTAGGTGGTGTGAAAAACTGGAGGGAAATGTATTAGTTAGAAAAGCCTACACACACACACACACACACACACATCTATAGATGCACACATGTATAGCTGAAGGCTATATAACAAAAACATAGTGCCAGGCAGCCTTCCTTTGAGTGGTTGGTCAGGGTAGTCCAGGAGACTCCCAAAATAGCACAGGCTATTGTCACAGCCCTTGATTATCTTCCAGAAATTGAAGGTAAGACCTTACTTCTGAAGATAGTACATACTTCAAACACAGGATTTGTAGCAATCAAGCTGGAACTGACTCAGAAGCCTCCTCCCTTAAGAATAGCTTTCAGAGTATTAGAAAATACTATGCAAATTGCCAAGGGAGAAAACCAATCAATGGTCATACACAGCTGTAAAGCCTAAAAAAGGCAACAACAACTGGCCTAGCAAATGATCTCTATTGGTGCAGTAGTGGCACTCTTATGTTGGGCCTAATCAATAATTGTCTAATTGGACCTAAGGTCTGCTCAATGGGAGGGAACTCATGTGTGGTATATGTAAACAGCCAAATGTACATGGTTGGAAAAGCCATAGATACTAGAGAGAAACCTATTTTTGTCACATCCCTAGACCAACGTAATTTCTTAGCGCATTCTCTGTATCCTTATATTTACTAACAAGTGTACTTCTCACACTACAAAGAAGCTTCTTTTTGTAACAGATGGAGATTATTACAGAGTTCTGTAACTGGCCCAACACAGAGAATAAGTGTCTGTGAGATGCCCATCCCAAAGTGACACATCTACAATGTAACCTATACACCTAAAGCTCAGGAAACATAGTGGAACAAGGGGCAGAGAGAATATTAAGTCATCTCTCAACTCTCACCTGTGAAGGCAACAGATGGTGACTAATCTAGAAAGCCACAACTGGCCCAAACAGAGAATAAGAGCCCCCAAAGTGCTTGTCGAGGGGAAGATACCTGTACCAGACTTCTGCTGCCCAAGGCTCAGGGCCCATTGTGGAAGAGGGGGCAGAATGACTGTAAGAAGCAGACATGGTGGATGAACACAAGGAGAGAGATTCCCAGGCCACTGGGAAGTTGATCATATGATCTTGCAGCATACAAAAGACCCATGCAAGCTCAGACCAGACAGAAAGCCAGCACAGAATTGGGAAAGTGGGTAAGGAGCCACAATTTTAGCTGAGGAACTATTGGCATCTGATGACTACTGGTAATGGGAGTGTTGGTTTTCTTTAAGGGAGTGACTCTAGGTTGACCAGTGGGTAGATTCACACAGAGGGACATTTGGGGACACAAACACAGCTCGATAACCTTTAACATATATGACAAAATACACGAAATCTTGTGAGAGGGCCTGTGGGAGGGGATATGGATAGGGGAGGGGATCTAAACATGATCAAGATGTATGAAATTTTCAAAAATTCAATTAAAAATTCTTCACACACCTTTAATCCCAGCACTCAGGAGGCAGAGGCAGGCAGGTCTCTGTGAGTCGGAAGTCAGTCAGGTCTACTTACTGAGTTCCAGGACAGCTGGGGCTACAGGGAGACCCTGTCTCAGAAAGACCAAAAAAATTTTTCTTTTAAAGAGTCATGTAAGGAATGCTTCATAATATATGCACATATTCCTGTGAACTGAGGATTGGGTTGAAAATATATTCACGGTTCCTTTAATTTTCATTATAATTCAGAACTTGTGATATGGTCTTTAAAATGGCCTTTAAAGTTAAATTAAATATTGTGCATCAAGGACAATGTCAAAGTGGAAAAGTATGATAGAAATACTTTCAAATCATATATTTGATAAGAAATTTTCAGACTACAGAGTGAATTCCAAAATACAACAAAATAATCCGAACATCTTGACTCCAAATGAGCTAAGACTGAAGTAGACGTTTCTCTAAAGGTGCTATTGAAATAGCCAATGAGCCCAAGATCCATAATTAATTACAATGGAAATGCAAATCAAGATTGGGAGATGCCATTTCATACAAGTTAGGATAGCTATTATAAAAAGTCAGAAAACAAGTATTGGTAAGGATGTAGAGAATCTAGAAGAAATGGAAAAATACCTAGGCATGCGTGAACTATCAAAAATAAGATAAAGAGGATAAAAAAAACTTAACAAACATGAAATGAGCGATGAAGTTGAAGCAGTAGCAATTCCCCAACAAATTAAAACCTGGGACTTGACAGACTGACCACTGAATTCTCCCAGATCCTTAGCAAATAATGAACAACCAAGGCTCCCCTAAAAAGGGACGCAATACTGCCAAACTCATTCTGTGAAGTCAACATTACTTTACTACCAAAACAAGGTGAGAACAATAAAAAAGGAAACCATAAACCAATTTCCCTGATGAATATAGACACAAAAGTTCTCAATAAAAATATTTGTAAACTGGGGGCCAGAGAGATGTCTCAGTGGTTAAGAGTGCTGTTAACTGGCTGCTCTTATGGAGGACCCAGGTTTGATTCCCAGCATCCATATGATAGTTAGCAACTGTGTGTAACTCCAGTTCCAGAGGAATCCAGCGCCTTCCTCTGACCTCCTTGGATACTGCACGACATGGGTGCACTTACACACATGCAGGCAATACATTCATACACACAAAATAAAACTAATAAATAAAGTATTTTTTTAAATTACAAATTGAATTCAACAACACATTGAAAAGATTATACACTATGATCAAGTTAGTTTCATTTTAGGGATACAAGGATGGTTCAATGTGCACGAATCAATAAATATAATGCAGTACTTATATAGACTCATCTACTTAACAGATACAGAAAAGCCTTTAACAAAATTTAACATATTTTTATGATAAAAGCCCAGAAGAATATCCTTCAACATGATAAAAGCTGTGCGTGACTAATCTACTGCCAACATTATATAAAATGGGAAAACATTTCATCTAAAGCTAAGAACAAGTCAGGGTGCTCACTCTCATGGTCTTATTCTGTATGGTTCTGGAAGTCTCAGCTAGAGCAAAAAGTGAGAAAAATAAGGAAAAGCATACAGTGGGAAAGGACAACGGGAAATTGTCCCTATTTGAAGACAGCACGATCCTATCCATAAAAGAACCCACGATGCTACCAGACAGTTCTTAAATCTGACAGTTTTACCAGCATCAAAATACAAGATCAACACACAAAAATTATTAGCTTCTCTATACACCAATAATGAACTATTTAAGAAACAGATCAACAAAAGTTTTCATTCACAATAGTTTCAAAAATGTACGTAAGAATAAACCTAATCAAGGAAGTAAAAGAGCCCTAGAATGAAAACTTTAAGTCACTGAAGAAATTGAACATGATATTAGGAGATTGATGAACTCCCATGGTCATGAAATGGCATGTAGAAATGACTGCATAGCAAAAACGGTCACTCATTTTAACACAATCTCTATCAAAATCCCAATAACATTCTTCACAGAAGTCAAAAAACAGTCCTAAAATCTACGTGAAACACAAAAATCACTACATAGCCAAAACAATCCTAAGAAGAAAGAAGATTGGAGGTGTCACAGTTCCTGACTTCAGGTCATGCTCCAGAACCGTGGGGGGAAGCAACTCGATAGCAACACAAAATAAACACACAGACCGAGGGAGTAAAATAAGGACCCAGCAATAAACCCACACAGGCAAAGCTACCTGATTTTTAACCAAGGTCCCAAAAATACGTCTTGGAGAAAAAGTCTGTTGGACAAATGGTGCTGTGAAAACTAGACACCTACATGGAGAAGACTGAAAATAGATCCCTAGCTCTTTCTCTGTGGAAAAATTAGTTCAAAATTGACCTTCATGCAAGACCTGAAAGTTTGAGTTGCTAGTGGAGGACGTGGACACTTCAAGATGTAAAGCATGGGTAAGGACTTTCTGACAAGGACTCCAATAGCTCAGGAAATAATGCAAAGAATTGAAAAGCAGGATTGCAAGAAATTAAAAAGCTTCTGTACAGCAAAGGAAACAAGAGAATGAAGACACAGTCTGCAGAATGTATAAAGAACTCAAAAACAAACCCAAGAAAAATAAACATTAACCAATAGTCAGTAATGAATTAGATAGTTCTCAAAAAATTACACATGGCTAATAGATACATGACAATGTTCAGCATACTGAGACCTCAGGAAAAAGCAGATTCAAGCTACATCTCTTCCCAGCCAGAATGGCTACCATCAAAAAACAACTGATGACCATCAAGATGACTCAGCAGCTAACAGCACTTGCTGTTCATGACTAATGGAGTTCAACCCCAGGACCCACTGTGGAAGGAGAGAATGGACTCAAAAGCTGCCCTCTGACCTGCATATGGATGCCATGGTGTGTGCATGCCAGCACGCACACAGAAAAATCATACAAACACACAGAGACATACATACACATATGATGGCAAATAAAATACAACTTAAACAAACAAAATAAGAAAACAAATGCTAGCAAGAATGTGGAGAAAATAGGAACCGTATTCACTGCTCCTGGGAATGTAAACTGGTGCAGTCACTATAGAAGTCAGTGTGGAGAGTGCCGAAAAAGTTAAAAATAGAACTACCATGTGACCCAGCTATACCACTCCTGGGTGTAGACCCGAAAGAATATAGGTCACATCCTCCCAAGATATTTGAATAGCCATGCTTATTGCAGCACATTTTACAATAGTCATGATATAGAACCAGCTTAGATGCCCATCAACAGATGAACAGACAAAGAAAATGTGTATTGTGATGTATGTACACAGTACAATTTTATTCAGCCATAAAGAAAAATGAGATGTCACTTAAAGAAAAATGGATGAACCTGGAGATCATCAAGTTAAGTAAAATAAGCCAGAATCAAGAAGATGATTATCACACATTTTCTCTCATATATAGAATCGATATAATAGTAGAAGTAGGTCTGTGTGTGTGTGTGTGTGTATGTGACTGAAAGGTGTGTGTATGTATGTGCGTGAGTAACTGAAAGGTGTGTGTGTGTGTGTGTGTGTATGTGACTGAAAGGTGTGTGTGTATGTGTGTGTGTGACTGAAAGGTGTGTGTGTGTGTGTGACTGAAATGTGTGTGTGTATGTGTGTGTGTGTGTGACTGAAATGTGTGTGTATATGTATGTGTGTATGTGTGTGTGTTTGAGAGGTGTGTGTGTGTGTGTCTAAAAGGGAGAGGGAGAGTGGGAACAAGTTCATGCAATGGAAGAAATACAAATATCATGGTTTTTGCTCACATGCAAAACAGAAACTTAAATATATACATGTGCTAAAAAGCTGGGTGTGGAGGCACAGTCCTAGAATCCCAGCACTGGGGAGGAGAGTGAAGACAGGCAGATCCCTGGCAGATGGGCAACTATCCAGCTAAAACAGTGAGCTCTAGGTTCACTGAGAGACCCTGCCTTAAAAAGTAAGGTAGGCCAGGACAGAAGATGCATGAAGTCTGTCTCTGGCCTCCAGGTTCCCACATGGGCACGAGCACACGCAATAACAAACATTTAAGAACACGTGTGACATGAAAGCATAGGGGCACAATTGGGGGAGGGGACCAGCAGAGGGGCCTAAAGGGGCCAATATGCACAAAGTCCAATGATATGTATCATATATATATCACACCAATTATTCATATGTATATGTTAAAATGTCCTACTGAAACCTACTATTTCACATGCTAACTAAAAGAATTAATGAAAAATATAAAATGCTTAAGACAGGGGCTCGAGAGATGGCACAGTGGTTAAGAGCACTGGCTGTTCTTGCGGAAGACCCGGGTTTGAATCCCAGCACCCACATGGTGGTTAACAACTGTCCATAACTCCAGCTTCAGGGGATCTGATGGCCTCTTCTGTTCTCCTCAGGCACTACATGACATGGGTGCACTCACATACATTCAGCCAGTACATTCATACACATAAAATAAAAATAAACAAATCCAAAAGATGCTTAAGATGGTACCATTTTATGTTGTAACATTTTACCACGATAAACATCAGTGAAATAAATTTGGACAATGGATGTCAATATGGATGCTTTAAGAGCACTGCTGGCTGGCTGCGTGTCTCCTCTCAACTACGCATGGGCAGAATTTCTGGTGGCCGTGTTGCTGGTACATCAGAGCAAATATTTAAATTTTCATTTGTCTTTTTTCCTTGAGGCCATCTGCTGAACCCGTGCTTTTAGGCGGGCTCAGTACAGCACTGAGCACAGAGCTACTTTGGAAAACTGTGTTCGATTTTGATGACTTTTCCTTCATCCCAACCACCCGTCAACACCTACGGTCTCCGTTCACCTTCAGTGCGGTACTCATGCCCAGCCTCCCTCCTGTGTCCTTCAGGCTAGCGACTCTCATGCAAATGCTGGTCTTGACTATCGCTAGAGATTTTTCTTATCTTTGGAGGCTCTAAACTTCCCATTTTCTACAATCGTTACCAGAAAAATGAATTTAAGATGATAATAGAAGTTCTTCAAAGTTGCTTATTTGACTATCTGATTCTATACACGCGAAATTTTCTCAATTTATCGTGGGTGTGTCTATCGGAATATATTTTTCTGGAGGGCAGAAGTAAGGGCCGTGCAGCTGAGGTATTCTGTAAGTGTTCATTGACTTGAACTTAATTTGTCATGAGGCCATTCATAAAGTTAAAAATGGCCATAAAATAAATTCCTTCGGTGTCAAGGCCTCAAAAGTCCCAAAGTTTCAGGTGTGGGGGGGAGAATTTTCCTGTACTCCCACATTCTTTGGGACGTTACCTTAAATGTCATCATTTCTAGAGTTTTATAGCTCAGCACTGGGGGAAGACATTTCCTATGTTTTTTCCCAACTTTTGGTTTTAATCTATTTTGAACATGGTTTTCCTAAGTTTTTTTGTTTTCCAACTTCTTTTGAATATTGAGTTGAGTCATACCATTAAGAGTCTGGGCAGGAAGTTTTAGAACAGTTGGACACTGGGTTATTGCAGCATTAAGAGTAATTTATTCTAGGACATTAGTAGATACTGTATATTTATTTAGCCTAAATTTTTGACAAAGTCTATAACAACAGCTGAGCAAAAGCAATTCCCAGTGGAACTGAAGAAATTTTACTCTAGCTGGCTAGACTAGCTGACATTTTGATTTCCTACCAAGGCCCTTAAATATTGGCATGTAATGATTTTGGTGTAAATTATATACTTTGATATATACAGACATTATGGAGCATTTTATATGAAGTAATAATATTAATTAATTTGATTGAACTGAGTGCTTGATCTGACAAGTCATGAAATAACCAACCCTAAATCTGACATGCTCACCCCTATCAGGCTTAAATCCTGGGACAGTCCAGTTACTACTTTTGCTGATCTTTGAGTGACTTTAATAACAGCCATAAGATTTTACAGACATCACAAGGGAGGGCTGTGGGGAAGGGAGGACGAATGAGATCACAGTATACTGACACATTTGTATGAAGATGCTCTGTTAGAGCAATCTCTGGCATCAGACTTCATTGGCAACTTTGCTTGAGACAGGGTCTCTCTTGCTGTTCACCGCCCTATCTGTCAATCTTCCTGTGATTCTCCTGCCTCCATCTCTCCCATCAAGGGGAAAAAGGATTCTTCATTCTTCAATTTACAAATTCTATGGCCACTGCTAGATGTCCTACTTACTAATTTACAGCAATTGCATGTGGCTTTCAAAGTAAAAGTTTATTCTTGGATTTTCATGAAAACTTAAGCATGTGTGTTATAAGTTGTGCTCAGGGACTAACGTCTTAACAGGTGATTAAATGTCTTACTTTTTCTTACCCTTGCATTCTCTGTCCCCTTTTTAATGCCCCATTTAGGAGAATTGCTTGTGTATCTCAGTGGTCATGTAATGACATGGCTCTTCAGAAAAGGTGCTGAATAATCAGTCAGCATAAATCACACGCACACACACACACACACACATACACACACACACAGAGAGAGAGAGAGAGAGAGAGAGAGAGAGAGAAAGGATAAAGACTAGAATAAAGGATTGCACATTTCAAACGTTTTTAATCAGTAGAACTACCTGCTTTCAAAGAACCTTGGCAGAGCAGGATGTGGTTGTGCTCTAGCTGGTGTGGGCAGGCACAATGGTGGCACAGGCTCTGAGCTACTCTAATAGCCTAGAAGTCTCCCAGAGCCTGGGATCTGCTGTAGTGACAGCTGCACAGTTTTCTCTTGGATTCAAATGAAAATTCAGTCTGACAAAACCCACAACATATAAAATCTGTCACACTTGGTTGTTTCCTATAACCATTGAACAAATGAAAGGGCTTTTATTTTTATTCTTTGACAAGAGTTTTTATATAATTCATTAAAATAGAAGTTAAAGAATTCTCCCACATATACACGTCTCTTTTTCCCTCTCTGGGACATACATTTTTTCATGCACAAATGTTTATTTGCCTAGGTTTTTCTTTCTAATAAATCTTAGTACTTACATGGTTCTTACTAATCACATCATTTTATCACCTTTACATAGATTGATTTAATGTTAAAACAATCCAGGTTGGAAAGTGTGTTTTAATACTTTCTTATTTTTATTTTATGAGTGTATTGTTTTTATGTGTGCAAGGGAGCTCGTGTCATTGCAATGCCTGCAGAGGTCAGAAGAGGGTGTTGGATTCCCTGGAACTCAAATTACAGATGGTTGTTAGATGCCATATGGGTGCTAGGAATCAAACTTGGGTCCTCTGCAAGACCAGCTGATGCTCTTAACCACCAAGCCATCTCTCCAGCCCCTGGAAAGTGTTTTAATCCTTCCACTTTAAAGAGGAGGAAACTGAGGTCAAAAGATGTTAAGCTGCATTTTCAAATTCACATGGCTGGTAAGTAGCAGGTACGATCAATGATCAATCCAGGATGTATCAGAATCCATGCTGAGAATGCTAATGTCTGACTCTGATGCCCTATGTAAAGTTAGGACCTTTCTTATTTAGCTAGAGTAGAAATGGCTCTAATGAAAAAAAAAAATTCTTTGAGAATTTCATACATGTATACAATGAAATCTGATCATCTGCTGTTGTATAGGACTCTCCTGAGGCAGATGCTATCTTCCCAAGCTCCACTGTGCCTACTTGCCTAAGATCCACAGAGCTGAGCTTGTCGACTGTTGACACCCTTCATATCAGGGAGGGGCAGAGAGAGTCATGGGAACCTGGCCTGAGAGTCCATCCATACCATCCAACCTGCGATTGGTGATTGACTCTAGTGCATGTGACCTGGGGGAGAGGTTAGAGTATGCAGACTAGGGAAGACTAGTGGAGAATCTCCCCTGCCATTTTGTGTGATGGGGAAGCCACCATCCATGCTTGAAGGAAGACTTTCCTATGCAGCCTTAGTGGGGAAACACCACACTCCCGTAAGTAAACCCTCACCCAGTGCTCTGTAAGTAAGCCCAAGACACTTACACGTTTCCCAGAGTGCAATTTGGCAAAATGGCACCTTTATTTGTCATTAGCCCATGGGAGGAGGGGGTCAGATCAGACATTACTTACAACTCCCCCATAAGAAATTTTAGCAACATATGCACTCCATTTCCTCCTCCAACTCCCTCCAGATGCCCTGAAAACGTCCCCTTCCCAACTTCATGTCCTGTTCTTAAAAAATATGATCAACTGAGCTCAATTAGGGCTGCCAACACATGCATGGGTGTGGGACCATGCACCAGGGCATGGGCAAGTGCCAGTGGTTTTTGAGGTGGGCAGGTTTGGGTGAGAACACTGAGACATCATATGTGGCCTTATAGATGTGACCATCACATGTAAGTAATGCTGTAAAAAAAAGTGTGAATGCCAGGAGAATGCCTGGCACTTAGTGGAACATACAGCTTAATTCTTGTCCTTTTGGAGTTTCTCTCATTTACAAATTGTCTTTTATCTAATAGGTATGCACTAGGTGAATGGATGACATTAGCAAGGCATGTCGATTCCAATAAGCACACGTGTTGTAAATTGTGGGCAGGGACGATTTTGATGTTTGGGTCTCTGGACACCTGTATCTCTCTCCCACACAGTGAGTAGGCAGGTGAAATTTTGATCCTCATCAATGCCTGGGTAATGGCTAATCCAGCAACATCTGTCTAGCAACGTGTGGCGGCATCTATACTTCTTTGACGTCGCTATAATTTTAAGGGACTGTCCTTAGTGCGGGTATTTGAATTCAGTTGTCTACAGAAGCCAGGCCATCGGCGAGAAGGCCTGAAGTTGTGCAGTGTGCTCGGGGTTCCGGTGAAATGGGGATCAGATACTCAGCATCTGTTTGTAGAGATTTAAAGATTGTCATACATTTGTTTGACCCAAACAAAGCAGGTTTAGGTGGATTGGCTCAAATGTCCACAATGCTCCCTTTGTCCTTCCTTGCGTGTGTTCTGGGGCTTACAACCGATCTGATTTGAAATCTAGTTTTACCTCTTACCAGTTGTAGCCTTAGGTAAGTGATATATTCCTTGTGGCAGTCAAGAAAGAGTTGCTGTGCTCCCCGGGAGAAGGGTGTATCTGATGGGGAGCAGGTCCCGCATGCTCGTGATGAAAAGCTAAGCCTCAGTAACTCCCTGGGGAGCTGAGGGGGCGCTGAGCAGTGCACTTGTCTCTCCTTTGCACATAGGATTGTATAGCAGAAAGTTTCACCCTCTTTTTATTGATCTTGCCTAGTACAATAACTGGTTCTTAACTGTGACTGCTCATTGGACTCACCCAGGGACTCAAAAATAGCGCTTCCTGGATTACAAACCCAGACACTAGGTTATCATTGATCAGGGATGCGGTATGGGCACCAGGTGATTCTAGTATGCAGACCAGGGTTAAGAAACTCTACTAAAAAAAAATGCAATGAGGAAACAAATTGATATGATTTTCAGAGCTATTATATAAATTAGTTTTATGTACCTTTGCAGCTTGCTATTTTCTTTAACAAATGAACACACAAAAACGATTTCCACTGGACTTCAAATATGATTAGAAAACAGTCATTTTCCAAACCTCAGCACACTAGTGTCATATACTTGCATTTTCAAACTGCTTTCTGTTCAAAAAAGATGAATTCTGCTTTCGTGGCATGTATAGAATGGCTTGTGATTGTTACTTTAAAGCCGGACTCCTCCATCAGCCATCTCTTTCTGACTTCTGCCTGTGTGCAAACTCCCACCAAGAAGAGGCTCCCCATGCCTCACCTCATATGCCTTGCCCTGCTTACCTTTTTAGGTTAGGGTACCAGAGTTGATGAGAAATTCTTTGGGAAGCCAAGCACAAGTTTTGCTTTCAACTATTTATAGCAATCAGCTGGCTTTTCCAGTCCCTCATTAGATCAATCACGACCATTGTCTTACAGTTGAGTGGGAAATCGTTACAGGTGGAAGAAGGCATGATGCCTCTAATTCAGCAGCCCGCCCCCCACCCTTCACAGGAAAGCTGCAAGGAATTGCAATCAAACGGAAGACTTGTCAGGGGAAAGGGGCTGCTTTCGAGACAGGATTGCCGAAGACACTGTGGATTCTGGGTTGTGCATAACATCAAAACCCAGAAACTACAAGAAACCCTCCTAGAGACAAGACGGGTGTCCTGGTCTTTCAGGCACAAAGTGGGCTGCTGCTCTCTCAGCACGAGCTGAAATTCCTGGTGCTGGCACCCTCCCATTTGGCGGGAACTTAATCTCTTTTTACAGGCCATTTATTTGGGAATATGTTTTACAGGTGGCCCTGCTGCTGGGCCCAAACCTCGGGCTTCTGTGGCATAGGCGACCGCACATCTTTGTGGCTGAGCTGTGTCCCAGTGCTATGGGTGCTGCTGGCCAATCATCCGGGAAGTTCTTTTTCCCTTGCTTTGTGCTTCTTCCTGCCTGTTTGGACAATGGTAGTTCAAAAGCCGGCCGAACTCACCATGAGCAGGCAAGCAAGAGAGCAAAGCTGGAGTCTCATATCGGGTTGGGCCCAAATATAGCCTCAGGGGGCGACCCTGGGAGCAGGTGGAACTGATTTGTCCTCCCCCTCTATTAAAACCTGTCTCAGAAAACAGTCTATTTGAAGGAGTTAATGAAAGTGGTAGATATTTTCTACCCACTGGCAGAGGAAAAAGGAGTCGCACACGTCTGAATAAATAACGGAAAATGGCTTTTCAGTGTTCAGGAAGTACAATCAATTTGAAATTAGGATTATGGAAACATCTGCAAAAATTCAAGTGTCATCTCAATTTGGGCTCATTCAGATCCTGTATTTTTCAACTTCCCAAGCAGTGCATTTAAAATCTAATCCTAATTAACACACATAGTTTAATTATAGCCAACAAAATATTCTACAAAAATTGTGTGTGCTGGTTGGGGGGATGGGTGGGGAGGGAGGAGGCGAGGGGGAAACCAGACAAATGTTCCCTGATTGTAAAAATTCTTGTTTGGTTAATAATATAAATCCTCGAGATTTTAAACACACATTGAAGTTTGCTTATCATGAATCCATGAAACATTAAAAAAGGAGGCCGCGTGGAGCCTGCCTTCTGTCCTGGTCTCACGCTTCACTTTCCCTCCCAATTCTTGCTAGACTGGACGGAACAAAGACCTTGTTAATTTGGCTCATAGATTCTCTTTCCTGAAGACCTTTGTGGCTTTGCTTATTTTCTTTCTCTGATCAGAAGATAAACCTTTATGGTTGTGCTTGCGTCCGAATAAAGAAATAAATCTACTTGCATGAAGAAAACTTTATGGTGTGTTGCTTTAGTGATGAGCAGCCTCTCTAAGGATTTTAAAGCTTAGCTCAGAAGTGTACTAACACATTTCTGTGTGCTTTATTATAACTTCATTCTAATCAGCAAAATGCAGCCAATCAACCATCTTGCAGACTCACCAGAGCGTCTTTCCCCAAGCCTGGCTGAAGTGGAATGTTCAAAGGGAACATTAACGCAAAGCAAACCAAAGTCCAGCAACCAGGAGACAAAGGGAAGTGCAGTTTGGGCTCTGGAGAGATGGCTCGGCAGTTAAGACCACCGTCTGCTCTTGCAGAGGACCTGGGTTCAGTTCCCAACAGCCACATGTTGGCTCACAACCATCTGTAACTCTCCTTCCAAGAGATCCTATGCCCTCTTCTGACCTCTGCCGGCATTGCACACTAAGGGTGTACTTACATACATGCAGGAAAAACGTTCATACACATAAAAACTAAAAATATATAACTCAAAAGTTTTTTTTTAAAGATTCAGTTTTACTTCATCTTGATCATTTTTCCATTATCTTAGCTAGTAATAAAGGTACAATTGTTTTTTCTCTCTTACTTAAGCACTTTGTTCCTTTGTTATTTAGTTAAAATACAGAGGACTGACTTCTGCACCCTCTTAGTGGAATTCTTTGTATCATTACTCATGAAAAATGCAAACACTAAAATTTTGGTTTATTCTTTCAAGGCTACTGTGGAGTCAGTGGTGATGAACTCTGACTTGTTTTTAAGCTAATCTAGATTTCTGAGGATAAGGGAGTGCTACTTTTTTCTTAGATTAATATGACTGATCTCCCACTTAGAAGCCCAGCAGTGTTGACAAAATTTATTTTCTTTACACTGGTTTTGTTTATAAGTCAATTTAATTCCTTTGAAGACCATGTTTTCAAGAATCCATAGCAATGAAGCCATTTTTAATTGGCCAACAGCAGCAAGTGGATTTCAGAGAATGTGCTGTCATATTTTGTAGGACAGAAGTCTGCGTTTCTATGCAGAATGTAGTGGCTCTGAAAGTCCTAACTCTGTAGGAATGTAACACGTTGCTTGCAGAGTCAGTTTTGACCCAGTTCTACCAAATGCACAGGAAAGCTCTTGGGGATGGGCAGTTCTCTCTCTCCTCACTCAATCTCCCGTCACTGCCTTATACGTCTTGTCATCCCAACACCACAATGAAAGAGAAACCATTCATTTCTAATTTTTTTCATAAAGTCTAGCACACTGCCTGGCCCAATAAGGAACTGAAAAATTTGAATTGAGTGGCAGAAGGAATTCTATTTATTCATTGTTTTCCATGAGGAAGTCAGAAATATGATTGTTTTTTGAGTTGGATATAAATGGCTACTGATAACATAATATCACATTGAAAAAGGGCCCAATTCTCATATCACTTAAAAAACCCTCTAGAGCAAGTTTCAAGGTCAGAATAAAAATTATAGGGGGATGGGGCTGGAGAGATGGTGCAGCTGTTAAGAGCACTGGCTGCTCTTGCAGAGGACTGGGTTCAGTTCCTAGCACCCACATGGTGGCTAACAACTATCTATAACTCCAGTTCCACGGGAATCTGATGTCCTCTTCTGACCTCTGTGGGCATTGCATATTACAGGTGCATTTACATACATGCAGTCAATACACTCATACATATAAAATTAAAATAATAAATAAAATATTTTTAAGCACGTAGGGGGTTGAGAGGTCAGACACTGAAGTCATACCACCTGGATCTGAATCCCATGCCTCCAGATTATCAGCTCGGTGGTAGAGCTGTTTGCTAAGCCGTAGTGTCCCCATCTGTGACATGTAGAGTGTCAGTAAAAATCAAATGAAATAATGGTTGTAAACTACTTAGCAAATTGCCTAAAATCTAGTTTAGAATCATAAATTCAAGCAATTGTTAGTAGCTAGGAATATTTTCATTTCTGGCACAATCATTTAAAGGTTTGAAAGAGAAAACACAAACAGCTGAACTGTATAGAACACCATGGACTGAGACGTCCTCAGACTCCCTCAAACTCCTTCCAGATCCTGCGTGGCAGAAGCTTTATGCTCTCGCTGGGTGGCAGGCCCTGCTTTCTGGTAGTGTGGAAGCTTCTGGCTTGTAGAAAGGAGCAGGTGGTTCTAGGCTAAGGAGGGGAAGTGCAGAGGGACAAAACACAACTGCAAACTAAAGGGAAGAGAAAAATGACAGTCGACACAAGTTTGCCAGCCTTCCATGGTTCTAAATACTTTCCCAATGCTTTGATTCCTGGCAAGATAGAAACAAAGAAAAACATTTTATTTTTTAAAATATTCTATTTATTATTTTTATTTTATGTGTATGTGTGTATTGCCTACATGTAAGTAAGTGCACCCATGTCGTGCAGTGCCCGTGGAGGACAGAAGAGGCCATCAGATCCCCTGGAACTGGAGTTACAGACAGTTGTTAGCTGCCATGTAGGTGTTGGGATTCAAACCCAGGTCTTCTGCAAGAATAGCCAGTGTTCTTAACTGCTGAGCCACCTCTCCAGCCCTGGAAAAAACATTTTAAACTGGAATTATTGGGAGTTGGAGAGAAGGCTCAGTGGTTAAGAGTGCTTGCTGTTCTTCCAGAGGACCTGAGTTTGGATCCTAGCACCCACATTGGGTGACTCATAACCACCTGTAGCTCTGGCTCCAAGGGCATATAAATATATACATACACACATACATAAAATGAATATAACAAATTTAAAAAACAGTTCTTTTTCAAAGACAGGCTCTTGTTATATAGCCCAGGCTGGCTTTGAACTGTATCTATAGCCCAAGTTGGCATTAACTCTTGATTCCCCTACCTCAGCCTCTCAATAGCTTATATTACAGACATTTGCTACCACTCTTGGCTCCCCAGATACATTTTATCCAAGAAGGAAAATCATTGATTTAACAGGTAGTTTTGATATTGTGGTGATCAGAAAGAAACTAGTTCTTAGGTCCTAAAAACTAGTATAGAAATGAGGTTAAGAAAAAGAGAACTCAAAAAATCATATAAATAATGATCCCATTTCCTGTTGAAAATACAGTCATCACACTAAGCACTTGCTGCTTTTTTTGTTGCTGTGATCCGAATATCTAAGCGACTAATCACCCTGGCTTACAGCTCCAGGGGGCTCCCGCCATGCTCACTTGGTCCCCGGTGCTTGGACAGCACATTGTGAAATCTGGAGCCGGTGGTAGAGGAAGTTCTTTTCTTGAAGTGAACAGGAAGCAGAGAGACTGGAAGGTGCAGAAACAAGATATCCCAAGGGGCTGCCTCCAGTGACCTACTTCCCCAGCTGGGTTCACCTTCTAAAATTAACCAAACCTTCCGAAACAGCATCACTGGTTAGGGACCAAGAATTTACCACATGAATCTGCAGCAGACGTTTCATCTTCAAACTGTAACGCTAAAGCATGTATTTTCAACTGTTGGAAATTGTACAACACAGATAGACATACAAAGCTGGGGTCATGAGAAAGCGTTTCATTGCTATGGCTAACCTTCAAACAAACAGACATGATAATCTCTCTATCAATGTGTTTATGTGTGATAATAGGTGAGGTGCTCAGGGCTGATTAAAGATTATGGGTGTCAGCAGGTCACATGACCCAAAGATTAACATAAGTTGCAAGAGCCAGATGGGTAGCCAGGGCTAGGAAGAAGGTTGACTGTGGGAGGCTGGGCACCTTGGAAACTTTCAAACTTTCATTTGTGTGTGTGGTGGGGAGCTATAAGAGTGACTCCTAAATGCCTAATGGTCTCATGTTCAAGCCAAAATGTCATTACCAGGTCAGCTGGAGACTGAACGTGGCATGTGAATTTGGCAGTCCACCTAGGATTGCCCCCCGTGTGGCTGTCTGCTTTATGGCTCTGCACACCCCATCTGTGGTATAACATTGCCACCAGCTTTGTTCTTTGGCCATCACTGATTAATATAAGGACAAAATGCCCAATGCAGCTGGAGAAAGAATTTCTTTTTCCAGGAAATTTGGAACATGAGCTGTGATACTTAGAGGCAGGGTATTTGGGCACCATCTTCTCCTTACCAACCTCCTGTGGTCCTCTTTTACAACAAGGACTTGTCCAGCCATGTCTCAGTGCTGTGGGCTATCTCGTATTTTACCAGTAAGCATCCCTCTTCCCATTTTGTAGTCATCAGAATTCACTTGCGAACCCCAAGGGCTTTATGTGAATTATCCACCTCCCATGCCTTTCTTTTCCCCAGCAAAGGTGGCTGAGAAATCATGCAAGGTCAAGAGGATTGCTCAGCTATCTACGTGTAGCCATGCTGTTCACAGAAAGCGATCCCATGATTTATTTAATAAACAAACAAATTGCAGGAGCTCATTTCACTTCCCGAGCTTGGAGAATATAAAGCAGCCTGCAGTGAGTACTGATGCAGGCTCTGACTCTTGCTTCTGCCGTGTAACACAGGACCTACGTTACTTAAACTCCAAGGGTTTGGTTTCCTCATCTGACAAAATGGAGACAAGATAGGGTTCTGAAGATGGACTAAAAGTGTAAAAAACGTATGCATACCAGTTATCGGTAGCAGCTACTTTTATATGGTATGTTTTATTTTATTTTTTATATATTATTTTACCTTATGTGTATGAGTGTATTGTCTGCATGTATGTAAGTGCATTTGTGTCAATCAATGCTTGTGGAGGTCAGAAGAGGGTGCTGGATCCCCTGGAACTGGAGTTATGAACAGTTGTTAGCCACTGGTAACTGAACCTGGGTCCTCTGAAAGAGCAGCCAGTGCTCTTAACCTCTAAGTCCTCTCTCCAGTCCCTTTGGTACTTTTAAGAACTCAGTAATAACCGGCAATCTTATTTTTGACTCATGCTGTCAAGATAGCCCAGAAAACAAGTGGGAGGAATATTACTTTTTCCATTTTATATTTTCAGAACCTGAGGCTCTAAAAGATCAAGTGATTTAGCTTGATCAAGTGATTTAGCACATGATGCTAGTTGTTAAGGCCATATGTCAGTCCTTTGATGTCATTCATGAATATTTATTAAGTACCTGAAATGCATTTAAAAAATTTTATTTTATGTGTATGAGTGTTATGCCTGCAGGTATGTAAATGTACTTCTGTTGTGCAGTGCCCATGGAGGACAGAAGAGAGTGTTGGATCCCCTAGAACTGGAGTTATAGATGGTTGCTAGCTGCTATATGGATGCTGGGATTCGAACCCAGGTATTCTTCAAGAACAGCCAGTGCTCTTAACCACTGAGCCAGCTCTCCAGCCCCCCTGCAAAGCATTCTGGTATACTACCTTAGGAATTCAGGTTCTCTTATGCATAAAATTTGCAGTCTAGAGTAGAGGTCAGTGGATGAGCCAGCCTTTCCGTCACTATGACGAAGTACCTGCAGAAACAAGAAAGGAGGAAAAAGATTTGGGGGCTCATGGTTTCCAAGCCTTCAATCTTAGACTCCTCATTTTGGGGTTTACAAAGCTGAATACTGTAGCAAAGAGTTTGTAAGGAGCAAAGCTGTTCACCTACAGTGGCCAGGAAGCAGAGTGGAGATAAGACTGACTTTTAAAAGGCCCTTCAGTGACCTTCCTGCTCCACACAGGCCTCACTTCTTAATAGCCCGTTTAGCCATTAAACTTACCCATTCATGTGCCCTTTGATGAAGTTAGAGCCCTCAAGACCAACTTCTCAACAAGACCACCATCTGGGGACCAGGCCTTCACCTCAGGAGTCTCCTGGACAGACATTTTATATCCAAGCCCTAACAGTCAACAGACTACCAAGTCCAGGTTCTTGTCCTCCTTTGTAAATGAAGTTTCACTGGAACACAATCGAGTTCATTCATTTGTGCATCGTATATGATTTTTTTCCCACTATAGTGGTAGAGGCTGCATGGCTGCTTCAGAAACATATGGACTTCGAAGCCTAAAATATCTCTATCCATGACTTTCCAAGCATCGTGCCGTGTCATGCTGTAGCGGATCTGTGACTTACAGGCCTAGAAATGTTTTTTCTTTACTAGTAAAGAATTAATTAAAACAGCAACTTTCTGCATAATATGAACAAGTTCTAGTCTTTATAGCGTCATTATTTCCCATTGCCATTTTCATCCACTTCCTTAGAGAAGGATTCTTTTTTTCTGCAACTACAGGAAGTTGGAAAGCGGCTTCTGATGGCTGCACATTTCCTTCTCCACATTGAATCTCAGTCTGTCCTCCCGGCCTGCGGCTCTGAGTATCACCCTTGCTTTTGTAGCTAGTGGGAAGAGGTGAGATGTCCTGTTACTCAATCAGACTAAATTACAAAACTTCTCGACAGACACACCCTTCAGCCACGCTGCCCAGAAACTTCTCCGCCCACCCACTCCTTAGGAATAATAAAATGAATCACACACCCACGTTCACTTAAAACAAGAAATAATTAAATCATCTCGGCTCTCCGGCTTCAGAAGTTTGAGTGTTTATACACATAGTGTAATATAATCTGGTTAACTGCTTTAACCTCTCCCATCAAAAAAGTGCATCCTGAGAGATGTTTCAAAATTTGTATTATAAAAGAAATTTTTGTGGAAAGGATGGCTGAATGCAGTATGCCATTATTTGAGAAAGACCCTACTCCTGCTGGCCGGGCACATCCGGGTCTCTGCTGAACTCTGCGACATGCACTCTGTGTAACTCTGCCAAAGAAAAGGGTGCAGAAGAAAGCTTCAGGGGACTGTCAGAATGCAGGCGATGCTGACGTACAATTTTGAAGCTACCTTTGGACTTATTTCTGGGTGTGCAGCAGCTTGGGCACATGCTATGAAGCTGGTCTGTTAAGTATTGCTGCTCAGAAAACAAGCCGAGCTGAGTGTGGAGATGCATGCCTTTAATCTTCCAACTTCAGAGGCTAAGGGAAGAGGATCAAGAGCGCAAGACTACCCTGGACTACATAGCAAGTCCCTCTGTCAACAAAACAACCTGAGAGGGAGGGAGAGAGAGAGAGACAGACAGACAGAGACAGAGAGAGGCAGAGACAGAAAGACAGAGGTAGAGAGAGAGATGAGAAAGTGTCATTCTGGAACGATCATCCTGGTACCAGTGGAAGCACACACTATACAACTTTAGACCTCAGCTGCCCTGGATTCCAACTGCTAGGCTCACTTGTGGCTTAGGTACTGAGGAAGGGGCCACAGCACTTGACAAATCAAGGGTACTACTTTTGAAAACAGTCTCAGGTTTCCCATTATGTTGGAAAGGCTCAGCTTGAGTGCTGGGCTTCTGCAGAGTGGTGTTCAAAGGCACCAAACATGGAGGCTCCATCGAGCCCACCTTCAGTGAAGAGGGATTTAAATGTGAGCCACCACCAGAAACATTCAGGTTAAGAGGTTGTCATGGGTTGACCAAGTTAGCAGGAGAAAGGACTGAAAAGTAGATGCTGATACAGGAAGTCGAGGTAGTTCAGGGCTACTTGGAATCAAAACTCCAATCAGAACCATTTTGCTAACGTTGTGGCATTTAAGGCAACTAGACTGTCACATGAATCCTTAGTACCTAAAATCTTTTAAAGTTTGAAATCTTAGCATTTCAATCTTGAAAGTAAAATGTGTACATTTTCTTGTCTCTGGCCCTTTTCCTGATTGGCCTTGATACTTGATCCTGAGGTTGGGAAGGGGTTCTTGGGTCCACTCTAACTAGACAGCAGACAATACCACACCAAGGCCCTGGTAGGAAGCCAAGAGTCATCAACGCAATTGGAGCCTGGGGTGGCTCCACGTGTGCATCCCTGTGCCCCTAACACTGGGACCCAAGACTTGCTTTTATAATTCTAGCTCTCTTTTCACCTAAATAGCCAAACAAATTATTTGAGACTCCAATCTCCTTTGAATAAAGAGGTTCAGTCATTTCCCCGATATATCCAAGAGCTACTGGGTGAGAGGCTGATACACCAGAGGTGGTCGTCTCCTGTTCCCACTGGCTTCTGACCCCACTCCCACGTCCCTCTGGCTTCATCTGACTTCCCAGCCCTGTCTTTCCTGGGGCTTCAGCCCTTTTGTTTACTTTGACCAAACATGAACCTGACCTGTTCTAGGTTCGTTTCTGTTGCTGTGATAAAATACCCCGACAAAAAGCAACTTAGGGGAGAAAGGGATTCCAGTCCATCAGTGTGGGGAAGTCAAGGCAGGTCGGTCAAACAGCGAGTCCTACCACAGTCAAGAGAGAAATGCAGGCATACCCACTCACTTGCTTCTTTACAGTCAGCTAGATTTCTCCACTCTTGTGGTGGTCAGGGGCCCCCCTTGCCTAGGGAAGGGGATTCTCCCCCACACAGTGGGTTGGGTCTTCCCACATCTATCAACTCAATGAAGAAAATCTCCCACAAAAATGCCTATAGGCCAACCCAATGTGGACACTCTCCTTCCTGGTGAGTCTAGGTTGTGTCAAGCTGACAATGGAAGCCAACAGTCACACAGCCCTAATTTCATTCACATGGCAACACAATCTGCAGTTGGTAGTTACCTGTGCTTTTTATCACTAAAGGGCCTGGGGAGGAGGGAGGACGTTATGAAAGGCACTTGGGGCCAGGAGGCTTCTTCACACTGGGAAGCAGGTGCCCCTTTCCTAGATCCATTGCAGGGACTCATCACTTGGAGTCTTCTCTGTGGTCATATTACTGAAGGCTCACCTATCCCCTGTGCCTTCTTCTTTCTTCTTCTTTATCTTAAGTCCTACCTCCCCTGCACACAGTTCTTATTTAACCTCACAGAGGAAGTCTACAACCCCTCAAAGGCACACAGACAATGCAGTCCAGGTAGACACCCTCAGGCTGGACACTAAGGTTAGTCCCTCTTTCCTCCTCTCAGCACAAGTTGGAAGTAACCAGTGAAGAAAACTCACAGTATCCCCAAGATTAAGGAAAAATGGTCTTAGGATAGGATTAATTCTGGAGCCATTTCTTAGGTGATTCATCATTTAGATTACAACATAACAAATCTGATTTCTCCCCTCTTGGATTGGAAGGATAGTGTCAGTTGGAAGACTGGGGAGCCAGGGTTCTTCTGCCTACTGTGTCTAACAAGTGGCCTAGAGGGTCACCTCTCCTCTCCCTTCTTCCGGAAGCTCATCTAGAAGCAGAAAAGGTGGGTTTGATCAGCATTTTCCAAACTCCTCCATACACCAGTTTGGGGAATGCCCATGGAGACTGAGTCTTGAGGACAACCGTCTCCACCTCAATTGGAAAGGGGTTTCTGCTTCAGGACTGGTCAGATCTCATAAGCTGACACGTAGTGACCGTGAATGCGTGACTGTCATGGGCAATGCAAGACTTTCCCATCACACTGGGAAGGTCCTCCCCAGGGTTAAGCAAGAAACTTATCGGTATCTTACATAAATGCCGTTTCCTGATCACCATTCTAAAGATGACTAAGATGGACTCTGTTTTCTCCTCCAGTCAATTTGCAATTTTCCTGTGTGTTCAGTCTCAGTGAGGCAATACCAACCAAACGAGCCCAGGTGAGACAGGCGACTTGGCAATGGTCTCACTGCGACCCTTTTCCTCTCCCACCTCTTCTCTCTCTACTGCCCTCTACGTCTCATCTTCAGTCAACTCCCCTCACTCTCAATTTAAAATATTCCTAAAAATGTTTTTTGTCTTAAAAAAAAGATTTTCTCTAAAAAAATTTTTTTTTATCTTGCTGTGTATGTTCTTAGCCTGAAAATAGCAAAGCTCTGGGGAGGCTGGACATTGTGTCACTGATTTTCCAAATGGCCCTGGGTTCAAGGATAGCCCACTGTAAACCTGTTTCTGCCTCATTGCCTCTCTGGCTCCTCTCGGCAGTTTAGAGATTCATTTGAGGCCCGGCTTTGATTAAGGACTCAAAATACTAGAAAGATTATGTTCCTCTCCTTGGCCCGGTGCTCCCACCTGCCGAATTCAAAGTATTAACGTTTTACTTTTCGAAATGATTCGACGTTTTTTTAAATCATGTTGAAATGAAAATGGCTTCTTTGTAGATTTTCTGATTGCAAAATTCTGGGTAAGTTTATCAAAGTGGATATTTTCCGTGGGTGTGTGGATGCGAGCCGAGCTGTCACTGCTGTGCGGCTGGTTCTCTAAGAACAGTCTTGGTCTGCTTAGTTGGGCAATTAACACTAAGTAGAGAAGGACTAGGTGGATGCTGGGGAAAAAAGCTGATGCCGGAGAGGAAGTTGATAGCACAGCAGCTCTGACTTAACACCGATGACCCAGCACCTGTCTCACGCCAAGGCACGTTCAAAGCTGGCTTCCTCCTTTCCATTCCCTTATCCACTTGAGTGCTGTCTGATGCTTGACCTCTCTGGGCTCAGGAAGACATCTGACATACTTAGTCTCAGGAGGGTGTGATGTGCCGCCCAGGTGGGAGGTGCGATGTGATGCCCCATGCCCATTTGGGAATAAGAGGGTACATTCCTGGTGGCTGTCAGCACTGCCCCGGGACATCTCATAGTCGTCAGCCCCTCTAGGCACTGCCTTGGCTGAGGATGGTCTTCTTGCTCAAGGCTAATGACTTCCAGAGAACAGTGGATGTAGAATGCAGGCTTTCATGCCTCAGACTGGAATATTCTGAAAGGCCATTCCCCACTTTATAATTCCTGGTGCTGACCTTGACTTCCCTTGAGATGCAGCTCAGCTCAACTAGTCATTGACCCGTCCAGTTTTATTTTCCTTCCTCATAGTTGACCCTAGGGACTGTGCTTTAAACTCTGTGTACTCTGAACTTTGTCTTACAGTTGGCTTCCCCAGAAACCCAGTTTACAGCACAGTCCCCTATCTTGCCAATCCCTGGAGGGCACTTGTGTTTTAAAATAATCCCTCTTGATTCGACTCAAGGCTGTGCTTTGGATCTTTCGATTCTTTGGCAGGTGACACCTGGGAGAGGACAGGCGTTTTTGATTTTCCCTTCCATTACCAAGTGTTTCTTTGAAGTATTGTTTCCTAACTGGAAGACGTAAAGATGGTAGATTTTACTTTTGCTTAAAAATTTGTATATTTTTGCTGTTGGTGATTCCAGCTAGAATTGACTTGGTATGACTGATTTTCCATTTTTATGAAATACTAAAAGTCAGGAAAAACTACAAATATATTGTTTGGGGACATAAATATTTGTGACCAAATTATTGATGGAAGAAAATGATCTTAAACACAAAATTCAGAGTTGTTATTCCTTCGGCAGGTGGAGCTGAAAATGTATTCCAGTTACTTAATCAAGGTGGTGAGACTCTAGAACTGGAGTTGGTTGGGACACTGGTTGGGTGCCCACATTTACCATCAAGCGCCATGATATTCCCCTATGTTCTCTTTATTCTGTTGTGTCCAAATATTATGTGCTTGTCTTTAACTAAAGAGAATAAGGTGAGCAGAGATGGAAAGGGTAAGCACCAGCAGCTCAAGCTTTGCTGCAAAGAACCCCGGGGACAGGGGCCTGGCCTGAATGTGGCATGGAAGCCACATATGCAGGAGAAGGTAGGGACATTTGAAGGAATGGCACCCTGGGGCATTTTGTGGGGCACTTCGCCTAGAGTACAGTGCGTGCTCCCATCTGCTCCGTCTTCATTTGTCCTTTCCCGTTAATACCATGGAACCCTTCCTAGGTGCAAAAGGCTCGTGCATGGATCCAGTTAGTGCTGATGTTTGGTGCAGACTCTCAGTTCATTCTCGATTGTCGATAACAGTAACACAGCCTGCTGCTCAGTAGTACAGAGATGGTATCACAGTTCTGACCCAAGGTTGGGAGGCCACATCTGTCCATGATGCTCTGGCTGACAGAATTTGTTGTATGGCAAGAAACAAGGAACACAGGAGACACTTAGCCCAATTAGCTTTCACAGCTGATATACTCTGGAGATGACCCAGTATGCCATCGATCCATTACTTGTATGATTGGATTAAACGGTGAAAGGTCCCACCTGCTCTTACCTCTTACTGTATGGTATAAAGGAAAATGAATTTCAACATGAGTTTGGGAGGGGACTACTCGAAGTAAACCATAGCAACCACCTATAATGAAGACCCACCTTGTCCTCCCTAAAGAACAGAACCACCATGTTCAAGAACCCAGATCTGGCTCGAGTCACTTTCCCAGTCTCTCTAAGAAGGAGACTCATCATTCATTGGCTCCAGGGCACCTGCCTTTCCTTGGTTCTTTCTTTAACTTTCTGAAGTGGTTTCTCCCTCAGGCCCAATGCACTTGCCATTGCTCAAAGCCGGAGACTCTATCCCGAGCTGAACTTCTGTTCTTCTCCCTCTAGCCTCAGCCAGCGAAATCTCCCCGAGGCGACTCTCCAGCTCCACCCTCATCACCTCCGCTGTCTAAACTGTATCATCCACCTGGTGAATCTTCCGTGGCCTCACTCACCATGCTGGTTACAGTCAAAATTGAATATTGATTCGTCAGTCTCCCTGAGGCAGCCGAGCATGGGGAACAGTTTCATAGCCTGGATTCTGGTTGCGCACACCCCTCCTCTAGTAATGATGTATTTGGGAGCTTAGCTTCTTTATCCTGCACACACTCCTTTCTCTAAACAGTGCATCCCCTTTGTATCCCCACCTACACCTGGTGTACACCTCTCTGAACAGTAGAGTAAATTTCTCTGCCCATACCAGCAATCAAATTTAGTGTTTCTATTCAAGTATATTCCCAGTGTATGCAGAGATGTGGAATGGAAGGACCAGTGTGGTCTGAAATGGTTTTGGATACATGTGCAGTAAAGGAAAATTGTGTTCTCAAGTAAACTTTTAAGGAGAATCTCCTATTGAGCATCTTTCATGTATATATAATTGGGTGTACATATGGCTAGAACTGGAGGTACCACGGGACATGGGCAGTGATCAAGGCCTTATGTCATTCAAGCCTGTCAGTCAGAACAGAGGCCCATCCTCACTATATTCCTTAGTAACCAAAATCCTCCTTGTCTTGAGCCCTATAAAAGGAAGCCCCAAATAATACCTGGGCCCTCGGGCACCCACTTTCACGTGGCCTGTGGTCAATCTGAATGGTGTATCTCTCTCTAATCTGTAATTGTCCCTTTGCTCCTAACTAGGTTGTCTTGTTACTTTTGCAAATCTGTGGGAGCCCTTATTTTTAATTCTTTGGATAAGAGGCCAAGAACCCCGAAACATCCAGCCTGGGTCATGACCACTGGTAGCATCTCTAGTTAGACAAGCAGACGGGGGCAAGGTAGGGGAGGTGATTGCTGGATTCTCCAAGTGATTATCAGAGTGGTTTGACCGCCAAGGCGCTTCCCAGATGTACTGTGGTGTCTGCCCTCCTGCGTTTCTGTTCTGCAGCATAGGCCAAATCTAACTCAGCAGGACAGAAAGCTGGACACAGATGAGAAAGAGTGTCTTAATCTGTTTCTGATTCCATTGCAGTTACAGGGTTTGGTGGCTATTCATCAGTTTTAGGAAAAATGAACTAATTGCCAAATCAGAGCACATTAAAGCTGAAAGGGACCCAGGACTGCCTCATGGAATGTCCTGAGGATAGAGGATGACAGGCAGGAGGAAGAGGAAGGTGGCAGAGGCTGAAGCAATCGATGGCTAAGTGTTTAATATGTCCTGGCCTCTTGCTAAGAGTGTTACCTGCGTGACCTAATTTAATCCCTTCAGAGTTCCTGATACACATTTCTATTGGCCTGTTTTACTGTTAAGGACACTGAAACCGCAGGGGGTTGTGGTTATGGCTCTGCGTAAGATCTGACACCAAGTGGGTGAATGGGGGTGCCAAGACTGCCAGCCAGGTCTGCCTGACTGGAAAGCATTTCTTTCCCAATGTTAAAGTGGGCACAATTCACCTGTAGACTCAGTGAGATGGAAATCCAGATTCAGGAGCTCTGAGATGCTGCATGTGGAACAAGCTTGTGGTCCCTGGGACACACTTTGAAAACCTCTAGCCTATCTCAGCATTTCCCAAAGACTAATATACATACAAATCTCATATAAAAATGTGGATGAGGATCTACTGCATCTGGGATGGAGCTTGAGATTCTGGGATTCTGGTTCGTTTGTTTGTGTACAGGGCAGGCTGGATCCTATCCTCTCCAGACCACGCTCTGCGCAGCAAAGCTTCTTACCCCAGATTCAAACTGCACCGTGGGGATGGTGATCTCAGTGTCCTCTTTGCTGGTGACTTAAGCTGCCTTTGAAACTAACAAAAATTCACCAGGAGCTATGGTTTAAAAATAGCCCATCCCACATCCAAACTCCTTGAATTTTAACATCCATAATGAGGCATTAAGGGGTGGAACCATGCAGGAGCCATAAAGGATGGTTAGGGTTCTTCCCTCAGGGACGGGTTACATCCATTCACGCAATTAATGGGTTAATTGGTTACTGGGTCATCTCAAGAGTAGGTCTGCTGTCACAGGCAGGTGGTTTGGTCTCCCCTGTGCTCCTTGACTTTTGCCATTTGATACCCTGTTCACTTTGGGAATCTGCCAGCCAGAAGGTCATTACCAGATGCAGCCTCCTGATCTTGGACCAGAATTATGGGCTAAAAATGTGGTGGATATTATTAAGAACCGAGACTGACAGCAGCCTTGGTTGTTAACCACCTCTGATGGGGAGAAGGACAGGGCTGGGCTAGAGAGCAGACAAGGCCTCTGGGGGGAGGAGGTTTGGCGTCATGTGAATAGGGATGGTTGCCAGCTTCACCAGCTTCACCTGGGCAAGGAGGACAGACGGGAGGCCCCCGCCTTCTCAGCATTTGAAAGCTTTGTGATGTCACCGGTTCTAGAAAAACCCCAGGTTCATAATGAAACTCACTGTCAGGTGAGTCTTGTTTTGTTTTGAGTGCATTCACACAGTTTCTCACAGTCCCCCACTGGGTGACTTAGGGGCATGCTCTGGGGGTGAATTCTGGGAACTCTAACTGATCTTTCAGGTTGAATTGAAGTGGGTTCCTTCCCCTCGGAGAACATCTCTGGATTTCTTGTAAATCTCCTCTCTCACTCAGGGGGATGACGTGGACACTTGCATGGTCTCAAGGTGTGGTGCATACTATCCTGGGTCCCCACCCATGGGAATGTGGAAAAATACTGCTGAGTCTCATTCAGGAAGGCTGGTGAATTCTTGAACTTCCCACCCTAGCCTGCTCCACAAAAACAGGCAGAAAAAGGAGCTATGTGGTCCCTGGCTATCTGAAGCTAGCCTGCTGCTTCACTGGAGTTTACTTTAGAATAAAATGGACCCCCCTTTACAGCTAAGCTGTCTAGGCATATGGCACCTGCTGCCCCCAGGTGGAAGTGGAACAGTGTCAGATTCTGGAGCTTGACAGATTGGGATTTGAGCTCTGCTGTTCACAGAGCCTTCCACCTCTTAAAGATTTATTTTTCCTTCTGACCATGATGCCAAAGCAATGGACATACTGTGAGTGGGAGGATTCCATTCCAGGAGAGACAGCTCAGTGGTTAAGAGAGCATACTGCTCTTAATTGAGTTTAGTTCCCACCATCCATGTTGGGTGGTTCACAACCACCTGTAACTCCAGCTCCAGGGGATTTGACAGTCTCTGTGGGCATCTGCGTTCACACCCCCCCCCACCGCGACACAGATATACACACAATTAGAAATACATCTTATAAAGTAAAAAGGTTCCAGGCCATAAGCCAGGCATAGTGCACCTAGATAGAAGGTAGGAGGTACCCGATAAACATGAACACTCCTTCCTTCCTTTAGACTTTACTTTGTAGATTGCAAATATTGTGTGGGGGTTATAATAATTAAAAAAAAAAAAGGTCAGGTTCTACAGAAATGGCAGTTTCAAAGTATTCTGAGCTAAGGTCCATTTAGGTTCCAAAACCCTCCCATCCCTCTGCTTGTTTTTGTGCGTTCTCCGTCTGATGTGTACTGTGTGCCTCTGTGATTGCATGCGGCTGTCACTCAGAGAGTCAGCAGATACCAACAGATTCTGTTCCACCAGCTGATGGCCCAGGCTGGTGGCGTCTATCAGCAGAGATTTCTCCCAGACCCCAAGGAACTGCCTGGCCAACTGTATTTTAAGAAATTGGTTTGGCTTTGTTTACAAGGAGACCCCTCTAAAGTTTCCCAGCAGGATCTAAATTGGTGCTTTTGTACAAAAGAATTAAAAAAGCAGGTTCCAGGCGTGTGGTTTATGGAGGTCTGTGGCATACACAGCACAGACAACGCAAGGCCTTAATGTTTTATTAGATTGGAATCATTTCTGGCATTTAAACATTTAGACGGAATTTGTTCAATTTTCTGGGTGTGTTTTATATGAAAAAATTAAATGTTTTTTGGCAGTTCTATTAAGTAGACACCAGCAACATCTCATGATAGTTTAGTGCTTTGAAATCAGTGATACAGCGTTTTATTTAATCCACCAATTGGGAGTTTTATTTCAGTGATTCTTCTTTCTCTGAGCCACACATGATCACCAAGACTGTACAAAGAATGAACATGAATTAAGGACATTTTCTTTTCAGTTAGGGAAGCAAGGCCACACCAATATACATGATGTGACTGTGGGAATCGGGGAAAGGTGCCACATCTGGGCAAATGTAGCCTGGAAGTCATCCATTTGGCAAGCTAAGTCTTAGTACCTGCTCAAGCTTGGCCAGCTTCTTTGTTCAGTGGGCAGACTGAGCAGCAGTGGAAGCCCACAGTGCCTCAGCCAAACGAGGTCCACGCCTCTGCCTTAGGCTTCTTGATTCTTCCTTTAGCCTCTAAGCTGTTTTCTCTGTACAAGTTAGCAGTAAGTACCTGAGCCTAAGTACAAGACATTTTGCTCTGAGCCTCAGCTCTTATTTCATGAACATTTATCAAGCACCTCTTGTGTACCAGCAAATAGATCTTTAGCAAATGTCTACTGAATGTTTGTGTTTGTGCTACTCAGGTGAGAGGAAAGGTGAATACAGTCCCTGTTAGGTCTTAAGTTACTTCGGTGATATGGACAGGAGAGTGAACCTTCCTTTTCTCTAATCTGTTCCCATTACCTGGCATCTGGGGGATGTTTGTGTCCCACTCTGTGACTTCAAGGCAAAGATTCTCTGTTGGGCTAGAAACACAACTGGCATAAACTCAGGAGGGTAAATTTTCAGTGAATTCTGTGAAGGGCTATGAAGGGTTATTGATACATACAAAGAGTGGTTTTGGAAAAGCCCTAAGGGGTAGTTGTCTTCCCTAAGAGACTCTCTGGGGTGAGTGAGATGGATCAGGGGGTAAAGATGGATCTGACTTGCTCCTGCACAAGCCTGACCAAGAGTTCAATCCCCAAATGCTATGTGAAAGTGTCGGGAAAGCACTGACTCCACAAAGTGGTCCCCTGACTTCCACAAATGCGCTGTACACCACACACACACACACACACACACACACACACACACACACGCACGCACTCCCACTCATAATAATAATTATAAAATAGAATTTAAAAACAGTCTATCTCTCTGGATCCCCATTCTTGTTGAACTCCTTCCATAGATAGGCCTTTGGGCTACTTTTGGCTGAACTGACCCTAGAGAGGCTTTATCCCTGTAGTTCTCCACTTATCGTTTTAAATTAGAAAAAGAGGAAGAGGGAGTCAGATGCCATGGTGGACAGAAGACTGGAATTTCTAAAAGCAAGAACCCAGAAGAGCCCAAGAGTGGATGCAAAGTAAGGGCAGTTTCTTTTCTGTTAGGAACACAAGCTTACACCAACATACTGTGGGAATGACTTAGTAATGGACAAATCTGACTAATGACTTTTAATCAACTCCAGCAAAACCATGCACTCTTGGGTCTGATGACTGGGCATCTCCTTGGAAACCTTAGGTTGGTACTCCACCCACAAAAGATAATGACTGAATGTGGGAATGTTGAGAATTCACATGCCAAAGTGCTGCACACAGGGAGGGCAGGCACCCAGCCATCTTCACTGGACACAGTGGCAAGGATGTGTGATCTTGGATGAATAAGGCACTGGAGATGAAAAGGCCAGATGGTCTGGAAGAATAAGGGTGGAGCCAAACTTGAACTTGTACTTCCCCAATGAAGCTGGAGAAATGATTTTGAATAACTTATGGCTGTGGCCTCACAGGACAGAATGGTAGAAACAGGGTTCCAGAGCCAGTTCCATCCACACAGGGTGAAGACACAGACAGCTCCAGCCACACAAGTTGAGGGGACAAGAGAGATCCATCAGCGCAGTTCCGGAGGGCAGACGGTTCTACTAGACAGCTAGGGAGCCAGTGTCTCCTGAGTTTGGGCCCACTCTTAAAAACTTAAGAGTCAGTCTATTTGAGGTAATAATCAATGCTGTAACATACACGATGCGATTGTGGGAGTTAGGAAATACTCCCATCTGGGCGGCCTTGGGGACACACCTAAGCCCAAATGGCCAAGTGGCCAGAAACTGAATGACTTCCATTCACTTTCATTTTCATGATGGAAGACCTGCCAAGGGTCAGAGGTCAGGACACAGCAAAGGCAAGCCTTGGCCCTGGAAAGCACTTACTTTCTTCTTTGGGGTAAGACTGAATGAGGTGTGTCCCTGTTGCATTTCTGGGTGTCTGTGGAAAGGGGAGGCTGCTAAGAGAAACCAGTGCTTCCTAGTCCTGGCCTATGAGTGCACAGCCATCCTGCCTTTTCTCTTCCATCCTCCCCCACTCCCAACTCATCCTCGCCTACCTGTCGCCATTTTTTGCTCTATATCACCTGTCTTGCCATCTACTCTGATGAGTCATGACTGAGGGAGGCGGAAAGAGAGGGACCAGAAAACACACCAGGAGCCTCTTTCATCACTGGAACACAAACTGTTTTTAAAGGAGACTTAATCCTCACTCCATTCCTATGAACCCAGGAGTCCTGTTACCACTGGCATTAACCTTCTACATCCTGGAGGACACTGCCAGGAGAGCCTCCTGGCACCCTGTGTCACCTGGGCATCTTGACTTCTCCCATCATCCAGGGCCCCTCTCCTCCTCTCCTCCTCAAACAAAGCTCCTTTTGTTGGAAGGAAAGAAGGAAGGAAGGAAGGAAGGAAGGAAGGAAGGAAGGAAGGAAGGAAAGAAGGAAGGAAGATGACCTCGCCTTCTGTGACTAATGCTGTATAAGGACACATGGGAGATTATAATCCAATTCTAGCTCCTTTACCAGTAGCAAAAGCCCTGGATATCCAGCTAAAAAATCTGGGTCCCAAGCCTAGCACTTCTTAGGGACACCCTGCTTCTGCTTTCCTCATCTGTGAGATGTGAAGGATAGATGGACAGGCACACACCCAGAAGAAGAATATTCTGCAGCTTTGGTAAACAGCTGTCAATAAGTTCAGTCTGTGGATGTGAAAGGTCCTTGGGAGGTGACCCTTGTCATTAACTTACTCTAGAAGGCCATTTGCTGGGGTCATTTTGGGAATTACAGGAAGTAACATACATGAAGGGGCAAAGCATATGCTATATGCCCAACCAAGAGTCATTAACAGCCAGCTGTGGTGGTGCACACCTGTAATCCCAAGGACTCAGGAGACTGAGGCTAGAGGATCATAAATTTGAAGCTAACCTAGACAACAGCAAAACACTATCTTGAAAAACAATAACAAATAAGAGTAAACCAGGAAATGGAAGTGAGGAACCCTTCAGAAGCCAGGCCAGGGAAGCATTTTTCTACCACATTATAGAAAATTATATTCTGGAGACACTTTGGATAGAAGGGAACCAACTCCCTTTCCATAAAAATGCAATATCCAAATACTTTTTTATGCCTTTGCCCCAGTCCCTTCAGCCTGCGGCAAACACGCCTCCCTTCCATTGCCTGTGGTGAGGTCTCACAACTGTGGTGAATGAGGGCAGGGGCACTGCTGGTGGGAGGGGAAAGTTGCAATAAGTAGGTCAGGAGATGAATACAGGGGAGAAACAGAGCCCAGAGAAGGCATGCTGAATGAGGGACTGGCAATTTCATACAATCTGCTCATGTATTCAATCTTCACAGTGTGTTCAATCTTCACAGTATGTTTAGGCTGGCCCCAAGGAGAGCAGTGAGGAGGTATTGGTGCAATAGATAAGCACAGACATTGTGGGATGACTTTGTACCATTTCTATAGACATCAAGGCATCACAGGACAAACCTCTATACCAGAGTGGAGTACAGTTATGTCCACTGAGTGCTGTGCGCTCATTTCTAAGTACAGAGGTGCAGGCAAAGAATGGCTCAGATAATTGAGGGCCTTACACACAACACATAAACCCACGTTAGCAGCCCAGGACTAGTGCAATGAGTGAGGGAGTTTTCTAAGTCCTAGGTCCTCTCCAATTTCTGGTCTTGCTGACTTTGATGTATGACCTTTACATTCAAGGTGGTTGATCAGGTGGTTGTAAAGGTGGTTGCCTTTACATTCAAGGCAGTTTGTCAGGTATGCATCCAAACAGAAGAGAAAAGGGGGCAGATAGGAAAAAGGAATCTACACAGGAAAGGCAAAGGCTTGCCCAGTAACCCCCAGCCTTCCCTTTATTGTCCAGAACTGTGTCACGTAGTCATGTCTAGCTGCAAGGGAGTCTGGAAAGAGAGGTTCAGTAGGTACAGTATAAATTCCTTCCTCCATTTATGTTATATTAAGATTTAGTAAAATCCACTGCATTAGTTACTTTTCTGTTGCTGTGATAGAAACAACCATGACTAAGGGAACTTATAAAAGGAAGAGTTCATTTGAGCTTATGTACCCAAAGGGCCAAGAATCCATTATGGTGGGGAGGCATGGTAGCAGAGGTGGCTGGAGGAGCAGATTAAACTAAGCTCTCACATCTTCAAACAGGCATAGGAAGCAGGAGAGTGACTTGAGATCCATCAAGGCTTAATACTCTCTGAGCCCACCCCCAGTGATGTGCTTCCTCTAGCATGGTAACACCTTCTAAGACCTCCCAAAACAGCACCAGCAACTGGGGACAAAATGTCCCAATACTTGGAGCCTCTGGGGCACATTCTCATTCAAACCACCACATCCACGTTGCCCTCTTTAGGACTGCACAGTCTGGTGTGGCTATAAATAGCCACACATAGCTATTTAAACTTTTAAAATAAATGAAACCTATGTGTAATGTGTATGTTTATAGTCCTAGCTATCTGGGAGACTGATGAAGGAGAATGTCTTGAGGCCAGAAAACTGATACTAGCCTGAGCAACACACAGGACTCCATCTCAAAAACTTAAGTTAAAAATTTCCTCAGTAGCACTAGCATCTTATGACTAGTTGCTACCAACAGGGCAGTTCAGATGCAGAATACTCATTGTGAAAAATCTTGCTGGATATCAGAACATTAGACAAATGTAAGGGGCTGAAGAATCTTCCATCCGAGTGGACATATGTAGAAAATAGGCAGCTAAGGTCAAGGCTGTTAGTACTGTTGGTGAGGGAGGCTGAACGATCTGGACAGGGACTTATTTCTGAATATTTGTGGCCAACTGGCTGCAGACCCAGAAAACCTATCTGTGGAGATGTGCTGGTTTCTGGTCCTCTGCAAAAGAGTTTGAGCTGGAAAACATGCAAGTTCAACCGGTTTTCATTCATTATCGACAGCTAAGGAGTACCTCCCTTCCCTGACACCATCATGATGACTCTCTTTTGCGGTCAATTTTCTCTATAGCCAGCTCAGTCCAGTCATTAGAGGCTCCCAGAAGCTGAGGGGTGGAGACACATTCTGCTTCCCAAGAATTTAGCAGTATTGTTTGTCTGGGCATTAGGGGGATTATTCTGCTAAGTCTGGAGACTTCCTACAGGTTTACCTCTGAGAGAGCATTTCCCATTCCTTCATCTCTTCAGCCTCATTACAAGCACAGCGTCTCACACTTGAGTCCCACAAGATGCTCAGCTGTCCAAAGGCTTATAATATGAGCTCACTCTGAATGCCTTGGATTTTAACTTGACTTTGAACTTACTGGCTTAACTCCTCCAGCTTTCCCGGCCACACACACGGTGAAGTCACACACTGGTTTCTGACGTGTTGAGCTGAAATAATGACACAAAAGCTATGCTTCTTTTGTTTGCCAGCCCAGAGTCTCTTCACAGTGGTAGCCGTGCTCTGCTTGAGATGCTATCCTGATGCATGCCGCATGTGGTGATACAGCTGAAAGTTTTCCTCTTCCAGCTCTGGCTGAAATTAATTACACTTATTGCTTTCCTCCTCATTCATCTTTATGTCCAGAACAGTGATAGAAAGTTCTGGGCTTTCTTTTGTAGCAGTTACTAGTAATTAAAGACACAGACCCATCCTAGCCATGGACTGGGAACCCAATGAACAGGGACTGTCCAATGCTTTCTAACTTCCTCTCTGCTGCAGGGACCCAGTTGGTACCCAGCAAGTAATAAATAATAATGATAAGTAGTCTTAACTAGTGCTTTCCAGAATGGGGCCTGGCTTCTAATTTTGTGAGATGGTTTCCTGATGAAGTGGAATGTCCGTGTCACCACTGCAGAAAATATGGATGGGTCCTCAATGAAATATTAATGACTATCAACTCCCCAGGCTTTTCCTCCCAAGGACCGAAATAAAAGAGGAGCGGGATTTCTTCCTGATGAGTTAAAACATTAACACTTCAGTGTTCATTGTGGCCAGGGCATGCTTTTTTTCCTTTCAAACATCTCCCTCCTCTGCATCTCATCTCTCTCTTCATCCTGTCCCTCTTCTGACTGCCCTCAGATGGAGTATTTTCATTTTTCCATGTAACTTAAGACAGATACAGATGCTTGAATAGGTCAGAAACAAGGTCTGCCTTCACAGTGAACCAATTTTGTTTATTCACACAGAGAGAGCTACTCACATGTAAAATAGGAATAATAAGAAGAAGAATAAGAATGTAATTTATAGGTTTGTAGTGAGGATTCATAGGAAAGTGGGCAGAGTACTTGAATTACTGGCACAGAATCAAGTCTCAGGACAATTAACTCTTTTGGCCATTCCAGGATGTGTACACATTCCAAAATCATGGGCCACACATGGTAATGGTTTATGTTACTATGTTTACCGATTGATTTTTGAAAAAGATAAAGAAATGTACATTTACAATAGCTGGGTGTAGTAGTGGCTTGGGGGACTGAAACAGGAAGGTGTCCAAGATTTCAATCTTCCTAGTAAGCTGGGCAGGCTAGCCTGGGCTACAAAGTGAGCCTGAAACCCTGTGTCCACCCCCCCAAGACCAAGCCAAAAATGTAAATTTTCTTATTTTCTTGGGTGCGGCATAAGAAGTGGGGCAGAAGGAAAGTCCAAAGCTGCCCCTGTGCCAAGGTTCCCGCCTGGTGAGTGGCTGCCGAGAGGACCTGATCTCAAGGAGGCCGGATGGAGTTAGACTTGGGGATTATCCGCACCTTTCTACTTCCTCCCTCATGCTCTTCTGCTTCCCAAAGCCACTTGAAAGCTGCCTGTGCTGACTTGGGACCTGCCCGGGAACTCTGTCCCCACCTTGCCTAGAGCAGCCCGAGTGAGCCCTGGGTCCTCCGGAAGCAGAGGGGACGTGGCTGGGCCTTGGTTCTGGGAGGGCTGCAGGCTCCAGAACTTCTCCTTCCCTGGATGGCACCTGCTGCTCCTTCGGGTGCTCCGAGGTCCCCATCCGCTCCTCCGGCTGTCCACAGCCTGCTCTGCAGAGCGGCTGAGGTGAGATGGAGCGATAAACTGGAAAAGCTGTGGAATTTCATTCCTGGAAAAAAAGAAAGGGACTTTGGCATGAGTCGTAGAACGGAGGGTTCAGGATGTTAATCACGGCTCCTTTTATCAGACAGCTTTATTAAGATCAATGTTTTTTGTTGCCAAATTAGAGTGGACCTAGAGCGAACTTCCCAGCAGTTATTAACACAAGTCCGCATTTGCTGGAAGGATTGGGTACCTCCACGTGCTCTGCCGTAGCTGGAAGTTACACAATATCTATATCATTTTTCACAGCTTTGTCATTAGCTGGTAATGATTTGATTATTTTGCAGATGAATCACAGTATAAATCTCTTTCACAAACACTACCTCCAAGTATTAATCAAAACCATTAGGGCAGAGCAGTCGGTGCAAATTAAAAAATTTGCATGTCTAAATTAAAAATTACAGTAATACATCATAAATAAATCTTTTAAATTCTCTGTGGCCTCTATGCACATCTTTTCTTTGGTGTGTGTGTCCTATAATGAGGCCCTGAATGCAGGGAGTTTTTTTGTCTCTCTCCCCATATGCATTTTATGTATGTGAGAGCATTATTGAATTTTAAAGGCAGGGTTTGGATCTTTAGGTGGCCTCTGGTGCTGGAACAGGAGAGGGGAAGGGCAGTTTTTCTTCCCATTTCGCCATTTATTTCTCTTTTTTTTTCCTAACCAAAGATTCAGAGGCTGCACAGGAGAGAATAGAAGATCATCCGTGGAGTCTTCTCCTGTTGCAAAGTAAATATTTGCAAAAGGTGATGCTTCTTTTTCAAATAACTTTGAACTGTGAGGAAAATTACCAAGTTGTGTTTTAGGTAATATTTCATTTTGGAACTATTAACACATTACTTGCAATATGGGAGGAAATTAGAGGGTTTTGAGTGATGAAAGCCACCTTTGGCATTAAAAAACTATTATTATTCCCTTGAAACGCTGAAGCAAATTAAAACAGGAAAATGAAACTTTCAAGTGCCCTGGATTTGAAAAGGCATTTCCCCCCTTTCATTTGTCAAAAAAAAAAAAAAAAAAAAAAAATTGAAATGACTTGTTTCACTGGAAGCCTGGAAGAAACCATTTATAAGTCAGAAAATACTCTTTTCAAAAATGCCTTTGTCAAAGACTTTAGGGCCGTGAAGCTGCCGTGTGCCACTCTGACCTGTTCCCAGTGTACACCGGTCTTGGAGGGACAGAAAAAGGGGACAGTATGTGTGTGAGACGCAGCCCAGCCCTGGGTAATAGGGAAGCAGTAGCACTCAGAAAGTGCTTTCTGTCTGCCCAGGATTTAACCCAATTAACCTATCAGTAACCTATTAACCTAATTAAATAGAAGCCCTCTCTCTGCGTGGGAGAGAGACGTGTGTAAGAACTGGATCTGTTTGTGGGTAGAGGGTGCAGGGAGTATTAGACTTTGAAGGGAGACATTTTTGACACAGAATAGAGGCATCTGAACACAATTCTAAATGGTTGGTGTTTCCTTAATAGGAGCCCATGGACTCAGCAAGCAGGTTAGGTGTAGATTTGGGCCTACCTCTCTGCTTTGTGAAATTTTATGTAAATTATTTCCTACCAATATGATACGAGATAACTATTTCTTGCTGTAAGAGGTGAGGAGAGCCTTCTGCCTGGCCTGGGACTCTGCTTCCTACCCACCCCTTCCTACCATCATAAGGATTCCTAGAATAGAGGTCAGTCTTAGGCCCTGTCTTAGCTTAAGTCAGTCCCATCAATGACGGACACTTCAGCTGAACATGTCACAGCTCACCGAGTGTTTATTAAGAGGCAGGAGTTACATCTGGCTTGTCTCGGGCTGTGTGAGCTCCCTGACCTGCCTCATGCCTCTGGCTCTCAGTTTACTCATCTGTATAAAATGAGTGGGTTGGATGAAATGGTCTCAGGAAGGTTTTTTTCCTGTTCTTGATGGTTTGTGATTTTTTTTTCCATATTGCCACTTCTCTCTATCCTCTTTTTTTTTTTTTTACCCCAAATAAATGCTTTCTTGAATGGCCTTGGCCGGAACTGCATCATCCAATATGGCAGCCACGTGTTTACTTACACTGAAATGAACAAAAATTACATTAAACAAAAACTTCAGCCCTTCAATCACAAGTCATGTGTTAAGTGTTCAGTGGCCACACATGGCCCATTGCTACTGATTGACTAGCCAGATATACAACATCAACAGAGAACGTTCTATGTAAGAAATACACCTGCAGCTGAGTTAAGTTTCTCGGTTTTCAGCCAGCTGGTTGTGTAGGGTCCAGTCTGTTGATTATGTTTGATGACTGAAGTTCAGTTGAACTTTGGAGACACTGCACAGCATCTATGATGTAGCTTCCATGTGACCCTATCAACACAGGTCAAGCCCTCCAAGTCTCACAGACCTCTGGAGCAGAGTGGGGTATTACTGCATCCACAGGCAGGGCTGTGTAAAGCACACGCTGTTTTCCTGAGCTGCAGAAGACACCTCAAGACTGCCACTGTTCAAGGACTAGTATTGCCCTTCTTAGGACTGTGGAGGGGTGCATGTATGTGTGTATGTTGTACAGGTTTATGTATATGGGGTATACATTCCGGTACACATGTATATTGTATGTGCATGGAGGCCAGAGACTGATATCAGGGATCTTCCTCAATTGCTGTCCACCTTATTTTTTGAGACAGGGTCTCTCACTGCATCTGGATCTCACTGACTGTCGAGGCTGGCTGGCCAGTGAGCCCCAGGGATCCTCCTGTCTCTTCTTCCCTGGCATTGGGATTACAAGGTATGTGTGGCTGCACCCAGATTTTACATAAGTGTCAGGGATCTGAATTCAAGTTCTCATGTTTCTATGGCAAGCACTTTATCAACAGAGCTACCTCCCTGTCCCTGTAGGAACTTTTGGATATTAAAAAATCCTGGCTTGTTGGGCATTCCTTTAATCCCAGCACTTAGAAGGCAGAAGCAGGAAGATCTCTGTGAGTTCAAGGCCAGCCTGGTCTACATAGTGAGTTCCAGGCCAGCTGGGGCTACAGGGAGACCTGTCTCAAAAAAAAAACAAACAAACAAACAAAAAACAAATGAACAAACAAAACTAAACAAACACTGTCTGAAGAATGAGAAATGTAGGAAAATATGAACACAGATTTTGCTTCCAATAAGAATAGTAGGGCTAGGAAAAGTCCCGGAGGAGAGGCTAGAGCACGGGACCTCATCTGCTATGATGGCGCTGTCTTCTCCTTCCCCACCCAGTGTTCAGGGAAAAAGGCCTCAGGTCCATTCACCCTCACTTTGCATTTGATATCTCGACAGGGCATCTTAGGTCTGCTGGTGGTCTACACAGGCTGCCTTGTGGAAAGGTGCTTCCCTCTCAGTAAATTCTAGAAGCCCCTCCCTGGGTAGTGGAAAGGACTTCTACTTCCCAGTTCTAAACTCACCCCACTCCTCCTATTTATCCAAAGGGTTTGCAGATCAGAGCAATAACTTTTTAGTTTCCTGAAAACAAAACAAAACATGGCTTTGATTTGCTTCTAGCACATGTTAGGGAGTGACATAGAATCCCTGACATCTCCTGTTCCCTGAGGACCAGGACGGAAGGAGGGTGCACGGGTGTTCTGGGGAGTGTTTTTGAAGATGCTAACATCCATCATGGGTATTTCAGTTTCTATAGTGCCTTATTCTGTTTCTTACTAGAAAGCGAGGGTTGGTATCTTTGTAAGTTTAATATTGAGATGAATCCTGGAGTGAGTGGATACTCCAGGGCTAAACATTTTTGCAAAGGAATAGGCTTACGGTTTTAAACTCACTCCTCATCTGTGGATGAAGTTCAGACCATCTCTTACCTTGGCATCCTATTTTGTTTTCCCGATGTACAACTGTCTCTACCTTTTATAATATTTATTACAATAATCATACTATAAAGATAACCTCTGTTGACACTTAAAAAATTCATGATGGGAACACGTGAGCATATTTAGAAAATTCAAACCAACAGAAAGGTATAAACAGAAGGTCTGGCCCGCCATGCCTGCCTCCACTGACTCCCTCTAACAGAGACAAGGACCAGAAAGGCTCACTGGTGTGACTTTAAGGGTTTATTTATTTTTATTTGGTGTGCATGAATGTTTTGCCTGCACATATGTATGTGTGCCACAGGCATGTCTGTTGCCTTCAGTGGCCAGAAGATGGCATCAGATCCCCTGGTACTGAAGTTACAGACAGTTGTGCACTGTCATGTGGGTGCTGGGAACTGAACCCGAGTCTTCTGCAAGAACAGCAAATGCTTTTCACTGCTGAGCCATCTCTCCTGCCCCTCTGATGGGATATTTTAAAAAGTGCAGGTAATGCCTATAAGGGGTGTGTCAGTGAAACTGTGGTGTGCCCCATTCTTTAGCCCGTCAGAGATGTCTGAGTTCCCACTCAAAACTTTCTTGGTTTTTAATTGACTAACTCTACAATATCCTACACTAAGGCTATCCTATTCCAGACACACTTCAATAGACTCGATTCTTCCCCATTTGATGGATATTTAGGTAGTTTCCAAGTGGCTTGAACATTTTTTGCTGTGACAAAGCACGGTTTATGTTATCTTTCTTTTCCAACATATTTTTCAAACAAAATTTTTAATACTGTAATTGCCAGGTCAGTATGATACATATTTTGATTTTAATAGTTATTGCTTAATGGCCTTCTAAAATGTTTGAACTTGTTCATAGGCTTCTCCTTGGTGAAGAGGCCTCTGCCTCCCTGCATGCGGACCCCTGTCAGGTGCAGCAACGTTGTTTACCCGTCTGTCAGATGGGACAAATTTCTTCTGACTCTCAGGCTTTTACTTATGAGTAAGATTCAGCATGTTTTGTATTTTTATGTATTATCGCCATTGGTAACCACCCCCTGCCCTGCCCTTTCATTACTTATGCGGCTATTTCATACAACTTGGGGGGAGTTTATCTTTTCCTCGTTATTCTGTTGAGTATTTCCTGTCTTTTTAAAAATTGTTTTTAGTTTTTATTTGTATGAGTGAATTGCCTCCATGTGTATAAGTGCACCCATGTTGTGCAGTACCTGTGGAGGTCAGAAGAAGGTGTTGGATCCCCTGGAACTGGAGTTATGGACAGTTGTTAGCCACCACGTGGGTGCTGGGAACTGAACTCAGGTCCTCTGGAGGATCAGCCAGTGCTCTTAACTGCTGTGTCATCTCTCCAGCCTCAAGAACATTTTCTAAATTGATCAAATTGGCTCTCTGTGTTTTGCAAATGCAGCTTTTGCTGTTGGGTTCTTAAATTCTGTTATACTTCCACCCGAACCAAACCCCTCTCTATCTTCTCCCTGGACAGTTTGCAATGATGTGGAAGGTCTGTCATCCCCAAGCATTTATTAGCTGCCTTGATTTCCGCAGGAAAGCGGCCTGTTTTGCTGAGGCCTAGAGCTTGATCCTGTCCCACACCCACTTCTGGCAGATGGCTACCTCCTTGATTTCTTGAAATATCAGGGGTTCAGCATGAAATTTTAGCAGTGCTTTTTGAGGGAAACAAAATATGGAAGGTGACTGATGTGGGGGATTCATTTGTTCAATAGGATTCCTTGACTCCTACCACTTCAAAATTTCATCCTGGGCAAGAAGAGCAATTCAAAGACAAATTTATAATCCAATAAGAAAGGACTGAAAAACCACGATGGTGGAAAGAAAAGCTTGTTTTGCAGTGAGTTTCTCAGCTCAACCCACTTCTGTGGACATTAAAATGCAAATCTTTCTCTTGTATAAGTATCGGTGAATGAGACGCCCTCCTCCAGTGTATCGCAAGGAGTAAAGGGATGGTTTAACGCAGTCGTTAGAAAGATCATACCCGTCACAGTTTCTTTTCCAGGTGGATCACATAAATTAGCAGTTAGCACTTCCCAAAAGGATCAGATGAAAGAACGAATGAGGCAAAACCAGTTGTTGGTTCTAAAGTACAACCAAATACAAAAGATATTTGTTGCATGATGCTGAGCTGGTTGTCTAAGAATAAATAACGATTCTTTCTTGTAAACTGTTCTAAAGAGAGAAGCCCTCTTCAGTATTGGGTGTTGTGTCACACTAGTTCTTAGGTTATCTTCCCTTTCTGTTCTGTCCATGACAACCAGGACAAATAATGATCTTTGTAGAAGATTCAAAAAGAAGTAAAGAAAAAGTACGGACGGACAAAAACAAAATGATTTTGAATCTTCCTATATACAATTGATGATTACAGGGTAGTCTTTTGTAGAATAATACCACTTTTTTCATTAAGCATATGGGCCTTTTCATTTTAGATTTCATTTTTCTTTCAAATATAGACAACATTGGAACAAATATCTCTGTATGGTCCAACAGTCCATTAGGAGAAATTCCTAGAAGAGCAGCTATAAAGTAAAGAGCTATGAACTTCTAGCTGGCAGCTCCCCTACTGTACCCCGGTGTTCTCTCTTGCTGCCGGCTCCGTGTATGACATTGAAGATGAGGAAATATAGTTAACCCCATTTGATGGCTAAGAAAACAACAAAAAGCAAAGCTTTGCCCCGTGACATGAAACGAAGCAGCTCTCAATCCTTTGTTCCAGTGTCGAAAACACTTGCCCATGTGAAATGGAGTTCGTTTTTCTCTTCCACGTGGTAAATACTCAGGATGTGGTACAGACCAGAACTTTTCTAATTATGCTTTTTGACCTACTACTTGTGCATTGTGTGGATAACGCCTGCGTTTCTGAGTGTGGCTCTGGGCGGAGGGTAAAGTCATTCGAGAGAGTTCCCTTTTGCTTTCTGTGGCTTGCCCTCAATTTGCCCGCTACTTTCCCCAATTCCCTGGAGGAAAATTCGGCCGCATCCTTTGCACCCCCCAGAGAAACAAGAGGCTCCCTAACAGTTGCAGCCACTGTGTAGGTTGTGGCATAGTAAACATATTTGGAACTTTTAAGGGTGAGCCTGGACTTAGGAAGCGAGAGATTTGTATTTCAACGGGAACAGATGACTGAGTCACCAGGGATGAAAACCTGTTTGGCAATCCTCAAGAAGGGGCAGATTACTTCTGACAGGTCTAAACAGCCCAGGCAGATAGGATCATTTAACTATATTTAACGCACACTGACAATGGAATGCTTGACTAATGTCTACCCAGGGATCGGCAGGTCACCTTCTCAAATCAATAGGCAGTTGAAGAGTTCTCCTTCGTTATGCATGATTGCAACATGCTTCAGATGGTCTGACTAGGACACACTCCACCAAAATCTCAGTCAGCCGTGCTTGGCTCTTCTGGAGTGAGCTGGAGGTTCCATTCAGTTTGGGGTAGTACAGCAAATTACACATACATGCATATCTAGGCCCAAAGTATAATAAGGATTCGAAAGAAAATGAATCCATAAACACCCAAATTATGCATGATTGCAACATGCTTCAGATGGTCTGACTAGGACACACTCCACCAAAATCTCAGTCAGCCGTGCTTGGCTCTTCTGGAGTGAGCTGGAGGTTCCATTCAGTTTGGGGTAGTACAGCAAATTACACATACACGCATATCTACGCCCAAAGTATAATAAGGATTCGAAAGAAAATGAATCCATAAACACCCAATCCACTCCTCCTGAAACATTGTCAGGTGTTGAAAATGTCAATGATTTTACTTACACTATGCAATTATTGATGTTTCCAATTTTTCTAAGTGTCCACACACTAAGTAGCGTTTATGCCAAGCTCTTTCATATGGTACTTTTTTTGTTCACAATCCCTCCACCTACCTCCGTGTCTTAGCTTTTCTGTTCCTGTGATAAAATACCCAAAGAAAAGCAATTATAGGAAGGAAAGTTTATTTTAACTCACCATTCAAGGTACAGTCAGTGCGTCATGGGTGAGGGGTCAAGGCAGCAGGAACTGGACACATCTGGCCATACCATATTTGAGTCAGAAGAAGAGGGTAATGGATACCTGTCTGCATCAGACTCCCTATTTTATAGAGTCCAGGGTCCTCAATCAGGGGTGGTCCCACCCACAGAGGGTGATGGGTCTTCCCCCCTCAATGAACACAATCATACAATCCCCCACAGGCATGCCCAGGGCCCCATCTCCCAGCGGATGCTACATTGCTTCAACTTGATAATTAACACTAACCATTACTGTGTAAGTCTCTCCCTTTTGATATTTATGGCAAACATCCATTTTTAAGCCTTAGTACTAAAATCCAGAGGCCAGTTCTTTGTCTGATGTTGACAGTCCCTAGAGTCAGTCACAACTCCATGTCCCACTGCAGTTAACTTGTTCAAACATTCCAGCAAACACAGAAGACAGCAGAGTCAACAGAATCTTCTGGCCCCTGTAGACAGTGTGATCTTTTTATGGGGTTTTGGTTGGACTGAGAGCCGTGTTTCTTGGTACTTTTCAAGATGACAGCATTTTCTAAGATTATACCAAGTTCTCCATGTGTGATTCTGCTTTTCAAAAGAAATTATGATCAAATAGAGTTAGTCTTTTGCATAAAGATGAACTCTAGCTACTCTCCACCAACGGGAATGTTAGGTTTTTTTTGTTTATGATGGTATTCTTCGCACTTAGAAGAGAGTTGCGCACATCCCAGGTCCTTAATCAACACTTACATGGTGGCAAAAGATTCTAGTAAGAGACACCAGGTTCCACGGAGCTTGTCAGGAATCTGACCTAGCACAGTTGTCTCAGGAAAACCTACGATACCAGATAAAGTCAAGAGTCATGGGTCCCAGGCTTGGTGAAAATCATGAGGGAGGTGTGAGAAGAATTCACGGGCAAAACACTCTAACTTCAGCTCACTGTAAAGTCTCAGTCAGATCCCTCAAAGCTGTCTTTTCTGGTCTCTTCCCCCCTATCCCACTAGGCTCAAGACTTCAGGAGTTTCCCATGGCTACCATAGCAAGTGACCACAGACTGTCTTAAAACTGCAGATGGAAACTCACTGCCTCTGGTTCTGTAGGTCAACATCTGCTGAGCTCACACACGGCTACGATCCAGGGTCAGCTGTTTGCTTTCCTTTCTGGGTGTCTAGGAGATCTCGATCCCATGTCTCCTTAGCAAGCTGTGTCCATTTCTTGGTTTGTGGGCCTCTCCTGCCATCTTCAGAGCCAGCAGTGGCCCTGTGAGTTTCCCTCGGACCCTGTCCCTGGGTCCCTCACCTCTTCCTGTGTTGTCCCATGCCCTGCTCTGCTCTCTCTTCTCACTTTCAGGAATCCCTGCAATTGGCTCACTAGATTGTCTTCACTTCTCCAGTCCTTAAGTCAGTCACATCTGAAAGTCCCTTTTTCTGTGCACGGTTACGGAGTCACTGCCTCTGGAGACCAGGACGTGGGCATTTTTAGGGTGACTGCTACTCAGTTTATCACTGGGAACCTCCTAGAGCTTTCTGAACCTCATAGCATTCGTTGTAACACTTGACGAATGTCAGTTGCCCAGCTGGTTCTGTGACTATCTGCTTAATGTCTACCTGCCTCAGTCCTACAAAGACCTAGGAGGACATGGGTAGTGTTTCCTTTATTGACTCTTGAATCCCCAGTGCCTGGCACAGTACTTGGTTTACAGTGTCTGACAGTTTTTTGGTAGATAAATGAACATCCTACCAACCTTATTTCATGGGCTTTCCAATGGCCTTGTGGCCTGGGGGTGCCATGCCCATTTTATGGAAGAGGACAGTGAGGTTCAAAGAGCAAGTGGCTTCTTGTTTCTTCTGAGTCATCCCTCATTCCACACCTGAATTATTTTTTCTGGGGATGTTAGCTGTCATATTCGTGGAGTATGTCGGAGGACAGACAGAAAGCTTCCACAAGGGCAGCCGAGATGCCGTGGGTGACAGTGTCTCTCCCAGGGGCTGCCTGACTCTTCTGACTGGAAGTGGTTGAATACTTGAGACTCGGTAAGCCTGAACGTTCACTACCAAACAGGATTTCTTAGCTGGGAAATCTGGGTGTCAGCCACTCTTCATAGAGGCAAATTAGCCGTGTGGTCAACAGTTTCAATCAGACACTGACACCACCCACTGTTATTTTTGCACATTAGAAAATGTCACTGATTGTGAAAAATAAGGTTTCTTCTTCAACCCCTTCAATTCCTGTTCATTCAAGCCTATATTGAGATCCTTGTCCTCATTGGGGTTAGCGTGCTTAACCACCAGGGCCATCCATGGTAGGAACCCTTCATAAAGTTTCTGCCAGTGGTTAGCCTGCAGGAGGAACTAGACAAGATACCCACCGAGTTACTTGAATGGTGACTAGTAGGGTTTGTTGTTTTGAGAGGATGATAGAGACATTTATTTCTGCTGATGTTCTGTACTGTACAAAGTAATAAATAGAGCTGAGGATGTCATGATGAATGTAGGAAACCTGAAGTCAACACTTAGTTCTAACCCTGACACTTGTTATGATCACGTGAAGTGGCTTCGGTGGCTACCGATCCTGCCAGCTAACCGATGCTCGAGACAGGTGGCCCACTGTGGTGTGTTGAGAGCTGAACTTGGAATAAGACAGAGTCACATTTGTGCTTTAGGAATTACCACTGACCGGCTGTGAGAATTACTTGGACATGTACTTAATTTACCTGAACTTTAACTTTCATTTATGAAATAGGTATGTACTTTGAGGTTTAAAATAGATACTTTGTGTGGAAAGTACCTAATAAAATCACTGGCTTTAAAAATGGCATTTCTCTCTGCCTTTCCTCTATTTTTCAGGGTTAACATTTTTGCCTTATAAATATGGCTTCAAAGAGCACCTGTTATTCTAGACTGTTCCATGTCTACAGAATAAGACCAAGTAGTATGCAATAATTCTGTGCTTTACTAAGTCTCCAATCTTAGACAATTAGATAACTAAAGAGGTGGAATAGTCTTGGCGTCATATCCCTCTGAGGTAGAGCAGGTGGTTAGGGTGACCAGGAACTTTGATGCCATTGGAGACTGAACCCCCCTCAGAGGAAGAGCCCCACCCCCCGGGCCAAGGAAGAGCCCCGGGCATTGCAAGTCAGCCAGGAAAGACACATTGAGGTTTATTTCGCGACTGCATTTACCCAGCAGGATTTTGATGTGTTTATTGATATGGTCACCTGCGTAAATCAGAATTTGATAAGGTTTTAGGGTCTACAAATGAGCTCTGACTACATTCCTGAGTAGGTGAAGGGGAGCCTGTGTCTTGGAGGAAGGAAGTACTGACTTTAGCTGGTGAGGCTCCTGACAGGAGATGGCTGGATCCACCCCATGAAGGAAGAGCAGGAATACCAGCAGTCCTGGGAACTGAATTTACAGACTATAGAACTGCCCTTGGAAACTGAGAAAGAAAAGCAATAGTGGTCAAATCTCAAAATGAAGAACTCGAAGGGCTGGAAATTGGGCTCATACAACTTGACTACAGCCCTACAGAGTAGATGAAGATTTGCAAAGACTGAGGGCACATGGAGAAAGGGAGGAAGAGGAAGTTCAGGAGAGGCAGCCCCGGTGGCGCATGCCCACACACCTGAGGGAGCCCCTGGCTTCTAGACTTCTGGCTCCATGGAAAGGGGTAGGCCAGCATGAGATGGAGAAGGGTCTCTGGAGAAGGGTCTCTCCAGGAGTTGCTGTCCCAATTTTGTCCACCTCCTTTCTCTCAGTATGTGCTCACTAGGGCGTCTTCTGGCCCTTGCTAACTTGTGATGGCCTCCGCAGGGATAATCATGTGGTTACGGTGATGGAAATGTCTGTGCTTTGCACATCTGTCAATTTTATCATCTTCAGACAATTTTGCAGTCCAGCCATAGGGAAACGGAGTTGGGATGTTGTGTCCATTCAGGTAAATTGTTTGCCTGCTGCCTGCCTGCCGTGCTGTGAATCTCTGTGTAAGTTGGACAGCCCATTTTCCCAGATAAAAAGCCCCTATTGCATACATGTTTTGACTGTACAGATCAAGAGTTATCATTTTTTTTTCTGTCAACACTCAGATGGTGAATACTTTGAACCTTGTGGGCTGTCAGTCTCTGTGTGAAATACTCAACCCTACTAACCAGGTATGGCTGCATACAAATATAATTTATGCATGTGTATAAAGACTGAGTTTAGAGAGTTAGTAAAATAGGAACATCCTTAAAAATGGTGTTTTAGAGAATGCATTATTGCCAGAAAAGCTGTAGAATGACCATTGTGAGGGCACCAGGGGAACTTATCAGAACTTCTTTAACATAAAATGAAATGCTCGTTTGGTTTGAAGTATGTGTGGTAGTGATGGTGGGTATTTTAGTGTGTGAAGAAATGCATACATCTCTTTGGCAATTAAGGCCTCTGAAGATAGCGACCTGCCCTTTCTGGTCTGCTTTGTTGACCCCAAGGTACCTCACGGTTGCTTCTCAAGGAGGCGTCCAACCGCCTCTATGATTTCCTTCTTGAATCACAATTGCTTTTATCTTGTCTGACTTACGGAGTACACTACGCAGTCCTCAGCCGGTCATTGTTCTCCCTGTTCCTCATGTGCAAACGGTCCAGAATACAAACGGCACAGCCCTGGATGACACAGTGCACGTGGCGCCCTCCTGGCGCTAAGCACAGTTCCTTGCACAGTCACTGCTTAAAATTTGAAAGAATGTATGAGTGTAAATCGAGGTCTCCAGTCTCTTTCGTTCTGAACTTTGCTTTTTCCTCCGTCTTTTGCTCCTCTGATCCCACTTCTGTTTCTGAACTAGCTGTCTTCTGCCACAGATTATGTTGGGCCCCTGCTTGTCCTTGAAACCTGAAAATAAATCTCAGGAATTCTGCCAAAGTCCTGGGGGTATTTGAACCTGTAGTAAAGAAGAGCTGCCTGGGATTTCCCCTCTGTGATAGTTTCATTTTGAGTGCAAGAGAATGTTAGAAAGAAAATGTACAGAAAACACATTTTAAAAGGAAGAGATGAAGCACACTGACTTAGAAAACAGGAACAATACATCTAATACCAAAATGTGTCATTCTTAAAAAAATTAAACTACATTTATTTATTTGTTTGTGTGCACATGTGGAAACTGGAGAACAATTCTCAGGAGTCAGTTCTCTCCTTCCACTTTGTGGGTCTCAGGGATGGAACCCAAGTTGTCAAGCTCAATGTCAAATCAAAGGTGGCATCCTCTTAGCTCCATGTGAGGACTTGTGTATCAATTCGATAGAACAGTATAAATGTGTGTATATGAGACAGATATAGGTATACAAACAAAACAGCCACCTTTTGAACTGAGGTTACACACAGTGACACCTATTTTGCATTTTCCCAAATAATCACTAAACACTCATCTGTCCAGATGCATATGTGTGCATAACATATAGTAAACGTGCATATGCCTCCATCCCACACACATATATAAAATACATTTATAGGTATAGGTGCATGTAAGTTATAAATACATGTATGTATCTATACATCTATAAAGGGAAGGAGGAAAGGGGGAGGGAAAGACGGAGGGGGGAGGGAGAGAGAGGGAGAGAGATCAGCATAGTATCTTAAGCAAGATCCTTTCATTTTTGAAATCTCCTATTTTGCTCTAAGGACCTTCAGCTACATGGATGAGGTCCACACATATTATTGAGGCTTATCTCTTTTAGTTAAACTGATTGTAATTGTGATTTTAAAAATATTTTATTATTTATATATATATATATATATCTAATGTATAGCATGTATATGAGTGCACCTGTGTCATGATATTTTATTATTTATATATATATATATCTAATGTATATGAGTGTATTGCTTTCATGTATGTAAGTGCACCTGTGTCATGCAATTGCCAAGGAAGTCAGAAGAAGACATCGTATTCCCCTGGACCTGGAGTTACAGATGGCTGTTAGCCACCATATGGGTGCTGGGAATCGAACCTGGGTCCTCTGTGAGAGCAGTCAGTGCTCTTAACCTCCACAAATTAGAATTTCCTCGGTAGAAAGCCTCACTTGAAGAATTGTCCTGATGCCTTAATTGATGTGGGACGACCATCCAGATGTGCGTGGCACTTCTGGGAGCAGCCGGCCGTAAAGGCACGGCAGAAGGAGAGAGTGCACCTTTTGCTTGTTTGGCTTTCCCTCTACAACCAAGTTGATCTGTCCTGTTGCTGCTGCTGCCGCTGCTGATTCCTTCACCGCTGTCGGGGCCAGTGTTTCAGGCTCCCACGTTGACTAGGAACCAGAGACTCTTTAGGAACCCACAGGTTTTGAGCGCCAGATTGAGACTGCTGGGGGACCCAGCCCTATGGACTGAGCAACTGCTGGGTTCTGGGCCCCTCCAGTGTGAAACAGACACTATGGGACTCCTCCAGTGGCCAAGGCAGTAACTGTTAGTCACATCTACAAAATGCTTTCATAACAACATCCACATTGGGTGTTTGGTACTCCATTTGGGGCAGCATAATCTCATCAAGTGGATGCACGGTCACATAGATGGGGAAAAAATCAAGCAGTAGCAAATTGAGGGGTTCATGGCCTGGGGAGCAAGGACGTAGACTGTCAGACCTCTCACCAGCTCCCCCCTTAGGCTGGTGTTCTGTAAGCAGCCATGTGGTCAGTTGGTTCAAACCTCTCACTTCCCACCCCTGTGTAGACGCATAGCACTGCTAGGGTTAAAAAGTTGTCCTCAGCTTTCCTGGAGTCCTAGCTCACATAGGGAAGCACGACTCCAAGGCAGCACTATACGGCAAAGGAAATGGCTGTGCTAGACAGATGCTGCGTGAGGCTCCAGGAGATGTGATTCCCAGACCTTGCAACGACCCTCAGGCCAGCGCTCTGTTTCCATGACTTTCCCTTCTGCAGACCTAAGTTGCTACTGAACTGATCATTTGGGTTCTTAGAATATCTAGCAAGCTTTTTGCCCTTTGGTCCATTGTCCCAACCTCTTTCCTAGTACTGAGCTCAGTAGTCCAGGTATTATCGTAACAACAGCTATACAGGGATCTGTCAAACTTCTGCTTGAATGACTAACAAAAGCCATTTTCATATTTAGTGAAGAGTCAAAGATCTGCTTCCAGCTAGTGCCTAAGTATAAACTTAGACAGAAGCTTCTCCCATGAAGGTTTAAATTTCGTTTCACTTTGTTCATGTACAGCTTTGCCACATGCAAACATATGTGTGTACGACAGGAGCCATTGATCTGTTTCTGCATGCCCTCCAATAGCACAGGTCCTGTTCTGTAACCTCAGAACAGTGAGTTTGGCAGGAAGAGCTGATGCTTTGACTCCTTCTCATTATGAGACGTTTTATCACTCCAAGTCTCGATGAGGAACTGTATGTATAAATAATATATACAAGGGCTTCATGGCTCTAGATAGCCCCAGCAAATCTATAAACTTGATTCCCCTCAGTTAATGGAGTCTCCTTCCTCACCAGATCGCTCTTTGTGTGACATTGTTCTGAAGTCTGTCGAAACCCTCACAGAAGAGCCGTACCATTTGTAGCTTAGGTGGTTTGTCCTGCCGTCCTTGGCTAAATTTTCTTTGTAGCCTAGTTAAAACCTGGACACCTGGGAGCTTAAATTATCCCTGTAGGATATTAGTATATTAGCTACCTATAAAAATGAAATTTATATGAGGCATCTGTTTACATTGAACATCCCATAAAGCTGTGGCAGAGAATTCAAAGAAAAGGCTTTCAAATGAAGGCTTCATAGCCGAGAGCAAAAGGCTCTGGAGAGTGGCAACCACACAACTAATTTCCATTTTAGATATTAAAAAGAATTTTTAATAGACAAAGCATCTCTTGCAAACAGCAGTCTAGGATATACAAAAGATTTCAAGAACACTTCAGTCTTTACATTATACATCTCACTGTTATTTATTTTATCATTATTATTGCATTAAGAAAAAATAATGGAAGGGAGGTTTTAGCATTGGTTTGTTGACATGCAAAGGAGAAGTGGGTGAGCAAGGGAACACGGTTGTAACTGTGATTAATGGTGAGAGAGTTTAACATTAAGGGTGTGGAAGCCGGGGAGGAGTCGGACGTGAGGCAGGGGTGTTGCTGAAGGGAGGGAAGGAAGTCCTTTTCTTTTCTTTTCTTCCCTCCCTCCC
>NW_008352752.1:1066103-1067708 GCF_000622305.1 Nannospalax galili | reverse complement strand
TCCCCCTCCCTCCCTTCCTTTCTTCTTTCCATCTCTTCTTCCTTTCTTCTTTTCATGTGTTGCATGTGCAAATGTCTGTGTGTGCACACAAGTGTATGGGTGTACACGTGCATGTGTGGAGACCTGAGGCTGACACTGAGAGTCTTCCCTGACTGCTGTCCATCTTACTTACTCTTTGAGGCACGGTCGGTCTCTCAATCCAGCCCAGAACTCACCGATATGCCTAGTCTTACTAGCCAGCTTGCCCTGGGGAGTCAGTCCCTGTCTCTGCCTTCTGAGGTTGGAATTGCAGGTGGGCTGCCATGCTCATTCCCAGGCATTTATATGGGTTCTGGGGAGTTAAATGTCAGTCATGCAGGAGGTGCTCTAACCACTGAACCATCTCCCTAGTCCTCAGACTGGCTACTTGCTATGTTCTTGTCGTAGCCTCCTGAGTGCTAAGATTACAGGCATGCTCCACCATGCCCAGCTAGAAGTCACTTAAAAATATATAGTCCCAGCCAGATTGCAGACTAGTCTGCTCTATCTAGAATGCTTTGGTTGCAAACGCATGGGAAATAGATGTGTGAAACTTGAACAATAGGAAAGGAGGAGAAGGTGGTTCATTTTTCAAATATACAACCACAGATACAAAGACCAGGGACTGGAGCAACCTAGAGGTCATACTGAAAACACTTAGCAATTGGGGACAACACAGATTCTGACCTTGTGACTCACAGGCCTGCATGACCAACTTGGCACAGTGATGGGGAAGCCTGCTAACTGAAGACTGGCCCTGCAGCTGAGGGGGACTGGGAGACTGTACTGAAGGTCCCTGTGGCAAGGAGATCCTGGCAGTGCTGTCTCTCCTGATGCCTTTTCAAGAGGAAGACTTGATCTGTCCAGCTGAAGCCTTTTTGCTTATAGCAGCAAGAGCCATCATGCCTGTGAACAATAGTAAAGTGGTAATAGCCCAGGGAAGATCAAAGTGTTATTGCCAGAAAACGGAGACCGGACCCTGGTGAGGCACCATCAGTGTCCACAGGATTCACTTGGCCTTAGGGTTTAGAGGACTCACCTACTGTCACTTTCTGGTGAACTCTAACCTTTCAATATTTTTCTTCTCCTTTCCTAAATATTTCAACCATAGTGTACATGAAGTAGATTTGAGGAGCCTGAGAGTCTCTGCTAAGATTTAAGTATCACTGTGACATTGTTTTCCTGAGGAAATATTTTGTTGTCTCAAGAAGACGTTGAGACAGAGAGAGCCTGTGTGTCCCCTTGGCACAAATGTGATGGTTGCAACATGCGTAATAGGCGGGAAATTGTGGCTCTTCTTGAAATAGTGTGAGTGTGTGGAATGGAGTGTGTGGAATGGAGTGAGAAAGATTTACAACCTCTTCACTAGATCCACGGGCATTTCATGAGTGTAAGAATGGGTTCATATTGCATATAGAAAAGACTGGTTGCCAGATAATGCCTTTTGCTATAGGTTTGACACACATAATATCAACTCTGAATCATGTATAACTTCTCTCTTTATTTTTCATTGCGTGAGGAAATGAGCCCCCTACCCCCCAAATCAGGAATTGTTGATCCTGCTGTAATCACTCAGGACATAGTCCT
>NW_008352752.1:1064097-1066070 GCF_000622305.1 Nannospalax galili | reverse complement strand
GGACTTTATAACTTTATATGTAAAAAATATTAATAGTACACACAGGGATTTCGTGTTTCCAAATGGTCTTCATTTATCTGAATGTAGTGGCTTATATCTTTAATTCTGGTACTTGGGAGGCTGAGAATCATAAGCTTGAGACCAGCCTGGGATGCACGGGGAGATTCTATCACAGCACAAAACAGAAATCTAGAAAATGACTCGATTTCCTTCCACTTTCCATAGCAGTTAACGGTCCTCTATTTCAGCAAAACTTCTTGGGACAAATACCTACTCTCATTCTCTCCAACATTTCTGCTCCTTTTATGTCTTAAGCCCAGTATGAGCAGACTTCCGGTGCCACCAACATCACCCCAGTGTGTCATCAGCTGTTATCTTTGCGTCACTTTGCTGCATCTAGTCCCCATCGTACATGACCCTCGGTGGCCTGAATAATCACCGGTCACCAGCTCCTCTCAGATGCCCTGTCTGGAGTTGGATTTCTGGTGTGTTCCTTGGGTCTCCTCTCACCTCACTGGTCACCAGTCTGCTGGGGTTCTGGCTTCTTACTTCACTGGTCACTGATCTGTTCTGGTCCTGGCTCCTAGTTCCTCCCCAGATCTACTCAGTTTTCTGACAGTTTCATCTAGGGTCAAATACTGATGATTTCTGAACTGAAATTTCCAACTCAAATGTCTCCTTTGGATGCTAAAATCATAAGTCCAGCTGTTCACTGACCTCTGTACTTGAAAGTTTAATAGAAATGTGAAACTTGTTATATCTAAATGTAATTCCTGCACTCTGTCTGGAACTCGGTCCACTGAGCATTGTTCCACTTCAGCCCAGGCAGTTCTGTTCCCAGCTGTCATGTCTCCCCTGGGATCTCAAGGTCTTCACTGAGTCCCCCTATATCTCACACTTAATTCAATTCATTAGGAAGTCGTATGGGCTTATCCACTGAGCATTGTTCCACTTCAGCCCAGGCAGTTCTGTTCCCAGCTGTCACGTCTCCCCTGGGATCTCAAGGTCTTCACTGAGTCCCCCTGTATCTCACACTTAATTCAATTCATTAGGAAGTCGTATGGGCTTTACTTTGAACTTAGAAACACATTGTCACAGCCTCACACTGTCCCACAATTACCACTTGCTTCCTCCTCTCCCTCCTGAGTGATTGTCTGACTAAATCCTATGTCCCCGCTGCTCAGAAATCTCAATGCAGCAGTCCAAGAATCGCTTATAAAGCACTAATCCAATCATGTAACTGCCTTGCTTAAAACCTTCTAAATGGTCTCCATCTCCTGTGTAAGAGTCAAAATCCTCACAAAGACTGAAAGAGGACTCCTCTTCACTCCCCATGCCCCGCCCCGCCCCAGGCCTTCATTTCTGACTTTCTTTCTAAACTGGTCTCCCTGCTGCTGCAGCCTCTGCTTAGCCTCAGTTGTTGCCTGCAGCACCCCCTCCTCGCACTCCCGTAGCCACGCGACTGACTTGCTGACCACCTTCAAGCTTTTGCTCAAATCCAGTGCTCTCTAAAAGCTCTACCCTGATCCCCACACTTAACACTGCAACGCGTCCTCCCTTTTTCATCACTCCCCCAAACGTCCTGTCAAATTCCCAAACCCCTTATTCCTTCTTCCCCTATAGCACTCACTACTGTTTAGAGTGCCATGTATATTATCGATTATAGTTATTGTTTAATGTCCATTTTCTCCCACCACATCTGAAGCCTCCGTGAGTCAAAGGTTTCTATCTGTTTTGTGTACTGATTTATTCCCAAGTGCTTGGGACAGTAACTGCAAATGAATATTTTGTTATTTTTATTTTATGTGTATGAGTGTTTTGCCTGAATATATGCGAGTGCACCCATGTCATGAAATGCCCACGGAGGTCAGAAGAGGGCATTGGATTCTCCTGGAACTGGAGTTACATTCAGTTGTTAGCCATCATGTGGGTGCTGGGAACTGAACCCAGGTCCTCTGCAAGAGCAGCCAGAG
>NW_008352752.1:1055025-1063757 GCF_000622305.1 Nannospalax galili | reverse complement strand
GAGTTTTTTTTTGTTTTTTTTTTTGTTTTTTTTTTGTTTTTTTTTTGTTTTTTAACAAACCCAGAAAATTTCTTTTTGTTCTTTGGTTTCCTGATGGGTAGGTTAAGGAGTCCTGATGGGTAGGTTAAGGAGTAAAGAAAACCAGCATTTAGTCTGGTTATCTTTTCTGAAATAATCTCATAAATTCCCCAAATGACTTTTTAGATTATGGGCTTACATTTATTTGGAGATAAGGGACCTGAAGTTCAAAACTAAATAAAGGTACTTGCCACCAAGCCCAACAACCTGAGTTTAAAACCCAGGACTCAGGTCGCTCTGTCAGCTGTCCTCTGGCCTCCATGTACCTTCTACGTCGTGCATGCTTTCCCCAACTAAATAAATAGGTAAATGTAAAACATAATCCCTGGATTTGATGCTCTGCACATCTATGACTGGCATGGGCACAGTGTTTTAAATGCAAGATTTTTCTTTCAGCACTTCATAATGGATGGCTTCAGCCATAGGAATCTCAAAACTCTTACTGTGGGGTAGGACACCTAAATTGCAAGGAGTGAAACCTGTAGAAACTTCCCAAGACACCTACTGAACCAGAAAGAATGTGACTGTTCGGGAGTGAGCATGTTTGTTACAAGCACAAAGCCACGTTCTTCCTGTCGGATGACTAGACTTCAACTTTGATTTTCTTTAAAATGGACCCGCAGCAAAATTTTCTGTGCAAAAGAGGAATGGTGAAGTTTAGGGTTTTTAATCTCGTCCAGCTCTTGCACATAAAGGAATTAAAAGGGGAAGGATGGGAAATGTCAGTCCCGTTCAGACTTCCACTTTAAGTTTGGTTGACTGAATTTGCTTTATGTTGGTTCTCTCTCTCTCTCTCTCTCTCTCTCTCTCGCCTTTGCACCTCTCTGCTCACTCACTTCCTGACAAAATAAAACTAATTTTCATTCTGAAACTGTACTTAACCCTGTTCACTATTGCCAGTAATTCAAAACCAATAATTCCCCAGACTGCTTAAATTCAAGGAACTTTATTAAAATTTCAGGTTACTACAATGATTTTCTTTGAGAAATCTAACAGAAATGTTCTCACCGTGTTTTTGCATGTGGAACCGCTACTTTAGAGCAACGTCCACTGTCTCTGCAAACTTTGAATCTCTCCATAGATCTATCTTTGGTAATCTCAACTCTCCCTTTACTTCCTGGCAGTGAACTCACTGACCCGAAACTCCCTCCACTGAGGAAGCTCAGGGGAAGTGTAGAAAACAGCTACTTTGCTGAGTAGAAAATATTCAAGCTTTGGAAAGATTATGTTTGAAACTTTGTCCTGTCTTTAAGTTGTTAGCCTCAGAGTCGTACTCAGCTGAATGAAACTCCAGACATATGGGATGTTCCATATCGTTCGTGTGAACAAACTCCCAGCCAGGGACAGGTCTCTGTGTTGGGCTCACAGCAGCCGCCAGCATGCTTCCTGAGAAAGGGAGCTCCTCCTTTACTTACTGTGTGAGTACCAGTTCTAGATAGTCAACATGTATTGAACAGCACCATTTAAAGTAGTTCAAGAAAAAGAAAGAAAAAAGTCTTAAGAATGAATTTAACATAGGAAAGACCTCTATAATGAAAATTACAGAACTCTGATGAAGTGCATTGAAACTGAAGAAGACAGACACACTTGTGTGCACACATACGTGCACACACATGTACACACACACATATGGACAGACTTTCCATGTCCATGGACTAGGAGAATTACTATTGTGAACATGTCTACTCTGTGCAAACTGATCTGCAGATTCAAAACAGTGCCCATACAATACCAACGGCATGCTCCATAGAAACAGAAAAATGATGAAGAAGTGTGTATGGCCGCAGGAAGGGCTGACCATCTGAAGTGACCTTGAACGCAAGCACACTCCTGGAAGCCTGCTGATGTCTGATTTTAAGACCCTACTGAGCCTTGGTAACCAAAACTGCAGGGTACTGGCACAAAAGCAGATGTACAGACCAACAGAACAGAGTACAGATCCTGGAAATAAACCCAAGCACCTAAACCAACAGCTTCTTGAAAATTCAACCATAAACATTTATTGGAGAAAGGACAGCCTCTTCAATAAATGTTGTTGGGAATACTGGCTTTCCATATGGAGAAAATCAGAAGTTGACTCTTATGGCTCACCCTGTATGAAAATCAATTCAATGCAGAACAGTGACCTAACGACGTCATAAAACTATCAGGAGAAACCCCAGGGCAAACACTTCAATGGTTACTTGGATACAGCCCTCAAAGTAAAGGAAACACAAGCAAAAATAGACCCACAAGACTGAGTTTAACTAAAAAGCTTCTGCTCAGCAAAGAAAACAAAGACTAGAGCGAAGAGAGAAACTTCAGATTAAGAGAGAACATTTGTGAACTATTTACCCGAGAAAGGATGAATGTTCAGAATATAAAAGTACTCAGAAAAAAATTGACAAAAATCAAGTGATCTGGGCCTGGAGAGAAGACTCAGCGGTTAAGAGCACCGGCTGCTCTTGTAGAGGACCTGGGTTCAATTCCCAGCACCCACATGGCAACTAACAACTGTCCATAACTCCAGTTCCAGAGGATCCGACACCCTCTTCTGACCTCTTTGGGCATTGCATGACACGGGTACACTTATATACATGCAGGCAATATACTCATACATATTTTTTAAAAATCAAGTAATCCAATTAAAATGGGAAAATGATCTAAATTGATGCTTCTCAAAAAATAGAAATGGTTAACTAATAAAATAAAAAGTTCAATATCACTGTCCATCAGGGAATTGCAAATCAAAACCACAGAGAGCTAGCATTTCACTCCAGTTAATGGCTGTTATATATGAAAAAGCAAATGCTGATGAGGATGTACAGAAAAATGCTGTTGGAGGGAACACAGAGTAGAAAAATCAGTATAGCGGTTCCTCAAAAAGCTAAAAATAGCATTAGTATATGATCCAGCAACCTACTTCTGTGTATGTCCAAATTAATGAGATCAGCATACCAAGAGAGGCCTGCATGCCTACGATTATCATGGCTATGCACAGTAGTCAAGATACATAATTATGGGAGGTGTCTCCCAGCAGGTGAACGGGTGAAGATAATGTTGTATACAGATAGACACAATGGGCTCTCACTCAGCTCCAAAGAAAAATAAGCTCTGTCTTTTGAAAAAAATGGATATAACTATACGATATTATATTAAATGAAATAAACCAGGCATAGAAAAATACCATAGTGGTATTTTACAGCTCTCATAAGTGGATTTGAACAATGAAAAAAAGGCAGCACAGATATAAGATAACGATTCCTAGAGTCTGAGAAGGCTAAGGATGAAGTAAATGAAAGAGATTCTAATTTTGATCAGTGAACACGGCATGTATGCACTGAAATATCACCTAACGTCCTTTAATAAGTGCAATGAATACAGGTTAATCCAAAATAAAATATTAAAAACCATAAAATCAAAATAATATATATGTACAGAACTAGGCAACCACAAAGTCAGAATTACACAAAAATTATAAAAGGGATAGCACATCTCAATTTGAAGTGTGCGTAGAACACTATGCTTCTTAGAGTAGAAAATCATTTGGAGCAAAGCTAAGCAGGAGAAGACTAATTATGAAAAATATTAGTTCTATCATCTCTGTAATTTCAAAAAATTTTAAGATGTATTTGTATGTGTGTGTGTGTGTGTGTGTGTGTGTGTATGTGTGTGTGTGTGTGTGTGCGCGCGTGCCACAAGAGGGTGTTGGATCCCCTGGGACTGGCATCATAGGCAGTTATGAGCCACCCAATGTGGATGCTGGGAACCAAACTTGGGTCCTGTGGGTCCTGCAGCAATGCTTTTATCTGCTGAGTCATGTCTCCAGCCCTGACAATTTTCTTTCTATGAATTAAGCACTAAAAATGTAGAAAACAATAAAGAGCAGTCGGGAACTTTTTTTTTTTTTTTTCCTTTGAGAAAAGATGCAGTCATGTTCCTTTGGCCTTTGGAGAGGGAGAGAAAGAAATCACATTTTCCCATGGGCAGCAAAACTGGTGGAAACAGATGAGTCGCCAGTTTTGATAAGATCCATGACTGGTATCATAATTTGCAGTGATTCATCTGTGATTTTTTTTTTCCTCTTTCCAAAATAAGGTCTGAAACAAAACCAAAGCCTTAGGAAAAAAGATAACAACTGGCATTTTTATCTCTTTTATGTGTTGTATGCATGTGAAACGGGAGTCATGATGGATTTAGAATGCACTTGATTCTGGCAAAGTAAGCAGTCTTAGAGATCATCTGGCCCACCCCCTCACCATCCTTCCCCTGAAGCCCACGCAGGAAGAAACAGGCCAGCGAGGGCCCTTCATTTACAGAAAGTCTTGGGACCAAACACTATAGCTTGCTCTGGTACTTAATTGTTCAAGGGATACAGTATTCCTTTTAGTGGCCTGTTTTAAAAGTAGGGGAAAGTGTGAGCTGTTTCCTGCTGTCCGTATTCTGGGCCCTTCGTGCTGCTTACTGGACAGAACTAGCCATCTTGCCTTGCTCTCAACGAGACACAGGGTGCAGCTTGGTGTTACAGACAGCTGAGTGGCTCCACACCCTGGAAACTGTCCCACACGACTGTGTGTTATTCTCTATTGCTTGTGTTTATCTTTCTTAGTAAAACTGAAACTCACATCCCCACATGAACTTCCGATCCCAACCATTTAGCTTCATCACACCTAAGCTTTCATGTATTTAAAGGGTTCCTTCTTTACTGAATTTTCAGCCAAAATTAAATTGGGAACTGGGCATAGTGGCACACACCTTTAATCCTACAACTCAGGAGGCAAAGGCAGGTGAATCTTAGTAAGCTCCAGGCCAATCTGGGATGGCCTACATAGTAAGTTCCAGGCCAGCTGGGTTACATAGTGAGACTCTGTCTCAAAAACCCAAACCCTTCCCCCGAAAAAATTTCCAAATTTGGGCTGGGGATATGAATTGGTGTTTGCTTAGCATATGCGAGGCCCTGGATTCAGTCTCCAGCTTTGTACAAAATAAAACAAAACAAGCAAAACGAAAAAAATGTTCTTTTTTCTTTTTTTTTGAAACAGGGTCTTCCTGTACCTCCATCTCACAGAAATCCACCTGCCTCTGCCACCTGAGTGCTGGGCTTAAAGCCATGTGTCTCCATGCTCAGTGAAAGATAAGTTCTTAGTCTGAAATCTTTTAGAAGGGAATTCTGAAGTTGAGACAAGCAGTTCTATTTTGTTCTTCCTGCCTTTTGGACACCATTTAGACACAGGTCTGGAGGAACAGTTCTGACCACTAATCATGATTGCTATAACATCTCTCCAATGAACCTCTCTGTTGAGATTTTAAAGTTACCAGTCCCAGTGCATTTCTGAGCAGGATACTGTTTCCATCAGCTCTGGGTGCATCATGTTCATAGTAGGCAAGTTTTTCCAGATGCTGAATGGCTGTAGCTGCTTGTCATGCACGTACGAACAGGGGGCTATGGGCTTCCGGTGCTTTGCTCGTCATAAGGAGAGAGGACCAGGAGAAACCAGAAAATGGACAATAAAACCGTATTTTTCTCTTCGTCTTTGATTTTTGACTTTTTGGAATGCAAGTTCTTTGTAATTAGACATCATTTCCTTCTAGATGTTTCTCTCCTCACCAAGAAACCTTTGGATTCTTGGCAATAATTTGATCATATAATTCTTGGCAATAATATTAATAATTATGCCTATAGAACTCTGCAACAAAACTGATTCCCAGCTCCAAATCCTATTGGTTAAAGTTTTGAGCCCATGTTTGAAACTATTAATACTTATCTTGATTGGCTCACTCAAGGTTTAAAAATCTTTCTCTTCTGGCCCATGTGGAAAGGATTGGGGAAATTTCATCAATGCTTATTCATAACTGCCATATGTGGTGCTAAATTATTATAAGAAATTGAACTGATTATGGGCAGTGAATGTTAATTTGCTGCTGAAAAATCTTTGCATTTTTGGATCTCAGTGTTACCTTGAAAAGTATATTTTCTCTCTTGGTAGAGGCTGAAAAGTTGGTGAACTCTGAAAGCAGAGAAAGTGGGCAGGATGGGTGAGTGGGATGCTCCTCTGCCAAACAACACAAGGGAAATTTGCCAGCACAAGACACAGGCTGCTAAAAATCATAATCTGTAGCCAGCCACAATTTCAGTCAGAACTTGTAGAAATCATACATATCTATACACACATGTAGGTATACACACACATATTTGATCGAGCACTAGATAATTCTAAAATAATAACATGAAAAGTAGATCATTTATTCTGTATTGTCCAGAGCAGGAGACAGCATTGTGAAGCGAATTACAGCAGTGAGAGGACTCGTTGCTGAGATATGGATAGGGTTAAAGGAAACCGGTGAGAGGCAGGAATACTCCAGGCCAGCAATGGGAGATCTCAAGGCACAGACAGCATGCGTGGAACCCCAGCGAAATACCCGCAGCTGTGGAAAGTCTATGAGAGAGAAACTGTGGACTTGGAAAAGCAGCGCCAGCCAAGGACCACAGCTTCCTCATCTTCCCTCCATCTTCCTGTCAAATTGATTGGAAGCAAAAGGACCAGGGTACCAATGGCTACAAAGTCTTCTGGGATGGAATGGAGGAAGTGGGGCTGAAGAGAAGATCAGAAGGGCAGAGAGCACAGCCCCAAGCTTTAAAGGCGTCCCAGGGCAGGCAGAGCATCTTGACAAAGAGCCTTCAGAGCACCAAGCAGCATCAAGGCTGGAGGGACCTGGATCAGTTAATCTCTGAAGTCTTCTTTTCAGGTACAGTTTGCCCAGATCAAGACAGGGCTGAGTAGACAGGCATGCTGTATAAAAGAATGGTCGTCAAGTTTTAGGATTACATATTCCGTTATTTTTCTGTCACTGATTCTGAATACTGAGGGTCAGTTTTACCAGTGTGACTTAAAAGCACAAATATAACAAAACAAATTAACAGCTAAAATCTTTACGATAACAAAGACCACCATTCCCACAAAAAGCCCATACAAGCCTCAAACACTCTGATTCACTACTGTCACCCTTTACATAGATCAGATAGGTTAGGCTTTTGTGTGTGTGTGCTAGAGAGCTTTGGTGCCAACTTGACACACCTGTGTTGAGGGAGCCTCAATTGGGGAATTGCCTCCATTGGAGCGGCCTGTGGCCATGTCTGTGGGGCACCTTTTTGATTGTTGAGTGATGTGGGAGGGCCCAGCCCACTGTGGGTGGTGCCACCCCTCGGCAGGTGGGCCTGTGTTGCATAAGAAAGCAGGCTGAGCAGGGGCCAGGGGAGCAAGCCAGTAAGCAGCCTTCCTCCATGGCCTGTGCTCCAGCTCCAGCTTCCAGGTTCCTGCCCTGAGTTCCTACCTTGGGCTCCCAGATGAACTGTGACCTGGGAGATGTAAGACAAATAAACCCTTTCCTCTCCAAGTTGGTAGTGGTCAGAGTACTTTTGTCACAGCAATGAAGAAACAAGGATAGAAATTGGTACCAGAGAGTGGGGTATTGCTGTGACAGACTGACCTTGGTGTTTTTGGGAGGACTGTGGAAGTATTTGGAACTTTGGGCTGGAAAAGCCATTGTGTGCTCAGAGTTTGTTGTTGTGGAGCTTGGAACAGTTATGCTGAAAGAGTTGTAGATGATGGAGGCCTGGCTTGTGAAGCTTCAAAGGGAAGCAGAGACTATCAGGGCTGTTTGTGTGAGATTTTGGATTGAGAATCTGTGGGTTCTGGTCAGCTGGCGCTGAAGAAGCAGCTGTGATTAAGAAGAGACCAGAACCTGAAGCAAAACCTTTGCTTTACTGAGACAATTGATGCTGGTTAGCTGGGGCTGAAAAATCAGCTGTAAGTAACAAGAGACCAGCATCACTGAGGTGAAGTCTCTGGGAGGTATTTCCACAGGGTCAGCACATAGAGGGGACCCGAGTCTCCATCTCAAGCTGGAAGCAGGACTTGGTAATGTGTAAGAGTCTCCTGCATGGTTCTGGTGTTGAAAGCTTGAAGGAGTCACAGAGAGCAGCTGATGCTTAGCACTCTGAGAGGCCAGGAAAGGCCATTGGTGAAAGTGCAGCTTCAGTTGCAGTGAAGACCCCAGGATTGAAGGGGTCATGGAGAGATTCTGAGGCTTTGCACCCGGAGAGGCAAGAAGAAGAAGCCATTGGTGAAAGTGTAGCCTCAGTTTCAGTGGAGACCCCAGCTTTTTGGGAATGCCAGGACCGTGGGACTACCACCAAGGACTGTAGTAGGTGTGGAACGGAGCTACCCTGGGTCTGCAAGACAAGCTGTGCTGTGGACGGCAGAGTCAGAGAGGTGGAGCTGCCAGAACCCTTTGGAGCCAAGAAGATCGTGAGTGAATCCTAGATGTCCAGCCTCGAGCTACTTTGCTGGACTTTGGTTTTGCTTAGGTGTGCCCAATTCTTCCCTTTGAAATATGACAGTATTTGTTTCGGATTTTACAGAAGCCCACAGTTGAGACTTTTAAAAGAGACTATGGACTTTAAAATGTTTGGATTTTTTAAGGACTGTGGCATTTTAAAGGTTGTACTGTCTTAAGTTGTGATGTTAACATATCTTGGGGACAGAAATTGGAAAGTTATGGTTTAATAGTGATGTTTGTGTGTCAAGTTGACAAGGGGTCAATTGTGCTGGATAGCTTTAGTGTCAACTTGACACACCGGGTTGAGGGAGCCTCAGTTGGGGAATTTCCTCTAT
>NW_008352752.1:1052640-1054921 GCF_000622305.1 Nannospalax galili | reverse complement strand
TGAGTGATGTGGGAGGGCCCAGCCCACTGTGGGTGGTGCCACCCCTGGGCAGGTGGGCCTGTGTTACATAAGAAAGCAGGCTGAGCAGGGGCCAGGGGAGCAAGCCAGGAAGCAGCATTCCTCCATGGCCTGTGCTCCAGCTCCTGCTTCCAGGTTCCTGCCCTGAGTTCCTACCTTGGGCTCCCTGATGAACTGTGATCTGGGAGATGTAAGCTAAATAAACCCTTTCCTCCCCAAGTTGGTATTGGTCAGAGTATTTTGTCACAGCAATGAAGAAACAAACTAGGACAGCGTGTGTTTGTTTTTTGGTACTAGGTTTCATATAATTCAGGCTGGCTTGGAACTCACTAGATAGTTGAAGATGATCATGAACTTCTGATCTTCCTGCCTCTTCCCCTCCAAGTGCTAGGATTCCCAGTGTGTACCACCATGGTTGGGTACAGGTACAGTAAAATTGTCTTAAAGTGTACAATACTGTTGAGGGTCAGTTTTACTAGTGTGACTTAGAAACACAAATATAATGAAACAAATTAATGGTTAAAATTGTAATAAGGGTGCATAGGGTTAACTTTTTTGATATTAAACCTTAAAGAGTATAACTTTGAAAGCATAAAAGATACAATTGTTAGAAATATTGCTATTGCCACATTAAAAATCTAGCATTCAGAAATAGTAATTGTAACATGAAATTGCTAGGTCAAAGGACATTGACATTTAAAATCGGGACAGCAATTGGAACATTGTCTTTGAGTGCACACTGTCCAACCTCAGAGGAGAACGTGTTCCCATGTGCCCTCCCTACGTGACCACTGTCCCAGCTCTGCTCTTTGCCAGTCTGGTATGTTAACATTTTAGTTCATAGTCATTTTAATCCACATTCCCTGTAATATGAATAAAGTTGAACTCATTTCTTGGAAAAGAACAGAGGCTAGGGAGAGGACTCAGTGAGTGAAGTGCTTCCTGTGCACTCACGAAGACCTGAGTTTAAATCCCAAGAATCCACATAAAATCTGGATCTGGTAGTACAGACCTGTACTTACAGTGCTGCTATGTGGGGACTGGAGGTGGAGACAGGAGGGTTCCCCACAAGTTTGTGGGCCAGCTCCCTGCAGGGAACAGCAAAGGCATCCAGTCTTAAGGCAGAAGGGGAGAATTGACACCCGAGGTCTACTGACCTCCACGTGCGTGTCATGGTACACACACACACATTCACATTCACACACACATCATACACATTCATATAAAATCAAAAACAATTATATGGTACTTGGACTGTAGTCATTAAGATGCAACATTAAAGAAGTAACAAAGATTGAAGAACCAGGGCTATCAGTAATATTTTAATGAATCAGAATACTCATCCCAATATTAAAAGTACACTGGTAGATTCACCAAGCAATTAAACGGTCAATTAACTTTCATTTGTCGCAATTAAATGAAATTTAAATGAGTGGGTTTCTTGGTTGGTACTGGTATTTAGTGGGTCAATTTGTTGCTGAACAGAACATGGAAGCCACATTTTCTTAAACACGAGTGGTTTATATTAACTTCATGAACTCAGATAGTTACCTGATGTCCCTGTTCAGATATGCCACCAACACAGAAGGCTTGGGGAGGCTATGGGGAGCTCAGACTCGGTAGGGGCTGAAATGCTTGTATTCTTAGCTTCCTGGTTGTACTAAAAGACTTTTCTCAAGTCATTTGAGGCTCTGTTTGCTTTGCTTTATTGCACACAGGGTCTTTCTAGGTAGCCTTCAACTCCTAACCCTCTTACATCAACCTCCTCAACGTTGGGATTCTAGGCGTGAATGACAACACCGGCTCACATATCCGTCTTTAGTTTTAGAAATGTGTTGTCTCATTTAAGGGGAAAAGCAGGACAGGCAGAGGTTTGGGATACTGTAGAGGCTCAGTTTTTATATGGGAGGGTAGAGGCAGTCTCATTTAAGGGTGTGACTCTTAGTAGAGTGTCCAGGCTCCAGTAGATGGATCCACATGCAGAAGCATTTGGGGACACAGATTTATTTGGCTACAGGTCAAATATATAGGGGAAGGTATATAAATATGGTCAAAATATGCATTTTGTTTGAAATTTGAAAGAATTCTATTTAAAAAAGAGCCTTTGAGTCATAATATAGATAGATGATAGATTGATAGATAGATGATAGGTAGGTAGGTAGATAGATGATAGATAGATGATAGATTGATAGATAGATGATAGGTAGGTAGATAGATAGATGATAGATAGATAGATAGATAGATAGATGATAGATGATAGATA
>NW_008352752.1:981692-1052420 GCF_000622305.1 Nannospalax galili | reverse complement strand
TGATAGCTGGTATCTGATAGATGGTTGATTGACAAGTTTATAGATGATATAGATGATATGGGATAGATGGTAGCTGTATTAGATAGATGATAGATAGATGATAGATTGATAGATGATAGATGATAGATTGATAGATAGATGATAGGTAGGTAGGTAGATAGATGATAGATAGATGATAGATTGATAGATAGATGATAGATTGATAGATAGATGATAGATTGATAGATAGATAGATAGATGATAGATGATAGATTGATAGATAGATGATAGGTAGGTAGGTAGATAGATGATAGATAGATGATAGATAGATAGATAGATAGATAGATAGATAAATTACCACTCAGACTGTATTTTCCCCCTCTGCTCTCCCAGAAGAGAGAACAGTCATCCATGGCAAGTTGGTAGTTGCAGGAAAGCAACCCCAGGAGCCCACTTGATGCTCAGGAGTTAAATGAATTTTTAAACATATTTCTAATAGTAGTTACTGTTAGAGCCTGGAGGAGGTATACAAGGCATCTTCAATCCAAGGCAAGATTTGATAAAAATGTAGTCCCTAACAACAGTACACCTTCCCCCAGTCACCACACCTCATGCTCATCCCCAGTCCCAAGCACTCTCCCTGACCTTGGGCTACCACACTTGTGGGAGGACCAGTGAGCAGAGGGCTTTCTGTTTCTGGAAGCCACACATTAGTGAATCCCAGTTGTGGCAAACACTGTCGTCCTGCTGCTTTTTCTTGACTGACTGGACTCTGGTTTCTCTGTTATCTTTGCCAATGTCTTTTCTGACACTGGCTCTTTTAGGAGCTGAATGGCTCAGTTTAAATTCCAATTCAGGTGTCTCCTAAAGTTTGACTTCACTTCCGAAGTTTACCGTTCCACACCCCAGCAGACCAGCCCCTCCAACTTTCTCGCTTTATTTTCATTCAGTGAATTTGTTAGTAACTGTCATTCTCTTTTACTTTTTCTTCATTTCTTTGTTTGTGTTCCTAATTAAGGAAATAAGGTCTGAGAAGACAGATATTTTAGCTTGCTTTATTCACGGCTATATTCATGGGAGGTATTCGGTTAATGTTTGTGATTAAATAAACAAATGCACTTGGAGACTGAATGCAATGAGCTTTAAAATGACTGTAACCACACGTTCAGGAACTCTGAAAGGCTGAGTCAGTGGCCTTTGTGGCCACATTTCCATGAGTAACACTCTAGACTCCCTGGGCTCTGGCTGGGGACAACAGTCATTTTAGAAACTGGGCATCACTGCAGCATCTTAGCATGACTGTTGAAATTGCACAGATTGGCAGAGTTGTTTCTGTGGGGGATCAGCTAGGTGATGATTTGTAAAGACTATAAATGTACTTGAGATTTATCATTTCTTAGGACCCCAGGAACTTCAAAGTACTCACACACACACGCACACACACACGCACGCACACACATGCACACACACACATGCACACACACGCACACACATATGCACACACACGCACACACACGCACACACACACGCACACACACGCACGCACACACACACACATGCACACACATGCACACACATATGCACACACACACAGAGTAGCAGTGTGTTGCTTTCAGCGATACTATCACACTGTATGGATTTTGCTTCATCTTTCTCGAGCTTGCGGGGTCTAACTGACAGCAAAGCCCTCCTTCTGTTCCCTTGGCTCAGCTCAAGATTTCCTCTTGTGTTTTACATTGTCACTTTTATTACCCTGTTTATGAACACCTCTGTCAGCCTGTTGAGTGCCTCATAATGAATAATGATACAAGTTTGCTCAAATTCTCACTCGCTCTTCACGAACTGTCTTGTTTTTGCTTCTCTCTTTCTTTTTCAGTTAGCACCCAGAATGACGTCAAAAAAAGTGGTGGTAATCCACACCCTGGTCCTGTTTCAACGCTTAACGAGAATACATAAGGTGGCCCATTTAGTGAAATGCTCCCTGTGTCTTGTCTGCCCATACCCTCATCTGGCATTTCTAGCTAAAATGTGTTTTCTAAATATAAATGAATATTAACAGTAGCAAGACTTCTCTAGACCCTATTAATATGATTATAATATTCTTTGTTTTATTTGGCTATTATATTAATTTATATAATTTGTTTTCTAATGTTAAAACACATTTACAAGCTTGGGATAATTTAGTGTTATGTTTTCTCTTTCTGTATATTGTTGGGTTTAGTCTGTGAATAAACATATACAAATATATGCATTTTGAGCCCAGGCTGTCCTCAAACTTGGTGATTCTTCTGCCTCAGTCTCCCAAGTGCTGGGATTATAGGTATGCGTCACCATACTGATCTCTAGTTTGCTGATGTTCCCTTCAGCGGGTTTCAGCTATGTGGCGAATGGGTTTGGCATGTGATTCTTTTCTTGCTTTGGCTGTGCCGGGTTTGGGCATCACAGCCAACCTACCCCCACGATGAACCGAATAGCATGCTTTCTCTCATTTCTTCCCAGAAGGATTTATATCTTGACTCTTTGGTAGAATTTATCAATAAAATCATGTGACTTTCAGTACTACCTACCATTTGGATAAGTAATTTTACAAAAGACCCAGCAAGTGCTGGTGAAGGCATGGAGGGTTGAGAACCCACAGTGGGTGGGGGTGCAGCCACTGTAAGTGCTACCTTAGAAATTTCTTACAAAGTGAAAGAGATGCTTTGCTTGTCTCAGAGTTGCCTGAGGGGAGGTATAAAAATGTCTTCCTTTCTCCCCCCAAAACCAATTGGGGAACCAATTAATTTATAGGGTTTACTTACAGAGCCTAGGTAAAGAATTGCTTACAGATTGTGGGTGCTTTGCTCGAAAGCTGCACTGGAAAGTCTTCACCCAGCATGGATGATGGCTTTCCCACAGTTCTCCTATAGATGCAGTCCCCTTCCCTGAGTCTTCCCTGGCTAATATACTCTAACCCCTTCCCAAGGCCATGCGGTTAAGGTAGAATTGCTTTCAAGGGAGTGGGAGGAGTGGCTGGATGCTCAGGTGAGGACCCCACAACCTTCCCATGCCTCCTTCTGTGAAGGGACATGTACACTCAACAAGCCCAGATGTGTTGATCTTTTGCAAGCAGGCACAGCTGGACTCCTGAAGATGGTGGTTGTTTGGCTTAGAGGACAGTCTGGTGCACCACCTGGCAGTACTGTGCCTAGAATTTACCCAGAAGAAACAAAATCATATGCCCACACAGAGACTTGAGTATGAATGTCTACTGAAGTTTTACTCAAAGTGAAACCCTGGAGCCAATTCATTTTTTTTTTTCATAAACCTGGGTGTTGATAAACAAACAGCAGAATACTGTGTCTAGTTTCATTCTGTTGCTGTGATGAACACACTGACTAAAAGCAACTTAGAGGAGGAAAGGACTTACTTGGTTTACACTTCCAGGTCAGTTTATAACTGAGGGAAGTCAGGGCAAGAGCTCAAGCAGAGTCTGGAACAGAAACCACTGAGGGATTTTGTTCAATGGTTTGCTCACTAGCTCATACTTAGGCAGGTTTCTTAAATAACCCACCTGCCCAGGGTGGACTCTGCCCTCTTTTATCAACTAACAGTCAGGACAACCCTCCCAGACATGCCCACAGGCGAATCTGATCTGGGGACTCCTTCAATTGAGACTCCCTTCTCGGGTGACTCTAGGCTATGCCAAGTGAGAGTTAAAGTTAATGAGGACCCTTAGTGTTGAAAAGAAACAGACCGTGGATGTCCACAGCAAAGTACAAGAGCTTCCCAACACTCATGATGACAAAAGATCAGACAATGACCACATATGGTAAGACCTTCTGGAAAAGTAAAATGTAGGTTTATACATCTTTAGGAGTTGCCAGGAGCAAAGTGGGGCAAAGGGAGTAGACCAGAACGGGGAACTCTAGCATTTAGGAAACTATTCTACATGGCTCTCTCATGATGTAGCTACATGATTGGAGATGCTTGTCAAAAGCCATGGAACATACTCCTAAAAATTAGAATTTTATTCTATGCAAATTATACCACAATAGAAAACAATCCTGGCACTGAAGTTACTTTCATGAAAATACTTTACACTACTAGCTCAAGTCCTCTAATCTTCACTGTCAGACATTATCAATCCTTTCTAGAATTTTTGGATTACTGTGAATCAAACCCAGGGCTTTGGCACCATGCTAAGCAAATGCTCTACTACATACATAGCCCTTATTTTTAGAGACAGACTTTTCAGTATGTAACCAATGTGATAGTTATTGTTAACTGTCAATTTGACAGAATTCTAGAATCACCTGGGAGATCTGGATATGCCTGTGGGGGATTTCTTGATTACATTTAATTGATGTGGGAAAACCCATCTTAATTGTGGGCAGGACCCAAACTATGTGAGTAGAGAGAGCTGAATACTAGCATGCCTCTCTCTCTCTCTCTCTCTCTCTCTCTCTCTCTCTCCTCTCTCATCTCTATCTCTATCTTTCTCTCCCTCTGGAGCACTAGTATATCTCTGTCTCTGTCTCTGTCTCTCTCTCTCTGTTTCTTGACTGAAAATATAATGTAATCCCCTTAAATTTTCGCTGCTGTGACTTCCCCACCATGATGGACTGTAACCCGGAACTGTGAACTAAAATAAACCCTTTCTCCTTTAAGGATTTCTGTTAGAGGTTTTTTTTTTTTTTTTTTTTTTTATCACAGCAACAGGAAAAGAAACTAAGTTACCCCGGCTGTCCTTGAACTCCAGAGTCCCCTGCCTCAGCCTCTAGAATTCTGGGGTTACAAGTGTCATCACGCTCAGCTTTGATTTCTTTTTCAGCCTCTTGCTTTATATTACCTTCTTGATATTTATAATTTGTGCAGTTGAAGTCTCTTTATTTTTGATAGTTTTTAGTTGAGACTTACATTAATAAACTTGAACAGAGAGTTTTTAAATGCTTTGTTAACGTTTACAAAGAGCTACTTCGTTTCTTCGTTCCATTGTAGAATTTGGTTCTCTTTTGTCCTGTTATTTCTCACTCTCACCTTTTAATTTCTTTCAAATTTCTTGAGACACATTTTAATTCAGTAACTTTAGCTTTTGTGTTTTCTAATCTAAGAATGTTTTTTAATCTTTGTGTCTCCTCCAAAATATACAAAACCTGTAGTAAGAGTCCCCAATGAAAATGACCTGGAAAAGCTTCCAAAGAATTTGAAAGAATGATTATAACTACGTTCAAACAACTCAAAGATGGCGAAGACAAAGAGATGAATGAAATGAAAAAGTTCCTCTAAGCCATGAAAACAGAGTTTGACCTGCTGAAGAAAATCCCAACAGAGATGATGTTGGAATGAAAAACTCAGTAAGTCAAACAAAAACCTCAATGTGACGCTTCACTACAGAATGGATCAAGTTCAAAACAGAGCATAAGGGATGGAGGACGAAGTACAGGAACTGGATGACTCAGTAAAGATCAATGAGAAAATAAGAGAAAATATATGAAGGGAACACGGGAGAGTTTGGGGACTCTATGAAAAGGTCTAATCTTCAAGTTCTGGGTATAAAAGAAGAAAAAATACCATAGCAAAAGCATAGAAAATATCTTCAGTAAAATCATAGAAGAAAATTTCCCAAACCTAGAGAAAGAGATGTCAATCCATGTACAAAAGGTTACAGTACACCAAGTAAACAGTACCAGAAAAGAAATTCTCCATGACGTATTATAGTTAAAGCATTAAAAACATAGAATAAAGAAAGGTATTGAAAGTTGCAAGAGAGAAAGCTTAAGTCATTTTTTAAAGGTAGACCCATTAAAATAACACCTGATTATTCCCCAGAAACATTTAATGCAGAAGGGCCTGGAAAGATGTATTCCAAGTCCTAAGTTTATTCTTGAACTCTAGAACATTGTAAGAATGCGAGAACATTGTAATTACTGATGGGTGGTTACATGCTGTGTTACTCTGTCTTCTAAGTCCACATTCCCTTAGGTCTCACACATTGATGCCCTTTTATTTGCCTTTCATTCGTTTTTGTTTCTGGCTTTCTCTTTGGGATGCCTTTTTCTTTTCAAAATACAACTTTTGGAATTTTCTTTTATAGGACCGAGAAGATACTCTTATTTTACGTTTCTTTAAAAAGTTAAGATAGGTCTCACTATATAACCCAAGCTAGCCTTGAACTTGGAATCATCTCACCTCAGCCTCCCAAGTGCTGGGATAGAAGTGTCAACCACCACTCTACCTGGTTGTCTAAATTAAGTTTTGAAAGATGTTTTTGCATGGTATAAAATTCTGCCTTGACATCCATGTTTTTCCAGTGAATTGTAGTAGAATTCCTTTGGCTTCTGGCTTCAGTTGACCCTTATCAATCTTCGGATGGTGATATGTCTGTCTTCAGCTGTTGTTCAGGACCCTCCGGTGCAGAACTGTGTGCCTACATATGTCTCTTTCATCTTTCCGGTTTATCAATGTGACGGCTGCCATTGGCTTTGGAAGTTTTCAGGCACTATCTCTTCGGATGTTACTCCTGTACTATTTCCTTTCTTTCTGTGACTTGCAACTGAATTTCTTACTTCCTATGTATGTGAATCTCTACCTTCTTTATCTTTATAGATGAATTTTGAACTGCATTTCAGAATAAAAGAGTCCAATGTGAGAATCTCAGTATAAGTAGTTCACTGTGATGGGATGGGTTTTGTTTGGTTTTTAAATCTGCCATGTCATTAATAACCTCATAATTTCCAAACATGTAAAAATAGTAGCATCTTCTTATCAGCAGGGGATTTGTTGAAGTCCCCAACCAAGTGGATGCATGAAACCAGCATGGGCGTACAGAGCTGTGTGTGTGTGTGTGTGTGTGTGTGTGTGTGTGTGTGGTGTATTTGTGTATGATGTGTGTTATATGTGTCTGTTATAAAGTTTAATTGAAATGAGATATAATAAGACATTAAAAGCAGTACTATACCACGTTTTAGCAACCTCAGGTTATGATTTCTTTCTTTATTAGGTTGAAAGATTTTGCATTTCCCTTAAGAAGTATTCTAAGGCTTCTCCTGCTCTTGTGCCGTAAGTAGGTAACATAAGGGTTCCTTAGACACAGCATTGCAACACTGACCATTGGTGTAATAACAGGGACCCCTACAAAATGACCAATGGGAGGTAATGCACACAGTGTGGACACCACGTGTACCAGGTGGGGTGGATCGGGGTACACAAGATCATCTATGCCCTTCAGAGTGGTGAACAAACCTAAAACTTCTGAGTTGTTTACTTATGTAAATTTTCTATTTGATTTTTTTCAAGCCAAGGTTGACTGTGGCTAACTGAAACTGAAGGGTGACATGCCAGGTAAGGGGGAGCACTGAATCCAATATGAGTCTGGAATTATTTTAGGATCTAGGCTGTTGGTTTGCCAAAGGATGGATAGAGTTTTGCTCTATATCAATATCAACAACAGCAACATAAATAAAATAAATTTTAAAAAGAAGAGGGATAAAAGAAAGATTTCCATTGTAGAAGAACAGAAATATAAGTCTTAATAGCTGGACAAGCATATAAAGAGGACATCTAAGGCTGGCATCGAACTGGTTCGTGAACTGAACTAGAAAAATGAAGGAATAAAGTGGAGATCTGAGTGTAAGAGGCGGCCAGATTCTCCCATGGCTGAGTGGCACTCAGAGACCAACCACTCCTCCTGAGCCCAGGATTTTATCTCCTTCTGTCTCCTCAAATGCCACCGTCTGTCACCTTCTCTCTAGGATTTCTATTCTGTTTTCTTTTCTTGCTTTCACCATAGAAACACACCCCAAACTCCCTGAACTTAAAAATATACAAGCAAATAAGCAAAATTACATCACTTGGCCTCAAATTCCCTTGCATCTTCTGCTTGATCTTTTCTTTCCTTCTCAGCAAATTGTTTTAGAATGCCCTCTGTCCTCAATCCTCCTCATTTGCATTTTCTCCACCGTGGCGGGCTTTACTGCCACCCTGGACTCTTCCCTCACTGAGGTCACCCGATGAGGTCTTCACCCCAGTAAGCACACTGCCACCTCTTGATTTTGCTTTGCTGGCTTCCCTGTTGGCACAGTACGGAAGATGCTCCCTTCCCTAAGTCGTCGCATTAACTCCCTGATTACATTAACTCTGTTTCTGCCCTATCAGTTCTGTCCAAGGGCCATGTCTTTTCTTTATTTTCCCTTCTTAAAAAACATTATTTTTCCACTTTTGAAAGAGATGTATCTTTGCTCTGGAAATTGTTACTGAATATGTTAAAGCTGTAATGAAATGCTTCTTCAAATCATGTGGTTATTAAATAAATAAAAATGTTTCTTATATTTTGTGTGTTCACAGTGTGTGTGTGTGTGTGTGTGTGTGTGTGTGTGTGTGTGTGAATGCAGATGTGCATGCCGCAGCATGCATGTGGAGGTCAGAAGACAACTTTGTGAGTCAGTTTTCTCCTTCCATCTTTACATGGGCTCTCGGGATCGAACCTAGGTCATCAGGCTTGTGCAGCAAGCCATTTATCTGTTAAGTCCTATCACCCACCCAAAGGGACATTTCTTTAAACATTTTTTAAAAAAAGCATTTATTTATGTAATACGTGTGTGTGTGTGCTCACAAAAAAAAGCCAGTATTTCTTTATCACCAATTCAACTACTCTGAGACAATCAGTTTCAACTCTTAGTTATATTGCATTTAATTCTATATTTTCTTTTTAAAAATTTTTATTATTTATTTTTATGTGTATGAGTGTTTTGCCTGCATGTGTGTAGGTACACTCAAGTCATGCAATGCCCTCAGAAGAGGGCTTCGGATCCTGTGGAACTGGAGTTATAGAAGGTTGTTAGCTGCCATGTGGGTGCTGGGATCTAAACCTGGGTCCTCTGCAAGGGCATCCAGTGCTCTCAGTCTCTGATTCATCTCTTCAGTCCCTTAATTCTATATTTTCATATAGCACATTTAAATTCCATATGAATAACAGTTCATATTCATAATTCCATATTTCAAATAATTGCTTGATTTTTCTATTTCAAATATTATTTTGAATCTATATAGATATTGATAGGTGAAGATCCACTCTTCCTTTTTCCTTTATTAAAGCATCAAATCAGTGTTTACTGTTTACATTTTAATGTCTAGATATTCTTCACTACAAAGTCAAAAGGTAAACTCTTATTTTCTCGCTTAAGACTTATTTTGCTTCAGTGACTAATTGTGTCATGTTTGTGTTCCTCGTTCATAATTATCACTAATTCTTTTTCAACTTGCTGATGGAAATGTACAACTGCTCGCAATACATTTTCCCATGACCAAGTGAGTCAGATACTTCAGAAAAATCTGTTTTCAATTAGAAATTCTCATTCTTGAATCACACACAAGCACCACACAGTCCCTTTTCTGGAACTTTCCATTGTCTTTCTCAATCCAAATGTTTGTCTTTAAGATCACCACACTGCTCTCCTGGGATTTCCCATCATCCTACCCAATGCAGATTTTCTCCCTTGGTGTGATGCTCAGTTCAGGTAAAGTACCAGCTCATGTAGGTCTGTTGGGAAACATCCTGAAGTAGTTGGCTGAATAGAACAGGAGATATATTTTCACCGTGGCTAGAGACCCACTTCTGCCCACCAGATACTACCTCCTGAAACTTCTAGAGCCTCCCAAACAGCAGTACCACCTGGGAACCAAATCTTCAGACACAAGCACCAATAGGGGACATTTCACATCCACACCCTAACAGTAACCCTCCAGAGCTGAAGGATTTCTTTTGTTTTAAATTACAGAGTCCATCTCTTCACTTGTTCTTAACATGTTCCTATTTTCTATTTATTTTGGAATCACTTTCAGTAGTTTGTCTTTTGAGCAATGTGTCCATTTTATTCTAGATCTTTAGCTTGTTGGCATATGATCAGGTATAACAGCTAATTTTTGCCCTCACGCTATCTGTGAGTAGTGATGGCCCCTTTGTTTTTGCTTTTAGTAACTTTAATCTTTTAGACTTCTTAACTAAATGTTTGTCAATATCATTGATCCTTTTGAAAAACTTATTTTTGATTTCTTTGATTTTTCTGTTTATTTCCTGTTCTCCATTTTAATTTCTGCTCTAATCTTATTTCCTTTCTCCTTGCACTGGATTTGGCTGGCTTTCCCCTTTCTAGTGTTTTAAGGTTTAGGCTATGAGAAACTCTTCTCCTTTGTAAATATGGTATTTACATCTATTGATTTTTGTGCATTCATTATGTTTTTATGTATTATATTTTAATTTCTCTGAAATATTTTCTAATTTGCTTTGTGACTTCTTCCCTGACACATTTCAAATATTTTCAGTTTCTACATATTTGTGAATTCCTTAACTTTCTTTCTAGTTGATTACCCTGAGATTAAGAGCCATATTTTGTATGATTTTAATCATTTAAAAATTATGAAGACTTGTTTTATGGCCTAGAATATGGAATACTTTGGAAAATGTTTAATGCCAAATATTAAAGTTATCATATAGGTGTTATCTATTTCCGAAGTCCGTGTTCTATTTACCTCTAAGAGGCTACTTCCACAGCTATGCCACCAGTCTATGCGCTTTTTTTTCTCAAGACATTAGTATTAAATTCTGGTTGCTTGAGAATCGTATTTCCTCTTATATGTTATTCTTTCTTACCATTCTGGATAGATTTGTGTCCTTTTCATCTGTGCACAATTTAAGAGAATTTTATCCGGTTCTATCAGTAAAGATCATTGGGATTCAGATGAAATTTTAGTGCCTTTTAAATTAATTTTTAGAAGAATTGATATTTACGTGATGCTGATTCTTTTATTGATCCACACTTCACCTTATTGGGACTGGGGAAAACGCTTTGTATGGTTTTATGCATTTTAAACTTGAAAAGCTTATTTTATAGCTTAGAAGGTAGTCGGCCCTGGAAAAAGTTCCACCACCATGGAACTGATTTGAATGTTCTATGAATATTCAATATGTTTTAGGTTTGTAACACTGTCCAAAGTTTTCATTTTCTTTTTTATTTTCTGCTAATATTGAAAGTGGGATAGCAAGGTCTTCAACTATTATTATATAATTTCTATTCCTCCTTTAATTCTGTCAGTATTTGTTTCATGCATTTTGGGGCTTTATTGTTAGCTGTATGTATCTTTATGATTGTTGTAACTTCCCAATGAAGGCTGGCAAGGTGGCTCAGCAAGCAAGGGTTGTTGCCAAGCCCAGTGACTTAACTTAGATCCCTGGCAGGGTAGAAGGAGAGAACTGATTCCTGCAAATTGTCCTCTAGCCACAAGCAGGCCATGGAATGTCTGCTCCCTCACACACATACACACACAAATAAATAGAAGAATGTAGTACCTTCTTGGTAGATTGACACTTTCATTGTTACACACTCTTTTATTTATAGCAGCGTACTTTTTATTTTAAAAGCTATCTGAATATTAGCACAAATACTGTAGCTTTCTTATGGAGATGCTCTTTGACTAATACTCCTTTTCAATTAATAATCCATAAGTGAAATTAGCCTACACATTTTCTTTTATTGGGTAACCCTAATCAGCTTTGATGCTAATGTTGTACTTGCAATGTTTTCTTACGTTTTGACCTTTAGAAAAATATACCAATTACTTGTAAGTTTTGAAACAATCACAAAAATTAGATTATGAGCTTGGACATTATAGAGTTCCAGAGAAATATGGTGAATTTTATGATATTATTCTTATACAAATGCCTTCGTTTTTGAAGATGCATATTGCAATATATATGGATGAGATGACTTAGTACTTGGATTTGCCTTAAGATATTTCAGCAAGGAAAAGAAATCTCAAAACTTAATAACTTTAATGACAGCTCTGTGATTTTGTGTTATATTTTTGATTTTACTTTGTCTTTTGATGTTTTTTCATAATATAAAACAGAAACGGTTCCAACTCAAATTTATTCTCTCTGAATTTTTAAATATTAAACCTAGGAACCTGTATTTTTTAAAGTTGTCAAAGTAATTAAAAATACTCTCTAAACTCCAAAGAATAAAGAGAAGGGAAGGAGACAGTTTCAATTAAGATCTATTAATAAGAATTCTTGAGTCAGGAAGCAAAGGATGGCGTAAGAATTGGTGAGGCAGAAATGGAAACGAGTTTAGAGGTTTGGGGGGTTTGTTTTTGAAGAAAAGAGGGACGACAAGGTAAGCTATGAGTTCAGACTGAAAACAGGAGGCTGGGCGAAGCGTGTGTTTGGAAGAGCCGCAGCCTTTCCCCACCCCAGCAAGCAGAGCGCAGGCACTGAGAGGTCTACTCAGACGGAGGCTCGGGAGCTTCCTCCGGACACATGCAGCGTCCCCGGAGGAAAGACGTCCGGGTTTTTGCGCCTGCTGTGTGCAGCACTGCACCATGTCTACCAGAAATAGACACAAGTCTTCAAGAGGAATTCATCTTTCCGGAGCGTTTGCACTGACTTGTGAGGCCATGAAGAGCTCTGAACACATCAAGCGTCACCTCTGCAGCCTGGCTGGCTCCTTCCCCGCTACCTCCCTGCACTGCGCCACCCTGGGCGAAGGCCACCTGGAGCCACCGCAGCTCCCACGCCACACCCGACGTGGAGAAGAAGTCTCTAGTCACTGGAGAGAATTTCCCAGCTTCCCCTGCGGTTAAGTTCCGCCAATGGAATGTGAGGCGAACCGGTGTGTGCACCTTCACCGACTCCCCGGCCCATTCGGCTGGTTGGAATGGAGTCAGGCAAAAGTGAGCTTGGTAGCCATTGGTGGCCACTGGCCGGGGCCTAGAAGGAGGTTGGCGCCTCAGCGGTCAGGTCATCCCCATCTTAGACCTCAGATGGGTGCGAAATAACCTTTTGGCACATGAAGTCGCCTAGACTTGAGGTCCTTCTCTCCCAGACACCCGTTTCCTCGGCTCATCTCCTTGCTTCCCTGGGTTCTTAGTCTTCCCTGCAAAGAAAAGCACAGAAGGAAGTTCGTGCGAAGGCCTGGCCTTTCCTTCCAGTCTTTGTTTCCTTGCAGATAAGCGACTGGCTGTGCTGAACACTGCGGGGAAAGCAGGGGAATGCTTCAAAAGACCACAGAATGCTTATTCCATAAGCAATGGATAATAACAACAGTAACAGTAATGCCATTAATGGCAATAATAATCAACATTAATCTTTCTTCAGCGGGCCCTGAATGTCATTTAATGTCCCAAGGGGCATTATGACTCCGGCATGACTAGGCCCCGCTGTGGGCCTTTTCTAAGTCAAAGGGTGGGGGGTGGAGGACACAAACCTCTGAGCTCGGTGCACAATAGACCATAAGTTCTTTCTCTGTTGCTTTTCATAAGGAACCAGTGGAGATCTGTCAGTGCAAAAGCTTTCTGCAGAGCCTCCTAGAATGAGAACGCCGGGTGCCCAACGCTTTTACTGAAGAGCACCAGGCAGGCATAATAAAGTCAGTAATTTCTCCTGCCTGCAAGCCTTGAATTAGGCCACACGGTAGAGCTTTTTAGCTGATTGGGGGTGGGGGGGAAGACAAACCCACAGAACCTTAGAAAAACGGTAACGCCTTATTAAATTATCTGAAATCTCTGGAGTTACGTGTCTTCTGGCTCCAAATTGGCATACCTGTTAACTTAGAGTGTTCACATTTCTCTAAAATATTATTGTATTTAAGACAGAGTGCCATCCCAAGCTGCACATGAATTACAGAGCGTCAGGGAAAGAGAGAGACTCACCATTTCCCGGCTTAAAAACCTTTACCACAATTAGTAGTTAGTAGCTTTCAAAAACATTTGCTGGATAAGTAACCATGGTCAAATCGCATAATTTTTCCCTCCTCGCCTACCTCTCTCTTTCCTTTGATTCCAGGGTTTTGAGTGCTGGTCTGAGAGCTATAATTTCATCTTTAGGCATATTTCTTTAGGCATTCTTAATGAGACATTTGAGTTGTCCGGTCCTGCCTTCTTGAATTTAGCCTTTTAGGGATTCAGGGCTGGGAGAGTGTGGGAAAAAAGGGAGGCAGAGTATGGAGGTGCTGGGGAAATCGACCCAAGGATCCGAGGAGGCTGAGAGGTATCTCTGCTTCTCTCTGGACTGGGCTGTACCCGAGAGTGTTGCAGACACATAATTTTCCATTTTCAAATATTTATTGCATGCCTATTGGGCGTCATGCATATTTTAGATGTGGGAGATGCAAAAAATTGAATTGATCCTATTTCCAAAGCACTCTCAGGTATGTTCTGAACTTAGTCTAAGAGCAACTAAATACTTTTATTATTTAGCACACTTGGATATGAAAATTAGAAGAAAAGAATTCTTTAATGAACTAAGCTTTGGCCTATCTTGTTTACCTGGTTCTAGATCTCTTTGAAGTGTCCTTAACAAATATTTGCTCTGTGAGTCATTTAGAAGAAAGAACTTGAAGTAATTCTCTAATAATTGAAATAAAAGACTTGCTGAAATGAGTAGAGTATGTGCAGCACACCAAAATATTTCCATAGTGAAGCCAAGAAGCACTTTCATTGCTGGTGTGTGTGCAGGGTCACCAGTGGGTCGCTGTGCTGAAGTTTCTGCATGAAACTGAGAAGTCACTGTGTCAGAGAAACAGTTCCTGAGAGGTAGGCGGGTCTTTATGTGACACATCCTGTAACACAGCTTTTCAACAGATTATGCACAAGTTTGGAGGTGCAGGTGGATAGATTTAACAGTGAAATTAGAATTGTATTCTTTTGTTTGACACTTCATTCCCTTCCCTCTTTTTACCTTTTATGTCGACAGAATCTTAGTAAGTTTTATAGGGTAGCCTGAACTCAGTCTGTAGCCCAGTCCGGCCTTGAACTTGTGATCTTCCTGCTTCAGACTTCTAAGCAGCTAAGACTGCAGGCCTACGGCACCAGACATAGCTTGCTTGGCCTGTTTTAGTTGGGAAGACTGTAAGGATGTAAACATGGGTAGACACCACTGAAATGTGGAGATGGGTTTTGCAGGTCTATCATTCTCTATTCATTTTTGAGAGGCAAATAATCTTATTGATGAGCAATAGGGTTAAGTGTTAAAATGTATTTTGTTTTCCTTTCCTTTATTCTGTTCATATTGGAGCCCTAGCGATGGCTCTGTGGGTAAAGGCACTTACAGCCAACCCTGATGCCGGAATTTGACCTCCAGAACCCACATGGTGGAAGGAGAGAACTAACTTCTGGGTGTTTTACTCCGACCTGCACACCCACCGTGGCACCCCCCCCACACACACACAATAAATAAATGTCAGAATGGTTTTCTTGTCATAGGAAGAGAAACACCCTTTTATTCCCTTGCTGGTATCTTGAGTTCTCCAGTAAAATAAAGGACGGGACAAGGGGAGAAGACCTTTCTGAAGAGAAGAGAAAACGACTGCAATCAAGACATGAATGTGAGAAATGGAGGGAAGAATAAAACATCATGAGGTCTGAAACCCATGAGATGCCAAGGAGCTAACATTCGCCCACTGTTTTCCCAACATGAGTGGAAGAGAAAGAGCCTGCCGGAAGTGGCTGGAGGAAGCAGTCTGGGTGAACTTGGTAGGAGTGTGGTCAGAGGCCCCAGTGATAAACAGACTGAGGAGCACGTCACTGACTTGGCTATTAGCTCCCTTGGAGTCAGACGTGTTCATCTTCAAAGGACGACCTGAATGCCAATGGCAGCTTGCTTTACCCTGAAAAAAGTGTGTAGGGGGTATTTAGTATGCAAAGCGAAGGGCCAAGACTGTCCTGTCCAACATAGGAGACTTGGCATATGAACAGAACAGAAAGGATGTTTAGCTTCGGGAGGAACCAAGTCCTAGAAGCTGGAGTTTGGGGCTTGGAGTGGGTCTTTTGTCTTGTGCCCAGGAAATTGTGTCAAAGTCTGGGATCTCTGAGGAGGAGGTGTTGGTGGCACTGCATACTGTGATACTGTTTCTAAGTCCACGTTTGGTATAAGAGAATACGTATTGCTTGCCTGCCTTTGTGGAGTCGGTGTAGACTTTGGAAAGGGTAACCCAGATGTGACCCCATGAGCCAGAATCTAGGGGTTGCCTCAGTGTCTCTGGGTTGCCATACTTGTAGATTTTTTCATAGGATTTCAAGTGAGGGGGAAATATGCTCCCCCAAATGACTAAGGTTGGTTTCTTGGCACCCCCCCCAATGTATGGGGACTGCTTTATCTAGCATATAAATTAGAAAAACAAAATGTGTATTTTGGGGGCTGAAGAGATTGCTCAGCAGTTAAGAACACTTGCTACTCTTGCTAAAGACCAGAGTTGGGTTTCTAACACCCACATGGTGACTCACAACTGCCTGTAAATCTAGCTCCAGGGGATCCCATATCCTCCTCCTGGCCTCTGAGGGCACTGTACACATGTGGTGCATTTGCATGCATGTGCACAAGCACTCACACACATAAACATAAAAAGTCACTTTTAAAAAGTATGTTCTGTTTTTGGCATGCTCTGACATGCTTGTTTTTATAACTTTACTACTGTACAGCAGTCCACAGAAATACATAGATTGTTTTGAGTGTTTTTGAGTTTTGTATAAATGGCATCATACGGTTAAGAGGATTGAAATGAGTGAACAGAGCTGTGTTGTGTTATTTATTTTTTAAAAATTCTGAAGCAAATATAGTAAAATGTTAACATTTGCTAAATCTGGAGAGTGGATATACAGGTGTCTTGGATCTTTATTCATGTACTTTTCTGTGTGTTGGAACATTTGGTTATTTTTTTTAAAAAATAAAGGTGTGTATGAGGGAGAAGGAGAGCACAGACAAAAGCCCTCAAGATGCTTCCGGACTCCCAGAGTCACGGAATGCTTCATGGTAGTTCCATTTGACATGTTTGCAAAGTGGTTTTCATGCGGTCTCTTAACAGCTTGAGTTGAAGCTTTGCCCATCTGATGACGTAGCCAGCTGAACACGTCCCAAACAGAACTCTCAATTTCCGACTGCCATCCTTGGCTCCCACGTCTCCATTCCAGTGGAAGTTGCAGCTACTCACGCAATGCGTCAGCTCAGAAATCTCTTCTTCACCCCTCACTAACCAAATTCAATCCGTTTATTGAACCTCTGGGTGTATGTATCTGATAGAGAGTTTTACCCCCACCTCTGCTGTTACCTCCCTGTGTGAAATTCTCTTTCCTGGTAATATTCCCAATGGATAGTCTTCCCACAGTTCTTCCTCCAGAAATGAGTAAAAGTGATTTTATTTAAAATATTGAAATCAGGCTGGAGAGATGACTCAGCGGTTAAAGGCACTGAACCCGCGTGGCACGCTCAGGCTCTCGTTCTTCACTGTGTAATCTCCCAACTTGTTCCCCCAGCATTCCGTGACTCTGGGACGTACTCAACCACACACCTTTCAGAAAATACCCTTTTTGTTTGTGTTCATTTTTGTTTGTCTTCGCTTGAATGTCAATTTTGGGACTAGGGTGAAGCGTGTGAGGTTTGAAGGTCAGAGCATTAAAGGAAGGACTGATCATGAAGGGTCAGTCCTACACGAGCCTGACCCTGACAGCAAGTGCCTCCTTAAATTTTGTACCCTGGATGTCATCTACTTTATTTCAAAGCCAGTTCTGTACTTTCAATGTTAAAAAGACAGGGAATTCAGTTTTTCTCAAGACCCGGAGCCTCTGCATGGAGAAGATAGTGATCCACGCGGCTAAGGAGTGGAATATCTTACAAGACTGTCCAAGATACACAAGCTTGTTTTTCCAGAGTAACATATCTTCTCTTCTGCTCTGCACAAGAGAAGGAGATGAAAACCTAGGCGTTAGGGATGCCTGAAGGAGAAACTGTTTCTGAAAACTGTCAGTGATCTGCAAGTTTCTCTTCCTCCCTACCCACCTGAGAGGGAAGTCATACCATTCCCTCTTCTCAAATAGAGCTTTGAAAGAAAGATTTAAAGTATTCAATTAGGGGCTGCAGAGATGGCTCAGCAGTTAAGAGCACTGGCTGCTCTTGCAGAGGACCTGGGTTTCATTCCTAGAATCCGCATGGCAGCTCACAATCATCTATAATGCCAGTTCTGTGGAATCTGATGCCCTCTTCTGGCCTCCACATGAATTGCACAATGTGGGTGTACTTACATACATATAGGCAAAACACTCATAAACATAAAACAATAAATATTTTTGAAAAAATAAAGTACTTGATTGTGTCTGCTGTATAGGCAGAAGGACATGGGGCCACAACTTTGATGGAGGTCCAATGGGGAGAGGCTGCGGTTGGCTCATTGTTGTTAAATGATGGAGTAGTCTAGGTACCCTTGGAAATAACCACCACTTTCTGAATTTGGCAGGATGGTTGGTGAGTGAGATGCTAGTCAGATTGTTGTGCTTTAAAACTGAGAGCTAGCCTGTCAACTCTGTCTAGAATGACAGAATGACATAGAATTCAGTAGTCCAAACTAAGAAATGAAATATAAAAGTACAAAGGTTGGAAGAGGTCACGCAGGGCCAGCTGGAGGGCTTAGACTCTCTCAAGGGACATGTGTATGATGATCAGCAGCAGAAGATCTCAAAAACCCCAGGAAGGCAACTGAGGATTGACAGGAGCCACACGTGGTATCCCCCACATCCACAGGCTGTGTCTATGAGACCATTGCTGCCATTGGGTAAAACATTTCCACCCTGACTTCTCACTCCTAAGTAGCACCTTTCCCTTCCCCTCACTACTGGGCCTGTACTTAAGGGCTTGAAAACCACACAGTCCACAATTCCCGTATTACCCTTCCAGACCAAGCAACCACCTCTCACCTAGTTTTCTGCAGTAGCTTCCTATCTGGTCTCCCTCCTCCTGGCTTTGTCCTTTTCCATCTGTCCTCATCACAGAATCTTAGCAATTTGGATAAATCCCACACCAAATCTTGGCTCCTCTTCTTCTCGCCAACCTTACGTCCCTCTCTGCCCTCGTCTCTGCACCTGCCCGTATGGCTCCTCCCTAACCAGACCGTCCCTCTTCTGTGCACCTGCCCATATGGCTCCTCCCTAACCAGACTGTCCCTCTTCTGTGCACCTGCCCGCACGGCTCCTCCCTAACCAGACTGTCCTTGCTGCTTTTCGATAATCCAAGCTGTCCTCATCTGCTTGGTCAATTTGAAGTCTCAGTTGAAGCGCTGCCCAGACCAGAGTGGCCTGGGCATGTCTGTGGGGGGCTGTCTTGACTGTTCATTGACGTAGGAGGGCCCAGCCCACTGTGGGTGGCCCTATCAGTAGGCAGGTGGTCCTGGGCTGTAAAAGAAAGCTAGCAGAGCATAAGACAGAGCAAACCAGCAAGCAGTGTTCCTCCATGGCTGCTGCAGGCCAGGTCCTTCCCTAGAGCTTTGCTTCTGTGACTCTTGGACCTCCTCTTTCCCTTTGAGCCACATCTCTATCCCTGTTTCTACTTGTGTCTCTTTCTCTGGGAACACTTACCTCAATAACAGTCCTTCCTGTATACTTCCTGTCCACCCCTCTTGCTACATTCTTCACTCCAGAACTTAACACTCTGATCGTTACACGTTTATTTATCAAGTAGAATTTAAGCTGGTGAAGGCAGAAAATGGGTCTGTTTTCATTCCTTCCCACATCTATAACCATCAAGATCTGCAGTAATAGAGCAAATGCTTGTGGACCCTTTGTTCCAGATAGGATGAGTTGGAATGGAACTGCATCGAGAGAGAGAGAGAGAGAGAGAGAGAGGCAAGACAAACCCAATCTTGCTTCCATCTCATATAAACATGCTCTCATGACACAGCCAGATATGGACTGAGATTTTAAACGCCGTGGAGCTTGGGTTCTGGTGTTACACTGTATTGAACTATTGGCTACCACAAGACAGACTATACATTATCTGATGATGACCACAGAAGTTCTGGGAAACCCCAAGATATCATGTCATGCTAAAGAGTAGAAGTGGAGCATGTAGGGGGTTACTCATGAATCCAATGTGCCAAGGAATTTGGGTCTCTACTTTCTGGGCATAGAAAAGAGCTGCAGTCTGCTCCCTCTCTTGGCATCTGGCATGGCCATCTGACTTTCTTTGCCAATGGAACGTGGGTGGAAGCGAACATTGTCACTGCCAGACAGAAGCTTGGAAGGCAAGTGCTCCGTTTGCCACCTTCTCTTTCTATTGCTGTGATTATTGTGAAAACTCACATTGAGAAAATGTCTTCGCTTGAGTCTCTGCATGACTCCCAGAAGGAAATCCTCAAAGCCAACTCACAGTGGACATGCAACAGGAGTGAGAAACCAACCTCTGCTGAAAGAGTAAGCTTTCAGGCAGGGGTTCGAGGGATGCCTCGGCGGTTAAGAGCACTTGCTGCTCTTCCAGAGGACCCGAGTTCCATTCCCTACACCAATGCCAGGTGGTTTCCAAATGCCTGTAACTCCAGCTCCAGGGAATCTAGCACCCTCTTCTGGAATCTACTCCATTTTGTATACACACTCAAATACATGTACAAATCACTTAAAAGATAAAAGATTTGAGGGCTGTTGGACTGGCTATTCAGGGGTGTGGTGGTTTCAATGAAAATGTCCCCCACAGGCTCCAAGTATTTGGACATTTTGTCCCCAGATGGTGGTGCTGTCTTGGGAGGTCTTAGAAGGTGTGGCCATGCTGGAGGAAGCACATCACTGGGGGCGGGCTTAGAGAGTTCTTAAGCCTTGCCGGATCGGATCGCCAGTTGCTCTCTGCTTCCTGTTTCTGCTTGAAGATGTAGCGCTTAGCTTCTGCTCCTCCTCCAGCCACCTATGCTCCCATGCCGCCCCACCATGATGGACTGTAATTCCCCTGAAACCCCAATCTCAAATAAATTCTTCCTTTCATAAATTGCTTTCGTGAGTGTTTCTATCACAGCAACAGAAAAGTGACTAATGCAAGGGGACTATTGTGGCCATCCATGCTGTGTCTAAAACGTGTGCAATCCTTGCTTCCAGGCGTGTGAAAGACTCGTACTTCCTGCTCCCTACCTATCATGATTAAGTTGGGCCATATCACAAGTTCCCATCAATGCCTTGTGAACAGAAGTGATGTCAAGTGTCTTGCTGATTGTGACATTCAATGGCCCTTGACTCTCCAAAGACCTTACTCCTTTAGATGCAGGGTCCAGAAGTTCCTTTTTCAAAGACTCTGGAATCTAGAGACCCAGTAGAGAGCTTTAAAATACAAGAGTTGTTTGCGAAGGATGGACTTGCCCAATGGAAGGTTAGTTCTGGTCGGCCTTTCCTTCCTCCTGTCCTCCCTCTCTCCTCCCTGTCCCCTCTTTTGTAGTGACTATGGCTCACCTGTCATTGCACCTCAAATGAGCAGTTTTAGTCACTTAGAGTAATCTTTTCCTCTTCCAGTGGTTGGCTTATAAATAGCATATGACACAGTTCTGTTAATGACGTATGACGAAGGGTTTTGAGGACGTGTTGGAAGAGATTCCTTTCTCCTAAAAGAAAAACTCAGAAAAAGAGCTTCCTTCCTTCCCTCTGTTATTATTGTCATACTTGGTCTGGTGCCTACAATTACCACATCCATTTTCTTACTGACCTGAGGATGAGGCAAAGACACTGTATTAGTTACTTATCTGTTGCTGTGATTAAGCACTGTGACCAAAGCCACTTATAGAAGGGAGAATTCATTCGGCTTATGGTTCACCAGCTGCAGACAGTGTTCAAAACTTGGAGCCTATGGGGGACACTTATCCAATCCATCACACACACAGAAAGACAGAGCCAAGGGGACCACTACAAAGCAGATGTGGAGAAGCATCCCAGCTCTGGACCTTCCTATGAACATTAGCAAACCTTCCTTCGCCTCTGTATCAGTTTGGTTCAAGCTTACTATTGGTTGAGGCTGAATGTCCCATCCTTTAAAAAAATAATGCTGATTAGATTTGTTTTTTGACAATTTCTTATGAGTATATGGTGCATTCTGATTGTTAGCACCCCGTCCTTTGTGAGCGTCCAACTCCTTTTACCCCCAGTGTGCCCCTACCCCCATTTATGTCTTTTGGTTTTGTTTTGTGACTTAATTTCACCAGGCCACCCATGTGACCATCCTATCAGAATGCACTTTTTAAAAAATATTTATTCTATGTGTATGAGTGTATTGCCTGCATGTGTGCAAGTGCGCCTGTGTCATGCAATGCCCACGGAGGTCAGAAGAGGGTGTTGAATCCCCTGGAACTGGAGTTACAGATGATTGTTAGCTGCCATGTGGGTGCTGGAGATTGAACCCAGGTCCTCTTCAAGAGCAGCCAGTGCTCTTAAACCCTGAGCCATCCCTCCAGCCCTCCAAATGCATTTTTGTTCCTTCATTTCTTCCTGTTTGTTCCAAAAGGCAGATTTGTGTCCAAATAAAAAGTAAATTACTAAGGAAATGAAACTTTATCATCTGTAAACCTTATAGGAAAAAATCTTGTAGTACTCGTGGACAGGATCCTGAGTGTGAATGACTGGAGTAAGGGAAATGGAGTCAGAGGCACCCAAACCATCTGAAACAGGTCTTTGTAAGAAACAGAAAAGAGAGGGGGCTGCAGAGATGGCTCAGAGGTTAAGAACACTGGTTGTTCTTGCAGAAGACTTGGGTTTGAATCCAGCACCCACATGGCAGCTAACAACTGTCCATAACTCCAGTTCCAGGAGATCCAACAGCCTCTTCTGACTTCTGCGGGCATTGCATGACATGGGTGCACTTGCATACACGCAGTCAATACACACATACACATAAAAAAATAAAAATAAATAAAATTTTAAAAGAGAGAGAGAGAGATGGCAACAAGCAGGTGGAGGAAGGTGTGGAGTAGGTCAGGATCAGGTACGGGATGCTACTGGGGTATTTCTTTGCCTGATGCCCCAGAACCCTCAGCCACTTAGAGCCTTCTAACATTAAAGGAGACGGCCCTTCACAGTTCCCACTTCCATCATACTTTTCTAAATTCCCTGAAATCAAGGTCATTTCGATATTTAATATGGCAAAGGACTTTGTCATGTGACAGCCATGTTGACTAATGTTAAGTTTGGAGGATAGGATGATTACAGAAGAGAACACATTGAACAACCTGGCCTAATAAAAATTATTTGATAATAATCACTCAGTCTGACCTACTGAAAAATCCTGTATTTCACAGTCTTCTTATCTTAGAAACTGCGTAAAGTTTTAAAAATTAGCACTTGTTCTAAGTGTCTATGCTAGTCAGTGTTTGAGGCTGGCCTGATGAATAAGAGGTCTAGAGGAACAAGCAGTCCAGTCAGGGAGCTAGTTGGTCCACATGGACTTACTGTTAAGCACCCAAATAAGAGAATTAGAAAAATGTGTGAAAAATATTCTTAACACGTGCTTTAGGAGAGGCTGGCAAGATGGTTCAGATTACATGCTGTTCTCGTGGAGAGATAACTTTGATTCCCAGCACCCACATGGTGGCTCACAACTGTCCCAAACTCCAGTTCTTCTGGCTTCCAAAGGCATCAGGCACACATTTGGAGCATCTACATACATGCAGGAAAAACACTTATGCACATAAAATAAAAATTTATAAATCCTTTTTAAAAAATTTGCTTGGGGCAGAGGCTGGAGACATGACTTAGCGGTCAAGAGCACTGGCTGCTCTTTCAGAAGACCTGGACCCAAATCCCAGCACCCACATGGTGGCTAACAACCATCCATAACTCCAGTTTCAGGGGATCTGACACCATCTTCTGTCCTCTGTGGGCACTGTTGGACCCAAATCCCAGCACCCACATGGTGGCTAACAACCATCCATAACTCCAGTTTCAGGGGATCTGACACCATCTTCTGTCCTCTGTGGGCACTGTATGACATGGATGCACTTACATACATGCAGGCAATATACTCAGACACATAAAATAAAAATAAATTTAAAAAATTTAAAAATTACAGCATATCTACCAATAGATACATGTTATATAGTTTTTTAATTATTATGTGTATGAATGTTTTGCCTGCATGTATGTAAGTGCATCACATGCATGCAATGCTCATGGAGGTCAGAAGACAATGTTTGATCCCCTGTAACTGGAGCTAGGGATAGCTGTTAGCCACCATGTGGGTGTTAGGAACCAAACCCAGGTCCTCTGAAAGAGCAGCTAGTGCTCTTAAAGGCTGAGACATTTCTCCAAACCTATAGATTTATTTCTATAAGTAAATATAAATGACTTTAAGTATTCATAACATCAAGTATTGGGGATAGTAAAGAGTAGTGCTCCCCTGTCCTGCTAATGGAAATAGATATTCAAACAGGCCTTCTGGAGGCCAATTTGGCAGTGTTTTGATGTTGAATATATCTGGTAAGCCTGCAGGAAATATATGACAGGGGGCATGTATGAACACATACTGGAAGCAGTAGAAGTCAGGAGCCAGGCATAATAGTACCCACCTGTAATCTCAACACTTGGATGGTTAAGACAGGAGAATTTAAAGTCCAAACCAGCATGAACTACATAAAGAGACTTCATCTCTGAAAACAGAGAAAAAGGCTGTGAAGAGCTGGGTAAGTAGTGCACGTTTGTAATCCCAGAAAAGACCCTGAAGGGAGGGGAATCTGGAATTTTGGGCTAGCTTAGGCTACAGAGCAAGACCACAGCTACTAGAAACACTGAGTGGAAGCTGACAAGATACAGAGTAATACTGAATGACACAGAATAGTAGTTTTGCCTGGTAAGGGACTGGCTCAAGAGGGTTATGAGGGAGCTTCTAAAGCAGGAAATTTGGATTCTTTTTTAAAGGACATTCTGAAAACCTTTTCTTCTAGTTGCTTTCTATTGCTGTGATGACAACACTGACCAGAAATTTGGATTCTTTTTTAAAGGACATTCTGAAAACCTTTTCTTCTAGTTACTTTCTATTGCTGTGATGACAACACTGACCAAAACCAACTTGGGGAGGAAAGGGTTTATTTGACTTACAGCACAGTTCATCATCAAGGCAGGAACTCAGGGCAGGAACCTGGAGCACAGACTATGGAGGAATGCTGCTTATGGGCTTCCTCCCCTGGCCAGTGCTCAGCCTGCTTTTTTATACACACAGGTCCACCTGCCCAGGGATGGCACCACCCACAGTGGTCTGGGCCCTCCCACATCACTCAACAATCAAGAAAATGCCCCAGAGAAATGTCCAGAAGCTAATCCAATGGAGACAATTACTCAATTGATGTTCCCTCCACCCAGATGTGTCAAGCTGATGACTGAAGCTGTCCTGCACAGTTGACCCTTTATCAACTTGACACAAAAACGCATCACTACTAAACCACAACCTTTGCATTGCTTATCCTCAAGCTCTCATGTTAATATTCACGTTACAACATAAAACAGTACAATTTGAAAGTTCCACAGTCCTTAAAAATTCAAACACTTTAAAAGCTCAATTCTCTTAAAAATAATTCAAAGTCTTTCAACTGTGGGATTCTGTAAAATCCACTAAAAATTAAGTATTGTACTGTCTTATTTCAAAAGGGAGGAACTGACCACACTTAAGTAAAACCAAAATTCAGCAATGTAGCTCAGTGTTGGACATCTGGGATTCACTCACAATCTTCTGGCTCCAAAGGGCTTGGGCAGCTCCACTTCTCTGTCCCTGCTGTCCACACACACGCAGCTTGACTTGTAGGTTCAGGCTGTCTCCCCTCCACAGCTGCCACTGCCCTTGGTGGCCATCCCAGGGTCCTGTCATCTCCAATACGACTCTACTGCAGCTGAGGCCGCACCTTTACCAATGGCCTTTCCTGGGTTCTCAGAGCGCCAAGCCTCAGCTGCTCTCAAAGACCGCTTCATGCTTTCAAAATCAGTGCCATTTATAAGACTCTTACACATTTCCAAGTCCTGCTTCCAGCTCGAGATGGCTGCTCCGGCCCTCTCTGGACCACAGCTTCTGTGTGCTGACCCTGATGAAATACTTCCCAGATTTCACTTCAGTGACGCTGGTCTCTTCTTAATCATGACTGATTTTTCAGGTCCGTTTAACCAGCATCAATTGTCCTAGTAAAGCGAAGACTTTACTTCAGTGTTTCTGATCTTATGTTAAACACAGCTGATTCTTCAGTCCTAGCTGCCCAGAAACCATGGATTATCAATTCAAAATGTCACACAGATAGCCCTGATAGTGTTTGCTTCCCTTGAACATCACAAACAAGCCTCCATCACCCACATTTCTTTTCAGATTAACTGTTCCAAGCTCCACAGTAACAGTTCACTAAGCAATGAGCACTCAATAACTCCAAGCCCAAAGTTCCAAATGCTTTTCCAATCCTCCAAAAAACAGCATGGTCATTTCTTTCACAGCAATATCCCACAATCCTGGTACCAACTTCTGTTCTAGTTGTTTTCTACTGCTAAGATAAAAACACTGGCCAAAACCAACTTGGGGAGGGAAGGGTTTATCTAGCTCATAGCACAGTCCATCATCAAGGGAGGTCAAGGCAGGAACTCAGGGCAGGAACCTGGAGCACAGACCATGGAGGAACACTGCTTACTGGCTTGCTCCCCTGGCCTGTACTTAGCCTACTTTCTTATACAATACAGGACCACCTGCCTAGACTGTGGGCTGTGTCCTCCCACATCACTCAATAATCATGAAAATGGCCCACAGTCATAGTCATGGGCCAGTCCTCTACCCAGCTGTGTCAAGTTGACAACCGAAGCTGTCTAGCACAGCTTTATTGTTTGGCTTTTCTTTTTTCCAGTCTTACCGACATATACTTGATAAATGAAAAATGTATAACTTGAGGTATGCAGTGTAATAGTTTGATGTAATTACATATTGTGACATGATTGCCACCATCAGCTAATTGATAAACCCATTATTCAATCATTTCTATAAACAGACTGCCCTGCCACTGTACCTGACACCCAAAATTTAGAAGGAAAAGCTACATCATCCTTCCAAATCTGGAGCTGCAGAACACAAGAGAAATCTATATGTGTGATGTGAAGGTCACCAAGGAAGGCTAAAAGCTTTGAAAACCTCTCCATCTGAAGATCTTAAATTGGCATTGGAACACAGTTTTAGCTCATCAGGCAAGCCTTCTCCTTCAAGGATGAAAGCCCATTCAATCAACTATGTGCTCACTCTTCTGACTCAGAGAAAAGAGCTTCTGAAGAGGAGATTAGCAAGAAGCACCAGGTCCCAAAGTCATACAAATGGATGTCACACAAATGTGGTCTCTCTGCCTGTTAATGTAGTAAGATACCCCTAAACAATCAGGCTGTAAGGTTAAGGGCTTGGATTTAGGATGCTATGACAAAATACTAGAAACCAGATGGCTTAGAAACAACAGAAGTTTATTTCTCACTGTTCTGCAGGCTAAGATGCTCAAAATCAGGAACATGGGAACTTTCGTGCCCGGTGAGGGCCTGCTTTCTGGTTCACAGATGGGACATTATCCCTGTGTCTGCACATGGTGGACAAAGCAAGGTAGCTCTCCATGGCCCATTTTATAAGGACATGAATCTCTTTCATGAGACACCCTCCCTCAAGACCTAATTGTCCCCCCAAAGCCTCACAGCATATATCACTATGTGGGAGACTAGCTTCACTTAAAGAAATTTGGGGGACCGTAAGCATTCAATCTGTAGTTCAGACTATATTGAGATTCATAGTAATGACATAATATAATAGCAAAGAGCTTAGCCATCCCAGCCCTCTACACTTACCCTAATCTCTTATATAATTCTCACTGTACCTTTTGAATTGGATAGCAATAATAGTACAATTTTGCAGCTGAAGATAGAGGGTCTTAGTGATTTATTGAAAGTCACAGAATCTTGGATGTGCCAGAATTCAAACCTAGGTAATTGAGTTAAAAGTTCAAGCTTGGACCTGGGAGATGGCTCAGTGAGTAAAAGTGTTTGTTGCCAAACTTGATCTGAGTTTAATCCCTGGACTCGCGTGGTAGAAGAAGAGAACTGACTCTCAAAGTTATCCTCTGACCTTCACACTTGTGCAGTGGCATGCGCATGCCCAGTCACACCTACCCACATCATATGCATGCAATAATAATAGTAATAAGAAAAATAAAAATATACTTTAAAAGTTTAGCCTCTTAAATTCTGTATTAGATCGAATAAAATTTTTACTTCTTTCCTTTTATGAAATGTAAGATCTCCGAATTGAGGAACTGATGGCCTGCTACACGAGGCATGTCTCTCTCTTGTTGTGGTTTATCAAATCAGAGTGCATCTTACAATTCATTGTGTTTTAGAGTCCATACTGTAACACAGTGCTAACTGACCTCTGCTGACTTTTCAGATGGCAGATGTGTGCAATCAGATGGGATGAAGGGATTGGTTAGGAAGATGCTGCATAGGAGGAAAAGGGCTTTACAAGTTTCTCACAAACTAGAGTGCATTATGTAAACAAAATCTGACATAGAACTACAATATGTAAAGCAGAGAAAAGTGGTATTTTATTAGTATAAATGTTCTTTATGGTAAAACATACATGTATTTCATGGTTAATCAGTGACACTACTTGCTAGCCCCTTGGAGATTTCTAGAGGTTGGAACTGCCACTTGAATAGGCTGGCATTTCTTATAATTGGTGTGTTAACAATATTTGAAGACATGTTAAAGCTTTGTGTTTGTAGTCAGTTCAACTATGGAAAAATTCAGAACATTCCTTTGTGAATCTGAAGCTTAAAACCACCTTACCACCTTACATGTTAAGTCACTACATGACAATCATCTTCCTATGGCCAAAATTCTGCTCCATCTTCTTTTTCTGTACTGAACATTATTGCTTTGGAAATTATTTGGAATGTCTTAATCATTCCAGAAACAAACTGCAGGGATCGTAGAGTGTGAGGGAACAGGAAGAGAAACATATTTGAAGCCTGTGACTTATCAATGTCATATCTACCACCTGTAGACTCCAGGAGAAGTAGATGGTAGTCCCTGTGTCACACTGCCTGGTTTGACTACCAGCTCCACAATTTACTGACTATGTGACCTTAGGAGTGTTGTTTGACCTTTCTGAACTTTGCATTTTTATCTGTAGGTAGGAACCGAAATACCTGTATTTTGTAATATTCTCTTAAGGATAAAATAAAATAATATGAATAAACTCACTACCCATAACGTCTGGCTCATGGTAAGTGATGAATTGATTTTAGTATTTATAGTTATTACAGCACCTCTGCAAAGGGCTGGGGCAGAGATTCCTCAAGTGATTTTTTTTTATATATATCCAGAAGGCCACAACATAAGAATTGAGTAATAAATATCAATGGATATTCACAGAAATCCAGTTGCATGAATGCTAAAAATTGACTTAGGAGACTTCATGGTCATATAAAAATATGTGACAACCTTTTTTTTGAGAGAGGATATGCATGCATGTATGTATGTGTTTATGCATGTATGTATTTATTGAGATGGGGAATCTCATTGTCTTCCCCTGGCTGGCCTGGAACTTCAGTGTGTAGACCAGGCTGGCCTTGCATTCACAGAGATCCTCCTGCCTCTGTTTCCTGAATGCTGTAATCAAAGGTACTTGCTACCACACCTGTCTTATGACAGCTTTTACCTAGAGTCTGTGGGCGTATGTAAGCTGTTGGTATGCTGATACTGGTTCACAAGTTTCAAGAAGATTGGAGTTTACTTTTAAATATTAGGATATTTCATTTAAAGTTCTGATGCTCAGTACAGTCATTGTTTTTCTCATTACTGTGACAAAATACCTGCAAAGGCAACGTGAAAGAGGAAGGTTTGTTTCGGCTCACAGCTCTAGGCTACAGCCCATCACGGTGGGGAGGGCACGGAGAGAGCCCGAGGCAGCTGGTCACACTGTATCCACCCTCAGAAGACAGGCACGCCGAATGCTGGTCTCAGCCTTCTTTACATGCAGTCACCCCCCAGCCTATGAAACGGTGTTGCCTACTTTTAGCGTGGGCCGTCCCACCTCCGTAACCCTAATCTAAAAGTTCAACAGACATTCCCAGAGCTTTGTCTCCTAGGTGATTGTAGAAACTGTCACTGGACAGTCAATAGTGACTATTGTATCCAGACCTAGTTTTCTTTTTAAACGAAACAGTCTGGCAAGCTGCATGGCCAAGTCTGCATATCAAAAATGAAAATCACTTGAGAACAAACAGAAGTTCTAATGTCACAAAAACAAATGTTCTCTGGTCGACCACAGGCTTCATCCTTCCATGTTCCTTTTCTCATGCTGTGGTCGGCTCCATGGTGTCTTCTGCTAACGTCTGATGTTGTTTTATTGTGGCAGATAACTGTTCTTTTCACCCTCCTTTTTTGGTGATAGTAAAGATTATTACAATATCTGCACCACGTAAACATAGATGGCCCCTCTTCCCGGCTTTCTTTGCTCATTTACCACATCTCTCCATCTCCCATAAGCTTGTGATTCTCTACCCTGAATGATTTGTCTACATATGACACTTGAATGTCTCATTGCAAGAAAATGTACAAGGAGTTAAGTAATATGGGAACCAACTCCAAACATGAAAAGGATCCGGAGTGGGGGGTGTCTTGTCGGATGGTACCTCATAGGGGAGGTGGGTCCAGAGGCAGGCCTTGGTCCTCAGACTGGAAAGATGATGTTTGGACAGGCAGGTACCTAAACTGCACAAAATGAAAAGTTGCCTAGAGGCCCTAGGAGTGTTTCATTTGGCTCCCAAATGTAATCACATCAGACCCAGCTTAAGCCCCCACAGTGCTGCCCTATTGTCTTTGAGAAGAAATTCAGGGCTCCATGTGGTGCATGTGCTTAGGACACATGCAGCCCCACCTGTCAAGAACACTCTTTAAAATCACTGGAGCAACCTCTGTGATGTGGTCCCTCAGCTGTCTTCCTAAGCTTGCTTAGGGTAAGGCTAATTTCTCACATCAGCCCACGTTATAAACAGCCATGATCAGTTGTTTGCTGTTCCTTCAAAGTACCTGGCGATGTTTTGAACACACTATTTGTTCGGCAGATTTTCCCCCAGTCATACCGCACAGTCTCCCTTCTGAGAAACCTTGTCTAACGTCGTCTTCTTCCGAGGTGGAGTTTGTGCTCCTTCCTTGGCCTCACTTAGTGTTGTGAGCCGGGCAGGCCATCTTCATGCTGACGCACCTTGAGTTATCCGTCTCCCTCAATGGAACATCCGCTTCTTGACCAAAGGGATCAGAGTTCATTCCTGGGAGGAAAACATGGTGGGGCATGCTATCCCCAAGGAGAAAACTGGAATCCTTTTACCACCAAGGACAGTGGAGGGCATGCTTTTTCCTGTCCAAGTTAAAAAACATCAAGTGCTTCCTGTCAGAGAAGTCTACCCATGAATGCCCCTGAAGTTCCAGAACTCTCCCCAGGATGCTGGCAAGTTCCTGACTGCCTACTTCCTCATGTGCCTGTCCACCAGTCCCCCGGCTATTACTTGTTAGTCCATCCTTCCATCCCATGCTGTCACAGAGGCACCTATCAGCTTTCAGTTTCCATCAAAGACCCTCAAGAAATTAGCTTCATCTTATGTACTTGTTTCTTGAAAATTTGAATGGCAAAAAGGAGAGGTCACCACCTGTAAAATAATTCTCACTCCCAAATGCCCACACCACTTGTTTTTTTCTTAGATGTCTGCCAGTATATATCTTTAAGTAGAAATTTTTCCCTTCCTAAGAGTTAATAAGGTGCCAAACTATTAATACATAATGACATTTCTATGTCATAAATATATGTGCTGATTCAAAGTCTTTCTCTTTATATATTTCTATCCATCTGCCTTCACTCTGTCCTGTGAATGATCCAAACTAAGTTTATCTTCTGTAAGATAGATTCTCAAATCTATCATATCGTTCTAATCTTGTATAAATAGAACACCACCTCCCTGACTTTACCCAGGATTGGAGCTCAGAGAAGTACAATAGCAGATTTTTCTGGTGCTTCTTTTCAAGAGTTTTTATGTGGAAAGCTTCCTTCAAGGTGACTCTACGTTCATTAATCCTATGAAATCTAGATTTTGTTTCCTTCAGGATGAACAGTTTGAGAGACAAGCAAAGTGGGTTATTTTATACCTGACTTATTCTTGCCAACTAAGAAACAGGTCACAACCTTTTTATTTAAGCTGATCAACTTAATTATATCTCTTTGGATTTGAGAGCATTTGCAGTGTTTTCTGTGGTTTGGGTGTAATTTCCTGCCAGAGGGGGATGTGGGGGTGGAGGGGAGGGAGGGGCTGCTGAGCTTTGGCATCAAATTCTTCAGTCCAGCTGCTCTCTGTTAAGTGTCAGTGACCTTACTCAACGGTACCCAGATTGGTCAAGGTCCCTGTAATGAGAAAACCAAATTACAGGTATGTAATTTTCACAGTTTTCTGCCAGGATTTCCAAGCTGGTGACACATTGATGTACTACTGTCTGTATGGAAGGCCAACAGACCACTTTCCGTTGAAACTCTAGGCACCCGAAGGATTGCACAATTTCAAACCCGTGCGATATAAAGAACATCCTTCACTCAAGTCTCTGGTAGAATGTTTGTTTAAGCTTGGAAAGAGCTCTGCCAAGACAACAAAACGCAAGAGAAAAAAAGAGAGATTCTTGGGCTCCAGGGAACAAGAGATCACAGGAAAGCAACTAAGAGTAGGAAATGGTACGTGTGCTTGAAAGCATCTCAAAATTGTGATTTCTGTTAGACATTCCTCTGTCGACCTTTTAAAGGTCGATGAAGAGGCCGCCCCTTTACAGTTAGATGTGTTTCTGGAAGGCAATTTCCTAAACAATAATAAAGTCAAGTAATTCTGTTGTTTGAGACAAGATCTTACTACATAGCCCAGGCTAGCCTGGAGGTTGAGATTGTCCAGCCCAGCCTCCCCTACTGCTAGGACCTGAGGTATGCACCACCTTGCCTGACACAGTAATCTTAACAGTAATAAAAAATAACTGACAATGAGATTTTCCCATGTGTCAAATTCAATTCTAAACACTCATCAGGCATGTACTCATTTGACTGTTACAACTTCCTGAGATAAAGCTGATTATTGTACCCATTTTTCATGTGAGGACACTTAGGTACTGAGGTCTAAGGCTCTCTAGTCAGTGATCGGGAGGGGCCTTGTCCTCAGAGCTCTCATGTTTAGTTACTAAGTTGGACTTTGTAAAGCACAGTGTCGTGTTTGGTAGAAGCTCTCCCAGTCAGCTTCAGGTATGCACTTGACCCAGCCCAGAGTTATGAGGGAGTCTCAATTGGGGGATTGCCTCAATCACATTGGCCTATGGGCATTTTGATTGCTAAGTGCTGTAGTGGGCCCAGCCCACTGTGGGTGGTGCCATGCCTAGGCAGGGGGTCCTGGACTGTAGAAGACAGCTAGTGGAGCCGGAGCAGGCCAGGGAGCAGGCTTCTGATTCCGTTCCTACCCCTACTTGCCTCAGATATGATCTGGAAGTATAAACCTAGTGAACCCTCTCCTCCCCAAGTTGCTTTTGGTCACGGTGTTTAACACAACAGAAAACAAACTAGGGCAGGAGCTTAGCTACCATTGGTTGACATACTTTTAGCAAGAGTGGAAACCAAAGACAAATTATCAAAAAGTGTCCAAAAAGTAAAACTATAACTAAACAGACATCTCAGTAGAAAGAGCAGTCAAACTGAGATTTCAGCAATCCCTAAATACAGCAGAAATGGAACATCATCCTGAATTCCTCAGAGGGTCAAGCAGGAGATGCCAAATTTCTAACTGATCTACTGATACACATTAAGAGAACACTGAGGTCAGTAGCTGTTTGGAACACCTACTTGGTTTTTCCTATTTTCTAGGCAAACAGAGGTAATAGTAGCCATATGTTTAAAAACTCAGGGTTTGCATAAATTATGGGGGAGCGAGTGATGAAGCAGATACAATAAGTTGTTGAAAAATCTCTGCTGGAGCAAAGGTGATGTTAGGTATCCTGAAAGGGGAAGGACGGGAAGGACCAGAAGGTTCTCTATAGAGGAGATGGCAGGAGGGAGGGTCTGGAAAAACAAGGACAGGTTTTGCAGGAAAGGGAGTTTAGAAGAAAGAAAGAGAGGACTAGGTCTTTCCTGTGCACGGGGACATACACTTCCTCAACAGCAACCATAATTTATTGCTGCTGGCCATGAGCTAGGTATTATGGTATATAGTGGACAATGACTGGGTGTGACGGAACGTGGAAGCAGGGACCTGTGGCCTGCTCAAGGAATGGAATGTGGCCAATTTTGCTTAGATTGGGCAGAAAGTACAGAGAAGGACCCTAGAGAGGACACAGAAGAGATTCCCAGAAACAGGCACCAAGGCGGAGATTAGAGTGTTCACAGGGACCGTCACTCTGGTAGAAACTGCAAAGGTAGAATGGCACGTGGAGCCTTCCCAGGTGTGCTTCATGAAGTTTCTATAAAGTCTCAGGCAGATCCACAGGCAGCTCTGGACCTGAGGTGGAAAGGGGGAGATAGAAACTTAAAAATCATTGTGTTTGGAACAGAAAAAGAAATCCTCCTGAAAATGGTAACCGGCTCATTTTGAAGTAGGCCTTTGACATATGCTGGTACTTTTCTAAATACATCTGTGTGTATATGTACTCCATGTATATATGGAAAGTCTCATTTATTGTGATTTTTCCCTTTAGTTCGCATCTATGGTTAAATAAGGTATGAAATGCACAGACACGTGGGGGTAAGTTGTACCATTACTTTCGTAATAAGGGACACAGACTCTGATACCCAGGTTGCATAGTTGGAAAATAGAGAATCTAGGCCCGACACCCAGTCTGTCTTCTGGGCTTTTGTTTATAACTAGCAGCTAAAATAGGTTTAGAATTACCTTTGTCTTCAAGGGGATTCTAGTCTTGTGTTCTTAACATGCAGTGAAATGCAAAGCAAGAGATGTCCTTATGCACAGAGGGGAGGGAGTTGAGGTCAAGAGATGCATGGGCCTTGGGCAACAGCTCTGGCTGCTGTCCAGACTCAAACACTAATGTCCCCTAAACCGAGCAATGTCTTGTTTCTCCAAATTGCTGTTTCTAACTCCATTCCATTCCATCTTCTTATGTTTCTCCCTCCCCTTGACCCTTCATGCTAATGTAGCTATAGAAAACTAATAAAAACTTGAACAGGAAGTAGAAAATCACCATGAAACCAAACCAAACCTGCAGCAAGACCTCAGAGGGCCCTGTGCAATCAGAGCTGTGTGAAACTATTTTGTGGGAGCTGGAAAACCTAATAGCTCACTCTGTTCGAGGCACAGCTGCAAGGCTCCTGGGACAGATATGCCCCTTGTCAGAAAGCAGAGGGCCTTGTGAAATTATTTTTGCAAAATTTTTTTTCTTTAATATTTTCCCCACTACCTCAGGCACCCCTCTGCCTCTGCCCTACTTAGCTAAATAACTGGAATCTTAGGGGAGTAATGGTGGTAGAATAATGATTTTTCTCTATTACTTACTGATATATTGTTATTGACGAATGGCAAGTTATTGTTATAATATCTTCTGTTCATAAATCACTTGAAAGGATTCTTTTTTTTTAATTTAGAGATTTTTCTTTCTTCTTAATTTTATTTGTAGTATCTGTGCGTGTGGTAATCACCCTGAGTTTGCGGCCTTAATTATGCCATGGGAATATCTCTTGTTTCTGAGCTTTTGCTTATATGATTGCGCCCAAGGCTCCAAGGCAACCCTTCTAATATTGCTTTGTAGTGGTACCAGGTTTTGCCTTCAGACTGGATCCTTGGTCCTTCTTGGAACTGAGGAAGCATTGACAACACTGGCCATCAACGGGCAACGAAGGAACGATTTATTCTTGGCCGTGAACAAGAAAAATGGGAGATAAACTTGCAGATCCATTTCCATCTGTTAAAGTCTGGAGGGTATGGAATAGAGTTAAAGAATAGAGTAGGCTATGAAATGGAAGGAATGTTTTTTTGGGAATAGGTTGGGGAGTCTCTAGGAATTTAAGTGCCACATCTTATTCTTTCCTTTTAAATTTCTTTACAGTTGTTACTATGCTAATTGTCATCTGTCATGGTGCTGTCATGGTGCTGGGGTTACCCCATGTAGAATGCAGTAGGGATAATAATGGAGTCAGAAGTTGTCTTTTAGTCACTCACCCACAGCCCCATTGGAGCCAACAGATTTGTGCTAGCCCACCTGAAGAGGAGTTTCTAGATTCAAAGTCTGTGAACTGAATGGGGGCTTAGGTCAGAACTCTAGACCCAAGAGGACCCCTGGGACTGCTGGAGTATGATATGGAAGTCCAGGTCCTGCAGTGACCACTGGGCCCTCAGACGTCAAAACCCCAGTCCCACCTTTGGAGCTGTTGGAGCCAAAGTCCCGGTCTCTTGGGGAACTCTGGGTACAGTGGAGCTGAAGTCTTGGCCCTGTATTGACCACTAGGGTAACTGGGATCAGAGGTCTGGTCCTGTGTATTTCTGGTCCTGCTGGAGGCCTGGCCCCACAGTGCTTTCTGTTCCTGCTGGTGAGATTAAGCCAATGCAGAAGTTCAGCAGAGCCACCTAGGCTGTGCTCAAGGTCACAGTGACACAGAGTCCACCCTTCCTAGACACATGGCTCTACCCGAACCCTGATCTTTCATCTGCATACAAACACCCACTCTTTCGCACAATTCTCTGTATTCTGGGGTGCTGGGATTGTTTTTCGAGTGCGTTCCTAAGCCTGTTGTCCTGCTTAAAAAAAGATTGGATGCTCCTTTTTGGGGGGCGTGTGTTCCCAGTCCCTTAGGCTAAAGCTTGGGAATCAGCCATAGAGTCCTCTTTCTCAGTTCATTACTACAGATGCAAAGTAGCTTTGAATGAATCATTCACCATCCCTCACCCCCAGCGTCCTCAATTATTAAATGTATTTACACCGTACGCCATCTTAATAAATGTTCACCATATACTTGGTCTTGTCCATGTCTGAGTTCTTTGTCCTCAAATCACTCTGCAAGAGAGGTGCTATCAAAATCCCATTTTGGATGAAGAGAAGACGAAGGAAAATTGTGCCCCAGGACATGGACACAGTAAAGGGAGAACTGGGATTCACTCCCGGGTATTGTGACTCGGGAGTCCCTGTTTTTAAGTGCCTGAGAAGATGCCTTTCAAATACGGGGTAATTGTAAAGAGTTACAGAAAAGGATGTCAGCTATTGTCCAGATCCTGAGAGAAAGTGCTGCCAGTCCTTGCATTCTCTGTGGAAGGAATTCAGATGAGACTCACAGAGCACAGTATAGAAATTAGAATTTTATTTCAGAGTCAAGTGGGATACCCTTCGGGGATGAAAGTGGAAAATGGCCAGTGGGACCATTGTGAAGGAAAATGCTCTCACATTGTGAGAGTCCGAAATGGCCAGAGAGACAATGTGTCAACTGACAGGTTTAGGCAGGCTAGATAATATTTTCTAAAGTCTCTGCAACAGACAGTTTTCCTAAGGGGCGTTTTCCTGCCCAGGTGATTGACAGGCCCATTTGGATTAACTCTTAAGGGAGGGGACAACAGCATGTCTTTGTTCTTTACCAGAAAGCCATGTCTCTACCCAAAGCCAAAGATGAAGCTCAAATTCCATTCTGTTGACCACGAATAAAATACAGAGTGTATTAAAAAGAATTAAAGAAAGGAAAATGAAAATTAAAACTAAATACGCCTATAAAACCAGCCATGCTTTACCAGGAGGAAACAGCCTCCCCTTAATGGGCCACAAAATAGTTTCACACCTCTACCTTCCTCCCTTTCATATGATATTTTAGGGATTTTTAGAAAGACGTTTTAAAATTTTTATTTATATGTGTGTATGTATGTTTGCATGTATGTGAAAGTGTGTGCAGGCATTCATAGACACAAGGAAGGGGGCCTTGGATTCCCTTGGAGCTGAAGTTGTAGGAGGTTGTGGATACCCAATGTGTGTGCTGTGAACTAAACTCTGGTCCTCTGCAAGCGCAGCAAATGCTCTTAACTGATGAACCATCTTTCTAGACCCATCTCTCAACACTTCTAAATTTTAAGTCTTTCATTGAGGACTTTATTTATTTTGACTACAAATATTTAGAAAAATGCTTTTGGAAAAAGTTGTTAATTCAGACATAATTTACAATGGAGAATTTTCTCAGTATGTACATTGCAGTTTGGATTCCACGTGAATAACAAAAACAATAAGAACTAAAGCTCATATTACAGTGTCTGTACAATATTATTTTTGTACAATATGTATCTATACATTGCATATACATTTTATATAGTCTGAAATATGAGGTCAAACCCATGTAACTGAGTTTTTAGCCTTTTGCTTTAGCGATTCAAAACTGTACTTTATTTTTACTCCAAATTTTGCTGTTGGCTTGGTTTGACTCGGTGGTTCTCTGTTCCATGTGGTCCGTCTGAGGTCATCTACACTGATGCATTCAGAGGGAAGTTTTATTGGGGGCTGGGACTTGCAATACAATCTCCCATCTTACAAGGACTCTCTCACGCAGCAGTCAAATAGAACTATATAACTGGCTTCTAAGCTGGAATGTTCCAGAGAGCACTCAATGTGAACAATTTTCGAGATTCCCATTGGCCAAAGTAACTCAGGTGTACTGTCCTAGAGTCAGCAAGTAAGTCATGTGAATATGTAAGAGCCTGAGTTCTGGAGACTTGCTGGCTGAGGGCCTCCCTTGGACCAGTCAACCGCTGAATACTGAAAATTTAGTGTCTCTAAAGGCACCTTGATTGACTAGACTTCTTCCAGCTAGGTGGGTTCTGGAAAAGGGCTATGCACACTTATTAAGCTTAACATGTGCTTGGGATTGACTATAGGAAAAAAATTTAATGTTTGTTTAAGGAACTAGGTTTTGAATAACTAAGCACAAAAGATCTCCTCCTTTCTCTTACTCTCTATTCTATCTTAGAGATTTTGAACAAAGTAGAGGACAGATGTTTTGGATTAGCTTACACAAGGCAGCCAGAGTGTGGAGTGCAGTCTTATCATACACAATGATGCCAGATTTTTCTTAGATGAGTCAAAAGCGAGACTAGTAATGAGAAATCAAGGTAGCATTTGGATGGTATTATTGATACAGCTTAAAAAAAATCAAAGTGCTTCCTACTCAAAGCACCTGCCAATAAACAGGATCATCACCACAATCCAGTGCTAGGGTGAAAGCAGATTTTTAATCCATGGCCAGATTCCCTGATTGTTTAACACTTGCATTAAATATTGAGAATGTTTCTGTTTTCCCTCAAATGATGTGGAATCCTATTGGGGTTATAGTTTGTTTGAGTCATAAAAATAGTAAGAAAGAGGAATGTGAATAGGAAGGTGGTACTATTTCTTCAAAAACAAAATCAGTTTATTTGAATGAGCTAGAGTAGCACAGAGCCTTCCGGAATACTGCACAAACTTCAGTAGAGGCTGTACTTGGTGGGGGGGGGGGTCTTAAGGCCGTCTTCTCATAAATTAAAGAGTAAGAAGTCCCTTTCTCCCAAGGAGAAATGTCCTCTCTACATTAATACGGAACTTCGTGAGCACAAGCCAGCCACAATTTCTGAAGTTAGCCAGGTGATCACTAGCGTGGCTGAAAGTTTTCTGGTGCGTCCTCCCTTCTGTGCAAGCTTAACCATCTTCTAGGGAGTGCCAATCAGCCTCGGAATTTATAGCATTACACCATTTGCAGTTAACTCAATGATAAATGCAGGTGGGATTTTAAATAAATTATGGATTAGGATGATGGTGTGACTGAGTGTGAAGACAGAACATGTAGCCATGTGCTGGACTTGATTCATTTGTTCACTTGAGGAGCATTTTTTGATGCCTATTGTATACCCACCCCAGGCATGATAAAGAATCTCCCTTTCTTACAGGCTAAGAGAGGGGGATTCGTTCAATGGTGATGAGGTCAAGGTGAGAGAGAAGACTCCCCTGGATTCTCAAATTTCTGAAATGCCACCATTTTGTGCACATTCCTACTTTGTTTCTCAAAGAGACCCAACAACCTGAATGCTGGGCACAGTATAGGAGCAGGGGCAGAAGTGATCACAACTTGACCCAAAGGCTCCTTTTCTAGTCTAACCCTCATTTCTCAAGGAGGAAATCCAAGCTCAGAAAACTGGTTTTGTTCAAATCACTCATCTGATTTCTGAGAGCACGCCACTTCATCTCTTGGGAGGCTTTGCTTGAGTGGTAACCGTAGTTGATCCAAATATCTTATTGGTGTGTGAGCAGCCTGAAACACAGTGAAATTGCAGTTCTAGGCACACAAGGTGTTCATCCTAGTAGGAAATGCCCTTTTCCCCGCGATTTCCTCAATCTCTACCTCACCATCCCCAGACAAAGCTCAGTGGTTGGAGACAGGCTATGGGGCACAGAAACTAGAAAGCATGTGGCTTTGGTGATGTATGTAATGTCTCAGGAATCTTGGACACGGGAAGCAGGTCAGGACGTTTTCCCAAATGACATCTACAGTGGCTGCAGAGGAAAGAGGTGCCTGTGTCTTCTCATTGCTGGTTCTCTTTCCTCATGTAGGGCATTGGTTTTGTTGATTAGAAAATGATTCATAATATTAATATACTTAGTGGACAGTAAACATATTAAGTCAGACAATTAAGGAGGATTTTGAGGACCTCAGGAGAAAGAAACAAGATGCGGAGACGAAAACTGCAGACTGAACATTCACGGGACCACAGCATGGGAGGAGACAAGTTAGGTCAACAGAACGAGTTAAAGAGTCCAGTTACAACAGAAATGCCAGGAACCACTTCCATTTACACAGTTACATCGTCCTTCTTCGTAGGAATAATTTTGTATACACAGGGGGGAAAGATCCCATTTAAATTTAGTAAGTCACAGCTATGGGCAGAACAAGAAACTTGCTTTGTTGTGAGTTATGGTTTGGAAAAAGTTTGGGAAAGTTCCTTGTGGCCGAATTATGTGACTATGTGGAAGGCCTTATCAGGGCAAGGGGCTGTGTTAATTCTGTAGGCACTGACAGTCCTCAGCACTACATATCATCTTATAGATGGTTTGTGTAAACTCAGCTACTGGTAAGGCTGTATTGATGTGGCCTCTGCCTTACTGTCTGTCTGGTGGTCACTGCAAGATGAAGCACACAGAGGAGGATTTTGTATAGGTTCTTATCATAGAGTTGATATTTGGGGCTGACTTCATTAATTTGTGAATTCTCTAGGTTTCCTTCTATCCCTTATAGCTATTAAAGACAGGAAACTGTCCTGATGTTACTTAGCTACTGATGAGATCACAAAGACCTAAGCACTATAATGCCTCTTGAAAAATGTCCAGCTTCCTTGGTCAGATGTTCAGCCCTGCCCAGTCTGGACTCTTCTCTCTAAGACATCTCAAGAGGGACAAAACTTCAACAGTGGTTTCTGTTCACGGTTGGGAGGCCAAGGCAGCTTCAATCCCTCTCTTCAGTTTTCTGTGTTCTCGCCAGATAGAAAGAAGGATTTCAAAATGTGTGCTTGTGAATGCTTTGAGAGCTCCTGCCCACAAAGCTGTTTGTAGATACAGAACACTGAAGATGTGGGAATTGCCAGCTCTTTCCTGCACCAAAAGCAATACTTTATAGGCTTGTAAGATGTGTCTTTCTTGGAAGAAAGAAAGACAAACTAAATTTTCTACACCCCAGTGCTCACTGGGATTTGTACAGGAGGATTCCTTTAGGGCAGTTTAATCAGTCTAGAGGTAGAGCAGTGGCAGAAATATTTGGGTGCTACTGGTACCTGTGTCTGTATTGGGACAGCGTGTTTGTCTGAGAACTATAAACTTCAGGAAGAGGAATATGATGGCACAGTGGTGCATGTTGACTTCATTTTTACCTCAGAAATGGAGAGCAGTCTTTCTGAAACCCCCGTTCCCTTGCTTAAAATTCTCCAGTGACTCTTATACTTGCTACCCCGCCCCTGCAAACCCAGTAGACTTATTGAAGTGGAGTTCAGGAGTTCAAGGCTCTCCCTGTTGACTTTCCTCTATTTTCTAGCCTTCCTCCCCCTCCGTGGTCCCTCTTCTTTGTCTGGAGAGCAGTGTCTCTCCGAACTCCTTTTCACACCTTGCGTTGCCTCTATCTCTGCTGACCACTGCAATCGCATAAGGTCCCCCTCCTGCAGATTCTTGTCTTGGGCAAGGGTTGCCCGAGTTAGAAGTGCTCCTCTCTCTCTTTTACTTCCCTGCTTCCATTTTATGTGGCTCAGTGTGGGTTTCTCCTGGTCCTAAGGTATGAGCTTTGTAGGAATCTGGCTTCTTTGTGACGCTGGGTCCTGGGAGGTTGAACCAGTGCTTAGCACAGAGGAAGTTCTTGTTAAGGATGATGAGCAGAGCCTGATGGCCATGATCAGACCTTGGTGGCACTCCTTGCCTGTGAGGGTGTTTCAAATGTCTCACTCTTTTATTGTGGGAGAAATGCAAGGCAAATCTCCTTTTCTACGTTGAGCCACATAGAGAATCTCTTATCACGTAACACTTAGAATCCCAGCATTACTCTGCCTCTACAGAATGAACACTTTCACAGAAAAAAGGTTGATGACACCCTGCCCATTTAAAAGATGTAGCTCAGTACAGAATAAACCCAAACAGATTCTCTTTTGCATTGACTCATAGGAAACTCAGCTGCCTGTGTTGAAAGATAGCAGAGCGTGGTGGCTAGAACCCCGGACTGAGCTGAATCTCAGCTTTCCACCTACTAGTGTGTGACCTTCAGCAGGTAGCAGACCTCAGTCTGTCCTAATCCTCCTGTACGAAAGGCAAGATTGGAGATTATACTCACCACTGACATCAAGAGACAAGGAGTAAATCTGTCAATATTCGAAGCATAAATGACCTCTGGCCTAACACCCCAGAAAGCAATGCAAAACAATCGCTGGCAGCCATTTAAGGGAAGACGTAAGACTCAGGATGTGTCTCCCTTTCCGGAGAAGCTGGCTCCTCGGTGAGTCATTCATTGCTCCTAACTCAGCTCACCCCTCTGTAAGTAGGAACCAGTTATGCTTCCTGGCACCTCTTCCGCCTATTAGGTGAGATATGCCCCTGACAACCTTTAACAGAGCAGGTGGTGAACAAATCCTCTTATCATTATGCCTTTAGATTGGTTCTCAATAAGCATTTGGGGTTAACTGTTTATTTGATTCATGATGAAAACTCTTCAATTCCACCCACAAGAAGGAAAAATGACATGCTTACTTTTCTCTCCTTGTCCTGACTGTTACAAATTAGGAGCTTTCATGCAGCCTGTTGTATCTACAATTGGTTCAGTGGGAGGGGGGCAGGGATAAGAATGAACAAGGGGGGTGACTATGATCAGAATGCATGAGATTGTCAAAGGATAAGTAAAAAAAAAAAGAGTCTTAGATGCTACGTCCATGGAGTCTTAGAACGGAAATCTGGTATAAACTTTTGTTATTTTTCTTCAATGGTTCTCATTTATGAAGGATTTTGCCTTCTCTGCTTCCTTGGGAACATCTGGAAACATCTGGAGATTCAGAACTGATGATAGGTACTACTGGCATCTGATGAGTCCAGGCCGGGGATGCTGCCAAACATCCCACAGAGTGTAAGCTACTCCCCTACAACAAGAATTACCCGTCTCCACAAGACAACAGTCGTGGGTTTAAGAAACTGTTTTAGGCTGAAGGAAGATGAAGTCCAGAGACACTCAGTGACTCTCTGTGGCTATAGGATTTCAGTGACCTCATTTGCTGTAAAGATGATGCCCCAGAGCCTAGTGACCTACCTCATATTAAGGTTTCATACCATGAGGTGCCTACCCAATTCCAAGTGACAGGAGATAATCCAGTATTGACTCTCGGGTTCTTTCCTCTCAGTACTTTGGGAGAACAGAGGGGAAAATCAAAGTATTATTATTTAAGAGTCTATGAAGGCCTTTAGGAAAAGCTATATGGAAACCTACCACTATAGAAGCTTTTTAAAGTATATACATATACATTATAAAAAGAGATTAAAAGGAGTTACTTTATAATGAGGGACATTGCCCTTTCTAGACACCAAAGGCTAGCAAAGTAAAAGCCCAATGCCAGGAATGAACTCCCTCTTTTGAAGCTGTTGACCAGGCATCCCATAGACCCTCAAACAATATTGGCAATCGCCCCTGTCCTTGCTTACCCACCAGAACTTCGCAGTAAGACCTATTGCTGAAGATACTACATTCATGAGCTGTAGAACAAACAAGGAGACATCAAGCTGATGCTGACCTTGAAGGCTCGTCTCTCCTGGCTAGCATTCATAGTGCTGGAAGGTGCTGTGTGTGCTGCTGGAAGAGAAAACTAATCATCAATATTACCTAGCTGTGAATCAAGCAAGCTACAACCGAACTGGCAAAATTTGCCCATTGGTGCAATAGTGACACAAATATTATGGGAGTGACCAACCACTTCCTGATTGGGTTTAAGGTTCACTTCACAAGATGGTGCTCATATCTGACGTTGATATTAGGTCTCGGAACCTGTGGCTAGACTGGTCACAGGCTGTAGGGAAGAACCTAATACTATTATTCTGCTAAATAGATACAGTATTAAGCTGATTCCTAATGATTTATTGTTATACCCATAATGCATTTCTAAACTCTCACAAGAGACGCTTCCCCATGCAGTATGGTAATTAACACAGAAACCCACAACTGGCCAACGTGTAGACAATAAGAAGATACAGAGTTCTTATTCCCGAATAGGACTCTTATATCAAACCTCTGCCCCCCAAGGCTTAGGGACCATTGTAGAAGAGAGGGCAGAAAGAATGTAAGAGCCAGAGGTGGTGAAGCCAGAGTTTTCCGGACAGCTGAGTAGTTGCTCATATGAACTCACAGCAGTGGTGACAGCATGCTCAAGTCCCACATAAACTCAAACCAGACAAACTCTCTGCACAGATGTGGGAAAGTGGGTAAGAAACTCCAACCCTACCTGAGGAGCTATTGGCAACCTATGGCTGCTGGGAGGTGGAGAGTCTGGTTTAAGGGTGAGGCTCTTGGTAGGTTGACCAGGCTCCAGTGGATGGACAAACATTGAAAAGCATTTAGGGACACAAAATTAGCCTCTATAGGCCTTAGTAATAGCTTACATGAAAATGGATGAGGAGGAATAAGGGGGTGCAGATAGGGGAGAGGATCTAAATATGCTAAAAATGTATGTAATTCACAAAAATTCAATAAAAACTTCAAAAGGAGTTTACAAGTTGCAGACCTTGTTAGACAACAATAAATCAGTACCTTAACCCTTCAATTTGTGATCCTGTGACATACTCCTCTGCTGGACTCTAAGTACACTGAACCCCTATTTTTCCTATCCATCAGCCACAGCCCATTCTTACCCCCATGTGTGTGAATGCGTGTTTCCAATTTCGTTAGTGCAAATAGTTTTCACTCAACTAGTCAAGGCGTGAGCTTCCCCAGCACCTCTTCAGACTAGCCTCTCTCATTGTTTCAGTCACCAGGGCAGAAGCCCTGGGAAAGAGGCTTCCCTGAGTAGGGTTTTACTGCTGGAGGTCTGGCGCTGGGCTGAAGCGCTCACATACAACAGTCATGGCTTTGTGCTAAGCAGAAACAGTGTGTCTCCAGGAGGGGGGATGAGAAGAGCAGCGGGTGCCTCGGTGAGCAAGCCACACCAAGTCACAGGAAACAGACTTCATCAGTTCTAGTATCTGTGGTTTTCTTGCATTTTCTTTAGATCTTATTCTGGGAAAAGAAAGTTACCAGGTCAATAGTGTTCATGAGCTTTGTTTTGTTTTGGCTCTGTTTTACAACAGCAAAATCTGAGGAGACACACAGCGTCATGGTGGACTGGGACAAAGAAGCCCAGGGCCGCGCTCTCTGATGGAAGCAGGGAGGGATGACTGACAGGCGGGGAGGAGATGCGGAGGTTTCTGACACTAAAAGAGTGACTGAAAATAGTTTATTCTCTTCTAAATATCATTAATGAAACCACATGGTGATGTCACTTCTGATCACGCTGTAGTGCGAGTTGCTGATCTGGAGATAACAAGCTTCCTTTTTGCGTATTACAGCCTGTTGGCAGTGGAAAGGACCTTTGGGTTAACTGTGAGTGGGCGAGACCCGTCAAGAAAAATAACTTCACTACAATAACAACAAAAGGCAGGAGATACCGAAACTTCTTTGGGAAAGCAGGAGGAAAATAAAAAAGTGAAGTTTAAGTATTATTAAGCAAGTGAAAGAGGGAGTCATTTACTTAATGGGAAGTCACTCATTCACACAAAGGTAAGGCTGTGGTTACTCAGAAGTACGTAAATACAACCCCTCATTCCACCGCGGACCGGCATCAGAGTTTCTTGGGAAATGCCTCATTGAAGGGTCTTTGAAGACTAATTTGAGTACGCATCTGTCAAATAATTCCCAAAAGACATTAAACACGAGCTGATGTGTTGGGCGTTCTCTTCCCTTCCACAGCCACCACATCTGCCAAATTTAGTGTGAGATTTGAAAACATGAACTCTTTCTTTGAACCAAAGTTCAGCTTGAAAGGAAACATGGAAGGGCTTGTGAGGAAATCTGTTCTTTGCCATTCAATAGCTCTTCCCAGACATGCTTATCAAATACTTGCTCAACCCATTCTAGCATATAAAACTTGACCAAAAGTAACTGGTGGAAAAAAATTAGGAATTCAGAAATGACAGACTTTGAGAGATAATTTTTGAAAATGACACCCTTAAGCCCTCCAACCCATTTCCAGGTTCACTTTGTTTTGTAGAGGTGGTGAACTCTGTATCTCTTCCATTAACAAGGTGTTGAGGGCTACTCCATGTGCTCAACAAAACGTCTACTTACAAAGATCAACAGGCAACACTTTGAGTTACTGATTAGTTCGTTGCCCCTTTCTACTGAAGTGTGTTGTCAACACACAACCTGGTGCAATGGCCCAGTGGAGAGTGGGGATTGCAAATGTGTTTACATTGTTTTTAGGGTTGGTAGGTTGATTCAAGCTGGAGTTCCTAGACCACAGCCTCAGTCTCATAGACCTCCAGATGGGTTTACGGGACATCCATATCACAACACCTAAGGCTCAGGGACCATCACCGAAGAGGGATTGGAAAGGTTGTAAGAACCAGAGGATTGAGAGACTTGCTTGATAGTTTCTTCTAGACAGGATAGGGCTGTTCCTCCCGTGCACTCACAGCAAAATGGTTGCCTGCAGAAGACCTGCAAAGACCACGTGACTCCCCATGCCAACATAGTTGGAGGAAAACGTCACAAGGCCCCACCTCTAGATACAGAGCTACAGGTAATCAATGACAGCTGAGCATGGGAAAATGTTTTTGTTTTTTTTTGTTTTTTTTTTTTTTTCTTTCTCAGAGCCAATACTCCAATCCTAAGGGCTCAGTCCTAAACACATGCAAATAAGGGCTGCACTAATTTTGGACTCAGTAGGTTGTGTGTGTGTGTGTGTGTGTGTGTGTTTGTTATATACATATAAAGCATAAAAATAAATATGGAACAACAAGAAAGGTCTTAAATTAGAAGCATTGTTGGGAAGATATGGGAGTGGTGGTAAAAGAATACAAATACAGTATGCTCATGTATGAAATCATCAAATAAAAGAAAACCTATTAAAAATCATATACGGTGCACTGGTGAGATGAGTCTGTGGGTGAAGATGCTTGTCGCCAAACCTGAATTCTACCTGCAGGACCCATGTGGAAGAAGAGAACTGACTCACTCAAGCTGTCCTCTGACCTCTACATGTGTGCCATGGTGAAAAGAGTCCTCATCTGCTAAGCAAAGAAATGTAGTAAAAAGTTTTTTAAAGATCACGTTTTGTGCCGATCTCAGATTTATGAACTGGGAATATGTTGTAAAGTATATTTCTGACTTGAGAGAATAGAATTTGGGGCAAAAGAAAAAATTATACTGCCAAGGTGTTTTTGTACATATTTGTCATTTCTACATTTTGTTCTTTATCCACGTTCTCATCGCAGCTAATTTCTCTTTATTCCCAGGCTTTATTTTTATTTTATTTTTTTTTCCATTTAGTGTGGTTAAAACCTCTCTTAGTGGAGAGGAAGTGGAACAGAACAGAAAACACAGCACCCTAGAAATAGAATATGCTCTTCAAAGGAATTTAACATGTTGGGGACTAGGGAGCAGATAAAGTGTTTGCTATCCAAGCTTGAGGAATGAGTTCAGATCTCCAGCACCCATGGAAAAGCCAGGTGTGTTGGTGGGTCTCTGTAATTCCAGTGGGGGCAGCGGTGGGGCGGGGACAGGGTATCACTGGACCTCATTGGTCAGTCGGTCTAGACAAGATGGGGAGCTCCAAATTCACCGAGGGACTCTGTCTGAAAAAATAAGGCAAAGAAGCATCTGTGATGATTGCTGATCAGATCTGGCTTCCCTATGGGTAAGCATGTAGGCATGGTTACCCATGCGGGGGCACAGGAGTAAAAAGTAAAAGAAAACAAACAACTTAAAACAAAGTAACATGTTAAAATTCTATCCATCTTGATCCTTAACGTTCTCAAATATTAACCATATTGGAAGCCATGAAGTAACTAGACTTTTTTTCTAGACCTCAGTTAACACTATTTACCTTATTCAGTATATTTTATTAATGTTATTATTTACTTGTTTGTTTTAAGGAAAAGTACACACAAATAGAACTTACTTAAGCACATGAAGAGAATTGCCCAACGTATGCGTCTCCTTTGTACTTGATGCCCTTTTGTGATTTTAGCATGTCTAGTATTTTCTATGCCACTGTAAGAAACTACAGGAAATTTTTTATTAACATTTCAAAGGATCGAATCTTCTGCAAATTGCTTCTAATAAAATAAAAAAAAATCAACTTTCACTATCCCCAAATTCCAGTCACAATAGCAATCTTGAATCTCTCAACTTAATTTCCAACGTGAGGGAGAAATAATGATTTGGGGGCCGTTATGTAGACTATGCCTCAATTCCCTTGATTTCTGGGCCCACATTTAATTTCCAGCCTGTTAGGATTAAAACCCAAAATTATGTTGTTATTTTAGTTTAGAATTCTTAGTACTCTCATAATCATCATTAGCAAGATTCTTGCTTTGTTGGGAGAGTTATTGTTACAATCAGCAGCAAGCATAGTCATTATTATTAAGAATGCAGGGCAGACAATGCAGTTTGGACTGAATCCGAGGCAGTGGGCGCACTGTCATGGTGACTGTGCCCAACTGCACCTAAAACCGAAGCTTGGTAGCTTACTGAGAGGCCACAGCAGGCTGGGTAGGGAACTGTTTGTTTGTTTGTTTTGCTTCTGGGGCTTGAACTTACAGCTTCTTTCATGTTGGGTATGTGCTGTGCTGCTGAGCTATAGCCCCAGACCTTTTAAAATTCTTTTATTTTATCATTTATTTATTTTTATTTATTTGTGTGTGTGTGTATGTGTGTGTGTGTGCCTGTGTGAGTTTATGTGCATACTGTGGGCACAAATGCCCAGAGAGGCTAAAAAGTGTCAGATTTCCTTGGAGCTGGAGTTACAGGGGGTTGTGAGCCACCTGACGTGGGTGCTGGGAACTGAACCAGGGTCCTCTGGAAAAACAGTAAACACCCTAACCTGCTGAACCATCTCCTCAGTTCCTGTTATTTTTGGGTGTGTGTTTGGTTTTTTTTTGTTGTTGTTGTTTATTTTTTGGTCTTTTTGAGACAGGGTCTCTCTGTAGCCCCAGCTGTCCTGGAACTCACTATGTAGACCAGGCTGGCCTTAAACTCACAGATTCCTAATACACTTGTTTTTTATTTGCTATCTTTTATTTTTTATGTGTATGGTATTGCCTGCATGTAGGTAAGTGCACCCATGTCGTACAATGCCCATGGAGCACAGAAGAGGCCATTGGATCCTCTGGAACTGGAGTTACAGGCAGTTGTTAGGTGCCACGTGGGTGCTGGGATTCGAACCCTGGTCTTCTGCAAGAACAGCTAGTGTTCATAACCACTGAGCAATCTCTCCAGCCCCAGTTCCTGTTTTTTTTTTTTTTTTTTTTTTTAATCTAATTTGAGGCAGGTTCTCACTAAATTGCCTAGCCTAGCCTTGGACTCACGTTGTAGTTCAGGCAGTCTTTGAACTTGTTATCCTTCACCCTCAGCCACCCAATTACCAGGGATGACAGTACTGTACCACCAGGCCTAGCAGGGGAAGGGAACGGTAGGCCAAAGAAAGAAACATGCCTTCCAGTGGGCTGTGTGTAGGCTGTGTGCACAGCTGTTAGAACCCTTACTGGTCATCTTTGTAGAAACAAACTTTTTACTCTGTTGGGTGCCTCTGTTTCCCACCTGAGCCTTAAAGTCCAGCTAAGAGCAGTGTTACCTTAACTGATCATATCTAATGTGTATCAGTTCCCTTGTGGGACATGACATTGAGCTGGGAGAAGGTGTCAGGGATGGGCTGGTCAGGACACTTCAGGAGAGCCAACGATGAGATACTCTGACTTGCACCAAGTTGGGGATGAAGTCCTAGGAGAGGTGCTTTGGGGTGCTGACAGCTCCAAACCCCCTCCAGCCTCTTGTCCCGAGCTCTGCTACCTTTCCTTTACGTACTAAAATTTAAAAAGCTTGTTTGGGGCTTGTTGTTGGCCTTTACAAAAATGAAAGTATTTGCATTCCTACCACTGTCTAGTCTAATGATAAAAATAATCTCAAAGCGTCCTGTTTGATTTGAAAACTTTAAAAATGTCAGCTCTCCTTTAGGTACCGAATGCAGATTCTTCCTTTCCCTGTTAGGTGCACACGCACACACACACACACACATTCACACACACACTCACACACTCACAGTCACACACACATTCACACACTCTCACACACACACACTCACACACATACACACACTCACGCACACACACTGTCACACACACATAAACACATTTATTACATATGATCTCACACAACTCTATTTATTTTCCTGTGTTTTGGGGGGCGGAGGCAGGACACTGGCATAGGAGTCAGGTTAGCAGAAGCTGATAGTTACAACTGTGGGCAGCTCAGTGGAAAGTACATTGTAACTTGTAACCAATGCCCCATCCCATAGTAACGGACATAAAGCCCCTTCTTTTTTTTTCCACTTTTTTCCTCAATCTGTTTTTTTGTTTAACTTTTAATAAAACTTTATTGAGAATTTCATACATGCATACAAGGTGTTTTGATCAAACCCTTGCCCACTCCCTCCCCTCCAACACCTCCCACATCTCCCCATCGCTTTTTTCTGACAACTTAGTGTATTCTTTTTTCTTTCTTTCTTCTTTCTTTCTTTCTTTCTTTCTTTCTTTCTTTCTTTCTTTCTTTCTTTCTTTCTCTCTCTCTCTCTTTCTTTCTTTCCTTCCTTTCTTTCTAACATTCCCCCCTCTGAAGAGGTGAACCTAAAATCTTTTAAGGATTAGATAAGAGCTCACAAATACTTTTGACATTTTTGGCCTTTGGAACAGAGTATGTTGCTAAGAGGCCCAAGGACATTTTGACTTTTAGCCAAGAAACTGGCTACTTTTCTTTGGGGTCTTTTTACACTAACTGCCTAGGCAATTCCTACCTCCTATTCTTATCACACCATCCTCTGAAGGGGTTACCCAAATTGCTGATAGGGAACCAGGATACAGTTACACCCCTTCTTTTTAAAAGCAAGTTTTGATTATGTGTGGGGGGGGGTGTGGTCAGGACAGCGTACTAGAGTCCTCTCCTTTCTTCGAGTGGGACTTGGGGATTGAACTCAGGTCCTCAGGCTTGGAGGCAAGTGCCTGTACTTGTTGAGCCATGTTGCCAGCTCCCTACTCTTTTATGGCAAAAACGAAGAACAGGTAAGCCAGGACAAGTCACATGAAAGAGCAGGATCAGGACACCAAGTTCTGGCCCCACTGGCTGCAGTTTTGGGCAGATCACTTGGCCATTCCCCCTGTGGAATGTGTCTAATTTTATTGGCTCCTTTCCCAGGGGATTGCTGTAATAGGGTTATATCTGCAAGGCTTCCGCAGTAGAAAACACATCCTACTCCAGTGTTTGTTCCCCACCCCCACTCCACAGATAATCTGTGCCCCCTCATATGTACCATTTTACAAAGTCCACATGAATAAACCCAGATGTTTCCTTAACATTTTTCCCAGAAAAATTAATGCTTCTGATAATTCTCAGAAACCTGAAAGAACCATTTTAAAATGAGTGCTGGTGACATAAAATGAAGATCAAGTTTTAAAAACACTTACAAGAGAGGCTGGAGAGATGGCTCAGTGGTTAACAGCATTGGCTACTCTTGAACAGGACCTGGGTTCGATTCCCATCACCCACATGGCAGCTGACAACCCTCTGTAAGTCCAGCTCCAGGGGATCTGATGCCCTCATCTGTCCTCCATGGGCATTGCATGACCTGGGTGCACTTACACACATGCCAGTAATACACTCATACACAAAAAAATTTACAGAAAATCAGACTTCATTTCTGACCTCTTAGAAGCGTTATATTATAAGGAGAGGTGATTAATGATTACAAAAATGAGTGAAAAATACTCTGACAGTGTCATTTGAAAACAATTGTGTTAAGAAGCTTTTTCCAAACATTTTTACACAGGGTGGGTGTCCAAAGCAGGTTTTTCAAGGTATTAAATGCTCAAGGAGCAAGAACAGAAAAAGATGGCCAGCAGGCTAAAAGAATCCTGCAGAGAAATGACCTAGTGTCAGAGGGCAGAGGAGCAGGAGGTGGGACAACTGCTTACCCCCTGGCTTTTAGGAGTTGAGGTATCTTTATACGACAAGTGATTTCCTTGTATGCTTATTCTGTCTTAAACCCTGTCCATCGTCCCTCCCCCGACCCCGCTGTATGTGTGAACCTCTTGCATTAGAAGTGACCTACATTTGATTGTCAGTGGTTGATTGGTACAAAGGGTGAGCAGCCCAGTTCCTCTTTTCTGAACCCCAGTGGCATCTCCTGCACCTCCCACGCCCCCATTTCTAGCTGGGTCCTCATCTGGTCTTCTGTACTTTGGCTAATGTGACCGCCACTTCCACGGTCACCCAGACTTGAAATCACAGCCTTCTCTGACGCAGCCATATGTGACATGCCACAGCAAACCTGGGAACCCATCCTTAGATGGGCATGGACACCCTAGAACTTACTGGGCACACTGTCCACTCACGGATCCTGTTCTCATTAACAGCTGGTTCTGTAGGATGTGGTGGGGCCTGAGACTCTGCAGCCCCAATCATTTCCCAGCTGTGGCCAATGCTTCTGGGGTCACAACACGCCCTGACGTTCATACAACTCCCCTTTTCTCTGCCCTGTTTCTCAGCCCAGGTAGGACTGAACCGGTGGTCTGAAGCTTATGACACTTGGGATTAATTTTTAAGAAAGGAATAAAAGGAGGGATATCATGTGGCCCCACCCACCCGGAACTGTGGGGCAAGGGAGACTGCACCCCATCTCTTACCCGCCAACAGATGTTTGTATTTCATTACTTTACACATTTTTGCATGCTTTATTTTGTCATAATTTATTCCTTCAACCAATTCTTGAGGGTCTGGTATATGTAAGATGCTAAGCTACACCCAAGCAATTGAAAAATACGATTTCCTACCATCAATAGTTTACAATCTTATGTAAGAAACAGTCATATAATCAAAGAAGTACAGTGACTCACAGCCACCTGTAACTCCAGTACCTAGAACAGTCTTTAACAGGGCTGTGAACCACTTCCCCATCCAGCCCTTCACAAATGCACAAACTTTATACTGCAGTGATACTGAACTATATTCTGTAATATTCTAATTATGCAACATGCTCCACTGAACACATGTACAGATCCTTAGGGCATGTGTGCCACAGATGTTACTGAGCACACGTGAGCCACCCAAGGATTTTGTTCTCATAAATCATAGTAAATTGTAGAATGTATTGTTTAGAATGTTCAGATATTACTCTGTGTCTATACAACCAACTTGCTTAGTCCTCACAGCAACCCAAGAGGTCGTTTCCTATCATTTCATACGGCACATAAGGAACCCGAAGCACAGAGAGAATGTGACCCAGATAGCTGGGCCTTGGTCTTTCCGTGCAGTGCTGTTCAACGTGATGTTGCCCCTCTACAGAGCTGATGCTGGAGAACCACAAAATTGGGGCTAGAGAATGGACCTGAGTTTGGTTCTCAACACCCACCTCAGGTGACTCACAGCCACCTCTAACTCCAGTTCTATTGGATCTGATGCCCTCTTCTGGACACTTAGGGCACCTGCATGCATGGGTACATACACATAGACACAGGAATACACATAATTAAACTGAAAATCTTTAGGGCTGAATGGAAGGCTTGTGTTTAAGAGTGTTTATTCTTCTTCTAGAGGACCTGAGTTTGGTTCCCAGAACCCACATTGGGTGGCTCACAACCACCTGTAATTCCAGTTCTAGGGGTTTTGACAACTCTGGCCTCCACAGGTAAATACCCATGGGTGGACCTTGCTATTCTTTATTCAGAAGGACTCACAAGCCACACAGTGTGGTACTAAACCGTTGCAGGGAGCCGCTGAACAATGTCTAGCAGAGGGTATGACCATACCGAAAGCCCGAGAAAGACTGCAGTGGTAAAAGGAAAGCTCTTGGCTTCCCAGACAACCATTTCTCATGGAACTTATCCTAATAACTTTGTGGTTAAGAGCTCGGGCTCTTGAGTCAGGCAAGTGTTAGAAAAAAATTCCTTTTAATAGTCATAGCAAACATTTTGTTGAGTGTTAGTGAGGCCCTGTAAATTCTACGTGGATTATAGCTTTTACTCTTTATAATAATCTCAAGGGAGATACTAACAGGCTCCTTCTTTCATATACAAAACTGAGCTATCAGGTTGGTTAAATAAATGTGTCCAGATTATGTACTACAGTGAAAAGACTCCTCAGAATGCCAGTTACTGTAGTGCAATTGTGTTGTTATATAGACAGCTGCTTCTGATCCTGTTAGGGGCAAAGCATTTGGGCTTTTATTTAATGTTTCTTCACCTGAAAGTGAGATTGTTTTATCACCTGTCCCACAGCCAGGTGATAGGAGTCGGGGGAGATAGACAACCAACCCCCCCCCAAAATGTCACAGATTTAGAAAATTAAAAATTCCACTAGTGGATGGGGTTCTTAATGTTTTACTTGTGGGGTTGCCTAGAACATAAGACCTTCCTGCTTCAACCTCCTGAGTACGGGATGAAGGAGTGGTTTGTGCAGTCTACAGTGTGCGGAGAGATGCTCTTTCGTTCAAAATACACAAGAATGGCTCCTTACATGTCCGTCTTCATCGACTCAAAGTCTCTCTTCCTAGTGGATCCCTAAATGTATCCTGCAGTTGCTGTATTTTGGAGATTTTTCAGTTTTGCTTGTTATACAAGAGAATCCCCCCAAATTTTCTTATCTACTAGATGGTCATTTCTTTCTAGATTGAGAGTTCATGTAAATTAAAAATATCTATGTCTCAAAGTTACGATCTTATTTCAAGGATTGCAAAGATAATTAAAAATTGTGATATATCAGAAATCTATTTGCACATGATGAACTGTTGGGATTGACTTGCTAGTGTTAACGTTAGTAACGCTACCTGTGGTAATGCTATTTTTGTTCTTAGTGATTCCAACCTTGCTACTGATCAGTATGTAGCATTAATGACCAAGGTTTTCAAAAGAGAAAGGACTGAGGTCCCAAGGGGTTAAGTAAGCTGCTGACAATTAAAGAAGAAGACACTATCTTAATCAGGTTGCAGACTCATGAACAGAATCCGAACTCCCACTCTCTATTCAGCAGTGAGATCTAATAAAATCTCAATCGTTGTGGTCACCACGGCAGGCTCCACAATGGAGTTAATCGCAAAACAACTTTCACATGTTTGCACATGGCTGTTAATCCAAAGGGCAAGGTCAACCCATACCTGTCAGCACTGGGTTCCCTGTATGAGAAAGCTAGATTCTGTCACTGCAGCCTGGGCACTGTTTCCAGCACTGAGCTAAGCGATGGAAAAAAAGAAATGATGACGTCACCACCGCGCAGATGAGGAAGCCTGTTCCTCAGAGTTTCTCGGTTTTCATGTCTCTATGACCAATCTCTTTCAAGTCGTTCCAAGTGCTTATGATAATTGAACCCCTCCATTCATTTATCAGCCATTCTTTCAGTAAATATTTATGGGGAGCTCACTGTACATGCTGCATCAGAGCCCAAATACCTTGGGCAAGAAACAGTTGGGAGATTTCTAAGCAGAAAAGAAACATGATCTGATTTTGTTTTTAAGAATATTGTTTTGGCCCCTCCCTGCCATAGAATGGGTTGGAGAGAGGTAAGAATTAAAACTTGAAACCAGTTGCATAGTTAAGAGCCAGTTCTGATAGGGATAAAGCTGGAGGATTGGGGGGGGGAAGAGAGAGAGAGAGAGAGAGAGAGAGAGAGAGAGACTGTAGGTAGAACCAATTAGGCTTACTGATGAATTAAAAATGGTAGGAGACTAAAACAAGCAGCCAGAGTTAAATGTCAAGGTTCTGGTTTGGGATGGATAGTCCTTGTCGCTGATTGAGATATGGAATCCTGAATGTGGGAGGCAGGTGTCAGGGGGTATAGGGGTAGAGTTGAATACAATGGAAGAATATATCCTAAAAGCTCCCCATCATGTTCATAATTTTAGAATTTGATGTCACACATGTATGGAGGTGAGAGTTCTCCAAAAGAATATTCTGACCTCATTCCTTAAGGAGGATGTCTCTGCATACCATCAAGGAAGCTTCCAGCACTCTGTGGTGACATCATCACAGAGCTCAGTTGCTACAGCATCGATTTCAAATACTCAGCTGATGCTTAAGCCCCACCTGCTTTCCCATCGGGGAAGCACAGGAACTCCGGTTGAATGGCCATCCTTACAGAAGGTACAAGATAGTGCAAACGTTGGACTCATGCACGTCAGCTGCTCTCGTAAGGGGTTCACACAATCAAGACCCACTTGTCTAATTCTTCTTCGTCTATTCAGAAGTGTGTTTTAAAGTCTATCTACCAAGTAGCTAATTGAATCCTTGCCACACCCCCTGCAAAACTAAAAACCAAACAAGGAAATGCAAAAATAAGGTGCCCTAAAATTGTATGAACAGGAATCTGAGGGACAAGACTTTTGCACTGTGTCACTGGGCACTGCAGAGTTTTTCTCCTTGAATAATTACAAGGCTGAATGAGAAAACCCTTGAATTTCCTGCTATTTCTAAACATACAGTGAACTCACTATGGAGACCAGGCTGGCCTCGAACTCAAAGAGCTCCGCCTGCCTCTGCCTGGCTGGCGTGTGCTTGGATCAACGGTGTGCACCACCATGCCTGGCTAGTTTCAGAATCTGTATTTTCGCTTTAAAACAATCAAAGGAATATGCGTGAATAAACACATGAAGACCAAAGTGACCAAATCCTAGGTCTCTGTGCAAGAGATTTAAGCTTACAACAATGGAAAGAACCTTTAGCTTTTTTTCAAAGAACAGAGCTGCCATTCATTTTTGTACTATTTTTACATTTTTGTTGGCCAACACCCAGGTTGAATACAGTTTCTACTAATAAATGAAATATCAGTTTTTTTTTCAGAAATCCTTGTGCTGTATCTGAGATCTAAGATTTATCTCTATAGATAAAAGAGTCTGCTTTCCATAGCTATTATAGGTGCCAAGGACTAGCTGGGAGCTGTGCTGGGGAGACTTGATGGTGAAGGCAACAGACAGAAGCTGGGCTAGGGTATCCATCCCATCCCTACCTCCAGCAAGAGTAAAGGACATCAACATAGGATGCCTGATGCCCTTAAAGACACCTTGGTGTCCATAAACAACCCAACATGGAAACCCAGACAAATCTCATGATTTACTCCACTAATGAGAAATCTAAAGTATGTCACAAGGGCCTCCTTCAGACCAAAGCTTATGACCACAGTCATAGCTTATCCCCAGCCTCAGATCTAATAGTCAGGGTGTGGCTGTGCTTGCAGAAGGTTCTTTGTACTGGAATGGAACTCTAGAGGAGATTCCATAGTCTTCCCTTTCTGACTTCACTCTTAGGACACTCAAGACCCAACTCCTATAAGCAGAACTTATCGGGCACCCAGGAACACTTAAGCCTTTAGCCCTGCTAGTCACATTTAGTTTATGGTAATTTTGTCATTGATACTAACAACCTTTTAACAGGTGTGCTGAATTCACCCATGTTTTCTCCCTTTAAGAAAATGCTGAATGACATCCTCTCTGGCAGACCTGCATGTTTATACTCAAACCAATCGTAAAAGGATATTTTCTGGGAGGCAGTTGTGCTTGATCTTCTGCTAGTTTCTGCAAGTTGTACTATAGTTATTATTATAATACAAAATCTAATGAAATAGTCTGTAAACTTTAAAATATGAATGCAAAAAAGAACTAGGATTATTTCTATGAAAACAAAGTTGTATGCTTCGGAATGAGTCAGTAAAGTGAAGTTGCTGAAAATAAAGATGTGGAAGGGGCTGGAGAGATGGCTCAGCGGTAAGAGCACTGGCTGCTGTTACAGAGGATTGGAGTTTAATTCTTGGCACCCACAAGGTGGCTAACAACTGTCTGTAACTCCAGTTCCAGGGGATCTGCTGCCCTCTTCTGACCTCCATGGGCATTGCATGACACTGGTGTTCCTACCTACATGCAGACAATACACTCTTAGACATAGAAGTAAAATAATAGAGTGGTGGAATTAGAAATGACTGCGAGAAAAGGAAACAGGAGGAAAAGCAGTCAGCTTTGAGGAGTCCACATTAAAAAATGTTTATCTAATGTCTATGTTTTGCCTACACGTTTGTAAGTGCACCCATGTCATACAAGGCTCAGGGAGGCCAGAAGAGGGTGTCAGATCCCCTGGAACTGGAGCTTCACACGGTTATTAGCTGTCATGTGGGTGCTGGGAACCGAAACTGGGTCCTTTGTAAGAGTAGCCAGTACCCTTGACTGCTGAGCCAGGTCTCCAGCCCCAGATTCCACATTCCTGTTGTGACTATTGAAAGTGACTGTAACTTCTTCCTCCTTTGTAAGGAAACCCAAACTTGGTATTACAATGGGCTTGAATCACACCACAGAAAGATTTTCACCCTAACCCAAATACTAGTAAATAACCATTTTTCTTAAAATTTAAGGTAAAATGTAATCATTGTGGTACATCTTTTATCTGTGATTTTTTCAGTCGACCAATTAATAATTATGTTGGATAAGAACATGTCTACTGTAAAAAATCAATCCCAATCAATTTGTGAATAAGAGGAATGTAAATCTCAAAACATATAGAAAGGATAAAAACCAACACACAGTTACGTAAGGAATTCAATATCATTATTTCAAATTACGTTGGTGATGACATGCGATGAGATGTGTATTTGAGACACATACTTCCTTGGGATTTCCTAGGAGCAGAACCCTTTTTTTTTTCCACTAGTGTTATGGTTGCACAGGGTCCAGACTTGCAGATGCAGATCTTTAGGTGCCGGTTTCAGCCAGGTGCTGTTGGAACAGGGCCACTGACCACCGTGTGATCTTGGACACAACGCTTAAATTTTAGCTTTTGGAAGACTGGGTTTGTAGATGAACCAACCAGTTCCCCTCTCATGGAGCACAGAGAGAGTCAAACACAAGGAACTCTATGCAAGCATCTAAAGCGGTCTTCAAACATCAAGGACAGACTTCGTTTTTCACTATCCTGCTTCTTTAGTATCTGGGGGTCCCTGAACAGATACACAGACACACAGGGGATCTGCATCTTGCTCTGTTACTCTAGGAACTGATGCTTGTGTTTGCTTGGATGATGCATATCTGCATCCCACTGAAGAAAAACGCTTCGGCTACTGGCCCTTTTGAATAGCACAGTAAAGTTCCTAATTCTTTGGAAGGACATCCATTCCTCTTTTGACAATTGCTACTCTCTAGTCACTCAGAGAACGCTGCAGAGACTCGGCTCATCAACCAGTGGAGCATGGAAATGGGATGGGCCCGCTATGCTTACTCTCTTGTCTATGTGGACAAGTGTGGTAAACGGAGGCACAGGTGTCCTTTAGGGATGTTTGTTCAGCCTGCCAATCTACAATATTGGGCAAATACTCAACATCTTGACATTTACATTTTGATAAACTCCTTTTTTCACACACCACCATCTTTAAAACAAATCTGGAATTGCTGTCTAAGAGGAAAAACAATGTTTCACAAAAGCCATAGATGTGACATCACGGGGCACACTGTGCTGTGGGCTGCTGCGGTAAATCTGGGCCAGTGTGTTGCTCCAAGTATGACAAATTCCACTGTTGCTTACTCTTTTTTTTTTCTTCCATGAAGTTTAAAATAAACAATTAACCTATTTCCAACACAGTGTTTGGTACTGATTTAATTTAGCATGTGTTATTCATCTGCATGCCTCACAACGGTTGCTTAATTGTCTAAATCTTCCCGTCTAGAGAGCTGCCTGTGGAATCTCTTCCCACAGAACACTTGGAGCAGAGTGTGGCTTACTATTTCCATAACATCTGTCTTTTCTACTAAAGAGCAGATTAACAATTACGCTTCCTTCAAAGGTGTGTGTCTGTGTGCACGTGCGTGTGTGCACACTGAGGGAGGGATAGGCCACACAATAATTTACATTCCTATCTTCCTATCACCGAGTCTCAGACTTTGCTTGTACCCATAATGCAGCTGGTAAGATTGCCCATTTCCTTTTGCCTAATTAGACCACAGAATGACACGTTGTTTCTATTAAATATGATTATCAGTAAGAGAGACAGCAAACACATGCAATCCCTCCTTCAGTTGCCCTACCCTATCTCACTGGCAGGCATATGCATATACACAAACATATATACACACAGAAAATGTCTGTACACACGCACACAAAGCTCCTTTCAATTGTGTTAAGCAGTACAGCAGAAGGATTTTTTAAATTAGTGTTTTGTTTTGGCAATAGTTGCTGGTGTGCTCATGTAATACAGTTTTAATCAAATCCCCCAAGCTGAAGACCTTTCAGCATATCTTGGGCTGTGCTGTGCAGGGCTTATTCCACTTGAAGTGGTCACCAGGGAGGTACAATTAGCTGTTCCCATGGAGAAGTTTGTTATAGTAATAAATAATAAGTAGCACAGGTAGCGATGGAATCAATTAAAGATATTTTTGACCATCTAATGGTTTGCGTGAGTGCTGAATAATTGACAATGAGTTTTGGACTATGTTTTCTATCTCCATGTCTCCTCGTAACTAAACATTGACCATGCACACAGGACAGTGTCTGAGGTCACTACTCTCTCTTTCTTAAAGCCACATTGTCAAGCAGACTGTATGGAAGATGGTTGCAGCCCTTCCGTAACTGAGCTGATTTTGAGAGGGTTAAACTCTGCAGTAAATATTTGCTGCAGGCGGAAATCTAACATATGAAGCAGGAGAACAAATTGTGTTATCAGTTTCAAAAACAATCTGTTTCGCCATTCATTTATTTACTTTTTAGCCAGTGCCACACAGAACAATAGAAATTGACTGGCTGGGAGGGCTTTGTGCTTTGTCTTTGGGATCCAACAGCTTTGATGGTAAAATGGAAATCCGGCCAGTGGGGTGCTAGGAAAACGCTCTAAATACTTTGACATTTTGACAGGAGAAAAAATCAAAATGGTCAAGCTACCTAGATTCAAAATTGGTTAGTGTGTGTTATGTGCAGAGATAGCTTTCTAAATAAGATCTCAGGAGGAAGCAGGCCGGATGGACTGATGGCGTGCATGCAGTGGGGAATTGATATGCTGTGTACTGTCTACAGCGGGTCAGAGGTCTGCTTGTTCAGTGAGCTTTACGTGAAAAGGCAAAGTTACTGGATAAGTAACGTATGACCTCAGAGCCAGTGTAGGGATCAACGGGAACTGGAGAGACTGAAGTTAGACTAAAGTTTAAATCCTAATACTCATCCTTGGTTTACAAAAAGTAGTTCTATTTGATGATGTGTCTTATAAATGTTATAAGTGAGAAACCCACTCTGTGTGGGGCTGGAGAGATGGCTCAGTGGTTAAGAGCACTGGTTGTTCTTGCAGAGGACCTGGGTTTGATTCCTAGCCCCAGCAGCCATGTGGTGGCCAAGAACCCTTCTTAACTTCAGTTCCAGGGGATCTAACACTCCCTTCTGGCCTCCATGAATATTGCATGCATATGGTACACTTACATACATGCAGGCAAAACACTTAGACACATAAAATAAGAATGAATAAAAAATATTTTTAAACGAGAAGTCCGCTCTGTGGATTGGTGTATCTCAACCCAGAATGCATTAACTGCCTGAGTGTCTCTCCTACCTCAGTCCCCCCTTATACAAGAGTAACAGAAAATCTCTATGTGGGCTGTTGGGATATGAAATTTCTAAGTATATGCTAATTATATCTCAAGTTGAAGTATTTATTGTACCAACACCTTGCACTTTAGCCAAAGTCAGTAAACTATAGATCAGGATAGAAAGTGGGCCTGTAATTCATTTTTTGGTAAATAGTTTTTATTAAAAAATCATAAAGTTTTATTGAAACACAATGATATTCATTCATGTATGTATCGTCTGTATCTGGTTGATGATCTATAGGCAGAATGGAGTTGTTGCAAAAGAGACTGTATGTATGTCCCACCACATGGAAAAGTGTTTACTTTCTGACCCTTTATAGAAATTAGTCAGCCACTCCTGGACTTTCAGAATTCCACAGTACCCTTCACACACCTCTTTTCATCTCTCCCTGATTACTTTCAGGTCTGAAGATCGTAGGGAAGAAGTACGAGGAAGATTTGATCAGAAATGACTTAACCTTTTTCTCTGGTCATAGTCATGAATCAAGTGTGTTGCTAGTCACTGAACACAGTGACCTGGCTGGGAGATATTCACCATGCTGGGAGGATTTGGCCAGTTCCCTTCAATCAATGGCTGGTCACAGGTGACAGGACCCCTTGGAGGTTTATCAGCAAGGAGAGGCGTTCCAGAGATAGTGGATGGCAAATTAGAAGCAAAATCAAAATGAGAGAGTATCTTGGTTCTTCTGAGGGAGGGAGAAAGTATTCAGGAGCTAAGGACAGGGTTCTTGCAGGCAGGTCCAGCCCTCAACCCAGTCCATGCAGTCCTATGAACGTGGTCCGATGTAATATCGTAAACTTCCTTGTAATATGATGACACTTTCCTGTGAATTATTTTTATAACTCGATTGTGCAATTTTGTATACACACTTTGTAGATGTCACAATCCCAAAAGGCTGGACAGCCCCACAGGGAGTCCTGGGACTTTTCTTTCTTGAATCCTGGCTCCCTGACGGTCATCTAGCTGAGGGTGGGCAATCCTGCGTTTTCACAGTAGCTCCAGTCTGTCAGAAAATACGAGCTGCATCCTGTCACTTCCACATACAAAAGGAGCTGTAGGGAGCTAGTGGCAGGGTGAATGGAGCCGCCAGCTGGGTGGCCTTCCTGCTAAGCTGCTGCCCCGTCTGTGGGCGCTGCTGGTGTTTCCCTTGAGTGTCTGGGCCTGGAGTCCAGAGCAGAACACATTCTAGATCTTCATCACTTGGCCCTTCTTCCATCTCTTCTAACCAGGTCGGAATTAAAATGTGAACTGGGGTTAACATTTCTCTGAGGCAAAAAGACAATTTTATTGGTATTACTTTTTAGTGTTGGGAAAAAAAGAACCGAGGGAAGTGACAGGACTGGGAACAGTTCTCACCTTCTCCAGGTGCTGGGGGACCCTGTCCCTGCCAAGCTCACACTTCCTTTTTCTCCTCTACCCCAGGATTCCATCAGTTTTTGCCCAAATAACTTTCTTTTTACTTCTTCTTTTAATTTTATTGAATTTTTGTGTATTTCATGCAGAAAATCATCTTTATACCCCTCCCCTTTGGCATCCTCCCATAGCGCCCCCACTGGAGTTCACACATTCTGTCATTTGTGTTAAGGGCTAGCATGTACTTCTGCTCTCTCTCCTCCCTCTCCTTCCCTTCACTCTATTTCTTTCTCTTTTTTTCTTTCTCCTCCTGGCAAAACTTGAGACCATGGAGAGCACCCACAAGCATTCTTTATCCTAACTCGGCCCCCAGAAGTTGCCGTCCCCACTTTATTTCCTGGAAATCCTATCTCTGCTTCCATTTTGAGTCCTCCCTATCAAGCCCACGTGTCTTCAGCCATTGGAAATACTTGAGAACTCATAATTAGGTTCTGTGTAAACATTTGAGGCTTTTTATTCCTTTTAGAAAGGGTTGTAAATGAAATTTGGGTGGAGATTTTTGGCAAAGCCAATCTTTATTTTTTTTAAAGTCACTTATGAAAAAGCAACAACTCATATTCATTTTATGTAATACCACCAAGAATTCAGCCTTCCAAAGCTGTCATTCCTTCCCACTGCCTTATAAAATTAAAAGATTAAATGAAATTATTATCGGGAAAATCAAAATGAGAAAAGGAAAATAGATACTCATTTGAAGTTATTTTGTCTTTGTTGTTATCTGAAGGACTTGGAGATGTGCTTGTCACGAAAGTGCTTTGGAGGCCTTTCCGTGATACAACATTTCATCTTTAAAATGAAGGCCTGGAGAGCTGAGTGTGGTGCACACGCCTGTAGTCCCAGCACTTGGGAGGCAGAGACAGCTGATCTCTGTGAAATCAAGGCCGGCCTGGTCTACATAGTGAGTTCCAGGACAGCTGGTGCTGCAGAGAGACCTTGTCTCAAAAAGACCAAGAAAAAAAGAGAGAGAGAGAGAGAGAATTAAATCCCAGAGATCCTGGAAAGATGGTTGAGTGGTTAAGAGTGTGTACTGCTCTTACAGAAGACCCTAGTTCAGTTCTCAGCACATATACTGGGCTGCTCACAACCACCTCTACCTCCAGCTCCAAGGGGTCTGACATCTTCTGGCCTCCGTGGATACCTGTGCTTATGTGCACATACCTATATACAGATAGATACACACACACACACACACACACACGTAATTAAAAATAAAACAAATCTTACAAAAATAAGGCCTGAAGAAGGAAACATTGTTGGGCAGGAAGATAAATTTGAAGTTGAAATTATTCTCAAATATACCATGTACTTTTTGAAAACCTAAGTCACCTAGTAATTCATGCCTCCCATTCTTCTGTGAGTACTGTGGAGAAAATCTTCCTGAAGGAAGCGGCCAGAGATTTATACCCCTCATGGTGCTGAGGTTCTGTCTTTGTCCCCATGGCCTTTGAGTTTTCTTTAGGGTGCACTTCTCAGCAGGTGTGTCTAGCGGAGAGCCTGAACTGCCATCTAATCTTATTAGTCACTTGATGGCCTAGAATGCAGCTCTCTTGGCTCACCCTCGAGTTTGTTCCCACCCTCGGCCTGCCGGTCTCTACTCCTGCCCTGTTTGATTTCTCTAAATGACTCCCTTTTCACACTGTCTCCAGGAACTCAGACGAAAGAGAATCACTCCGATATGTTGTTCACAGTTTGCCTTTTCACATCAGCTCCATTTTTACAACTGTTTTTTCTTATTCTTTCCTGTTGGTCCTTCAGGCTACTCTTAAGTATTGTTTTTCGTAAGTCTACTCGGCATCCTACTTCAGTCAAAGGCAATTATTCCTCCATCCAAGCCACCTCAGCATCTCATTCACATTTATTGTGCCTCATGGATTGGACTGTCTAACAGTTGCTTGTTAAATGCCCAAATATCAGATGTCATCATGTGTCTTTGCCCCTTAGGAACTAGCATGTGGTAGAGATCCTGGCTTATGTACAAGTGAGCTGCTGAGTAGATCAAAGCAAAATTATCTGGTTCTGGAGAGATCAAACCCAAAGCCTGGCTCCTCTAACCCCTGGGTGTAAGTAAACCCACCTAGACGTTTTAAAATCTCAATAGTGTTTGCCATTAGGTCTATAAGATTTCTGTTCATTACCTCCCTGTGCTGAATAGCTTTAGTGTCTACTTGACACACCTGGGTTGAGGGAGCCTCAATTGAGGAATTTCCTCCATTGGACTGGCCTGTGGCCATGTCCATGAGGCATCTTCTTGAGTGATGGGGAAAGGTCCAGCCCACTGTGGGTGGTGCCACTCCTGGGCAGGTGGGCCTGTGTTGCATATGAAAGCAGGCGGAGCGGGGGCCAGGAGAGAAAGCCAGTAAGCAGCGTTCCTCCATGGCCTGTGCTCCAGCTCCTGCCTCCAGGTTCCTGCCCTGAGTTCCTACACTGGGCTCCCTGATGAACTGTGACCTGGGAGATGTAAGATGAAATAAACCCTTTCCTCCCCAAGTTGATTACTGCAGATGAAGACTGGCACACAGAACAAAATTTAGTTTTTTTATTGGCTAAGTTCCAATCAGATTCACCAATGTTTTGGAACCATATAGTACATTTATTTGTGTGTGTATATACACATATAGACATACATACATAAATATACATACACTATATGGTATAATTCAGTATCTGCAAACTCAACAACTATACACAAATCCCTCCTTCTGATGAGTCTATTGGATGCAGAATCAACTATAACCGAAGAAGCCAAAAGCACTCTGAGGGCAGTAGTTGTCAGGCTAGACTAACTTGTTCGACTTGTTATGGACAAAGAGGTGTCTGATGAAGTCCCAAGGTCAGGGTGCTGTTTCTTGGGTAGCAATAAGCATGCTGTGTCCCCCCCTGCTGGTTGGTGGGATGACTAAAAGGATCAAGCCCTTAGGAGTCCCCTTGGCCCTGACCTGACAGCCTTGTGCTAGGTTACCTGGCTTCTGTGAACTTTTAATGAGGAAAGTTGATTTAGAGTTCACGTCAGGTTATTTTGTCTCATCTCTAGCTTTCTAACTCTGTTAATTAGCTGCATTTCTTAAGAATTCTAACTTCACATCCCATTGAAACAAACCATTAGGAAATCCCCTTCTTGCTTTTAATTCCAGGCTATCACTACGTTTTGATTAGATGAAAATTGTTTTAAAAAGGCTATGTTTGAAAATAATCTGAGGTGTTCTTTCAAAGCACATGTTCCCTCAAGTCTTTGAAAGATGCTCCCACCCCACCAAAACATCAGAAGATAGGAAAAGAACAGTAAATCCCAGGGAAGATAATTCTACAGACCATTTGGGGAAGAGAATTACTTACAATTTGTGTTATTCCATTACATGTTTTTGAAACAGGGTCTCCCTGTAGCCCCAACTGGTTGGATCCTGCTATGTAGACCAGGCTGTCCTCGATCTCATGGAGGATCTGTCTGCCTCTGACTCCTGAGTGCTGGGATTAAAGGTGTGCCTCATCATGATTGTCTAGCCCATTGCTTTTACTTGGTAATTATATCTAAAGAATTTGCAAAAGCTTTTCATTGTGAGCATTCATGACAAGATCTCAGATAAGTCAATAGTTTAAGATATTGCATGATAAGTAGTTTACAAATGAGGAAAAGTTCTCATAGACTGCGGACAGTTTAAAAAAACCCACACCTTACCGTTATCAGGTATATGGCGAAGACCATAAAATAAAGAGTAGGAAAAATGAGGAGGAAACCACAAAACAAAAGCCAGAAGTGAGGATTCTCATGTCTAAGCTCAGATACGGGAACCAGGAGAAGCAGCAGCAGGGAGTTGTTGCGTCCTTGAACGGAGAGAAGGGAGGAAACAAAGGTAATCATCCCAAGGAGAAAGGCTTCTCATAAGCTGAAGTTACATCGCAAGGATCTTCGTAGGTCTGATTGAGCACCCCAGCAGTTAACAGTAATGGTTAAACTGTGTTCTTTGTATTTTGTTTACTGTGTTTGAGAAGAGTGTTAAACCTTTTAAAGAGAGTTCAATTAAAACAACATAATATTTGTATATTTATCCTCAAGTATTTATTCAGTCTTGCGTTATTAGAATATGATGATTCCTTCAACATTTCTTAACTATTTATTTGATGGCTCTATGCAAAGGTTTGTTTCCTGTAAGTATCACAGTTACAGGGATGGTCATTTGGGGACCACATTTCTTCTACCCTAAGCTGTTATAATCTTTAACAAATAGCTTCTAGGTTTGCTGAACAGGAAGAGAGGAGCAGTCCATAAAAGGGTTTTATTGATGAATCTGGAGGTGGCTCACAGGTCTTCTGTCCATGATCCACTAGCCAGAAATCAGTCACATGGCTATAGTCTCACTGTGTGAGGGTCTGGATGAACATGGATTTTGGTTTTGGAAATCAGTAATAGCATTCTCCATTTGAGTATATGGAGGCTCAGAAATGGTGGCCATGTGTGTATATGTGAGGAGTGGTACACAAAAATCCCTCCTTTAAGGACAAGAAACAGTAAATGAAATGGACAGGCTACCAGTTAGTGAGAAATTCTGTGCTGTGAGAAAACCAAATCACCTAGTGCGAAGGGTGCGGCAGGCCAGAGGCAGCTACCAGTTAAATAAGGCAGCTGGGACATTTAGGAAAAGATCTGAATCAGGTAAAGGAGTTAATGAATAAGCAGGGGAAAGTTTTCCAGGCAGAAGACACCACACATTCAGGAGCCCCAAGGCAATGTGATAGACAGCAGCGCCCAGCCCAGAGTGGAGGAGCTGATGTGTGGTGAGGTTATTAGGACATTAGGTGAGTGATATAATGGGGGGAGGCAGGCTTTCCACTGTTTGTAGGGGAGGGGGTGGAGAGAATATCTGAATGAATTAAATACTTGGTGTATTAAATGATGCCCTGTACTGAGGAGAAAACCATTCCATCAGAGGCTTTTGTGAAGAGTGATAGGTATAGACTATTTTTTTTTTTTCATTCTAGTTGCTGGATTGGGAAGAGAATGTAGGGAAAACACAGGTGTAAGTTGGGTAGTCAGGAGATTCTGGAAGTGATCAGGTAAGAGACAACTGGACCAGATTAGTAACAGAAAAAGTGCATAATAGGTGTTTGAGAGAAGGGTAGACATTTGCTGACTGGCCATGTGTATGGTAGGAAGGAGAGGTGTCAAGTAGGATGGCAAGATATTTTCTCTTAGCAAATGGATGGATAGGAGATTATAGGAGGTACAAAGTTTTTATTAATTCTTTGAGAATTTTGTACATAATATCATGTATTTTGATTATCTTCCCCCAGCCCCTCCCAGATCCACCCTCCATCTCCTAACCTCCCAACTTCATGAACTGTATAACATTTTATTTATTTATTTATTTATTTATTTTACATGTGTGCGTGTTTTGCCTGCATATATGTAAGTGCACCTGTGTTGTGCAGTGCCTGTGGAGACCAGAAGAGGGCAACAGATCTCCTGAAACCGGAGTTATGGATGGTTGTTAGCTGCCATGTGGATGCTGGGAACCAAATCCTCATCTTCTGCAAGAGCAGCCAGTGCGTGTAACTGCTGCGTCATCTTTCCAGCCCAATCCTTTTTGTAAAACAGTCCAATTTATGCTGTCCACGTGTAGCCATCCACAGGAGCAGGATCGACCTATCAGGGGCCACACCTTGAATAAAACTGACTCTCCCTCCCCTAGAAGCCATAAACCGTCAGTTATTCCACAGGAGAGGTGGAGGCTGGTGAGGCCCTCCCCATCCATGCTGGAATGCTCACTGGCTTGATCTCGTGAAGGTCTTGCATAGGTAATCAAAGCAGCTGTGAGTTCCGAGTGCAGGGTCCTGTCCTGTCCGGAAGGTGGCATTCCCATCTCATCCCCCTTGACCTCTGGATATTATGGTCTTTCCAGTCCCTCTTCCAAGACAGTCCCTGAGCCTTGGAGGGAGCAGTGCAATATAAATGTCTATAAATGTCCCTTTTGTGACATTGCACAGAAACTTAATGCTTTGCACTTTGCCTAGTTGTAAGTTTCTGAATTAACCACCGTCCACTGCATGAAGAAGGCAGATCTTTAAAAGCAGGAATTACAGTCTGACCAAGAGCTTAGTTTTTTGACATTGAAGCTAAGATGGTTATTGTCCATTCAAGTGAAAATTCTGCAAAGTCCCTTGGGTTTAATACTTGTGGGTTTCAGCAACCGGGTTGGCTGGCATTGGAGACTTGCTATCAAATGGTGAGACTGTTGCAGCATGCCACAGTGGGAGATGAGGAGGCTGACACATGAGGATGATTCATTGACAGAGATGAAGGAAAGAAGTAGGCAGAGGGACAGGAGAAGACCAGGTAGACACCAAGGGAGAGAGATGCTTCAAGAAGGGAGAGCTGGGCAGGGTGGTGCCCACCTGTAGTCCGCGGACTAGAGAGGCTGAGAAGGGAAGGTCACAAGTCCAAGGTCAGCCAGCTCTGCATTGCAAGATCAAATGTGTCAGTTGATCAGGTAAGACAGGGGAGGAGGTGTGCTCAGTGAATTTAGGACAACCTTGGCAAGAGCTTTGCATCAGACGTTAGAACAGACAGTGACTAGAGAAAATTCCAAGAGACCGTGACAACTGGGGTGAGGAGTAGAGATAATACTTAAGGCTGTGTTGTAAAGGGGAGTAAGAAAAGTTAGCTATTGGCCAGACTGGGAAGTGTGGGTTTAAAAGTTTTGTTTTTCTGTAGATTTGTTGTAGAAGACAGAGAGGAAAATTCTAGAACAATTTTCTTGGATCGACAGAAGTGAATGGGATGAAGTGCAGGAGCAGAGAGACTTTTGCTTAGAAACAAGGATGGCGGTAGAGCCAGGTGACCCGGATGCACGTGGAGGTGGGGAGGGAATTTACAGGCTTGTCATCTGATTGGCTGTATTTCCTCGGCTGGCTGTAGAGAACCCTGGAGGACCTATTAGAGGCTTGAGGAGACAGGGAACAGGACAAGCAGTCACCTCAGAAAGTGGGACTGTGCGTGGACAGGGGAGCTGTGGTGCCATTGTCTGGCCACATGAAGGGCTCTCTTGTGGAGCGTGAGCTGGAATTTAAAGGGAGGCCAGTCAGCAATCCTGTGTTTATTTCCAGCTTCATTTAGTTTCACGGGTGCAGGTGAGGATAGGAAAGGGTTGGAACTGGCGTCAGCCGCATTTAAAA
>NW_008352752.1:966322-981644 GCF_000622305.1 Nannospalax galili | reverse complement strand
GAGAGAGAGAGAGAGAGAGAGAGAGAGAGAGAGAGAGAGAGAGGTGATAAGAAAAGTGCGAAAAAGAGAATATAATGACTGGTCAGAGAACTTTGATGGGACAGAAGTGGAGGGAAGGCCTGAGGAATTAAAGGCGGTTCGGAAAGCAGGGTGTGGGTGTGCGGGTGTCAGCCGGACAGGCTGAGGCAGCAAACAGTGATTGGTTACAGAAGGTCTAAGGCGTGGCTGCAGGAAGGGGTGACAGAAATAATGTGAAGAATTTGGAGACGTGAGAGCCAGTTTTGAAATCAGTACGAATCATGCTAGAACTAACTTTGTAGCAAAAGATTGTATAAGGAAGGAAAATATTTTAAGGAATTAAACAGGTTTGGCCTTTAGCCATAACGCTTAGAAAGGGAAGGGAGATGTCAGTGTAATCTGGGGTCGAGGGGTTCAGATGTGGGCAGTGTCAAGAGTGGGCGACAGGATTGAAGAGACACCTTCTTCACACCCAGCCTGGTGGTGACGAAGGGCAGATACGGAAAGAACACAGGTAATGATACCCACAGATAGAGCCTGGTTTCAATTTAAAAATCAGTTATCAATAATGACCAAAGATTGACTAGGATGCAGATTGTGAGGCTGTCCAAGAGGGAGTGCCGTGGGACTCCAGCTGGGAAGCAGTCCGAGTATCCAGAGACAAGAGGTTGTGTTCTGAGAGGGATATGCAAGTCAGAGTGGCACATAGCTCTGTTTGAACTTCAGATAACCAGTGGACTGTCATTTGCACTGGTACTCACCACCTCTCCCCCCATTCATCCCTTGACCCCCACTAATTTGTTTATCTCTGTGGTTTTGTAGTATTGAGGATGTTGTGAATGGAACCACACAGTGTGTAAACTTTTATGACAGGCGTTTTTCTCTAAACAGAGCCCTGAAGTTCATCCTGTGCAACAGCCACATCACTGAGTTGCTGAAATTTACATCAGTTCAGGAAAAGCCAGAGATGGTCCAAGCGTTTGCTCATGTAACTGCTTGGTGACTTTCAGATTTTATTGCTAGAATCCCTAAAGCTTCCATGAACATTTCATGCACAGAATTGCTACTTTTTAAAATTAAGTGTTGCTCTAAGCTGCCCTTAAATAAATGTAACATACCTGTGTTCTTTTACCTAACTCAAATTTAAAAATCCACAATTATTTAAGTTGTTTAAAAATATTCATCTGTAGAAACATTGGGCATGACGTTTTGGCCCATCTTAAAACTTCTTAAATTATTAAAAAAATTGTTTTTTATTTTTATTTTATGTATATGAGTGTTTTGCCTGCACGTATGTGAGTGCATCTGTGCATGCAATGCCCACAGAGGCCAGAAGAAGATGCCGCCCCTGGAGCTAGAGTTAAGGATGGTTATTAGCTGCCATGTGGACATTGAGACCTGAACTCAGGTCCTCTGCAAGAGCAGCCAGCGCTCTTAACCACCAAGCCATCTCTTCAGCCCCTCTAAGTTAATGTTTTAGCAGTTGCACACATGTAATGCCCTTTGACTACATCTCTTATTACCCTCTCTTGTCCCCGACAACCCTTCTAGTTTCGTGTCTTTACTTTGTGGCCCACTGTACTTAATTAAGGTTGCCTGCATGAGTACGGGTTGGGGGATATTCGCTTGAGTAAGGGCAACTCACCAGTGGCTACATCGATAAGGAATATGACAGGCCCCAGCAACCATTAGCTGCTTATAAGCTCCCCCATCATCCATGAAGGAATATTAATGGGCCCAGTCTTCACAGGACTTATGTAAGTGGAGGCTGCTGCTGTAAGTTCATGAGGGCAATAGGTGGGACATGACTTACACAATGAAACCACACACACACACACACACACACACACACCCATACCACACACCAATACAGGCAAATCTATAAACCACATTGCCAAGTGAATAGCACAAGCCACACAAGTTTTTGACTCTATATACTAGAAATACAAGCAGAAGTATGAGTCAGCACTAGCAGAGGTCAGCTGAGTATCCCTGAGGAATTCTGGTGTTCCAATGACGTTCAGTCACTCGATCAGGTTGGTGGTCACTGGCTCGCTAAGTTGATGAAATGCAGAGTTGCATATGTTTGACAGGTGTGTTTTTGTGGACATAAGTGCACACCAATAAGGCATTTAAACACGAGGCTCAGCGTGCCACTCAGGTTTCCTCTGACGCGTGCCTTTGTGTTGTTCTGGCAGGCAGAAACCCACAATTCCGTGTGTTTCAGTCATCAATAATGTTTTATTTGTAATGCTTTCAGAGAGAAAGAGAGATGTGTCTCAGCCTTGGTAGCCTGAACAAACTCCCACTAATTTACTTATAGCGATGGCATCGATTTCATCTGAAATTCTCTTTCTCCTGTAATCGATCTCACTGTTGACACCCAACCTGAGAACAATGGGATGGGTAAGTGGAATTCTTATTTATTAAAAGGGTAACATCCTAGAAATGAAATTACTATTTAGTTGGGATAAATTGTCGCATAACTTCATTTTTTTACATTAAAGCTATAATGGAGGGGCATTATATGCTGTTTATCACAGCAATGAAAACACGGTGGGAATGAACTTCTCAAGGCTGTTAAACTGCACTATTAGCACTGAAACTGTACTCACATCCCATTATCTTGGGCTATATTTTTGGTATAAGGGAATTGCTATCAAAGTGTGCTTAATCTGAAAGGAATTGGTTTATAATTGGAGGCTTTGTGAAAGGGGAATTAAAATTGTTTGGTATTGTCATAAGGTAGCTGTGTGATGTTGGGATGTTAAAGGGAAGTGTCCATGGCATTGGGAGGGCACACTGGTGATTATCATTTGATGTCAAATCATACACTACACTCTTTATCAATCTGGGTAGCGAGAGACAATATTTATCACTTTGTCAGGCAGAGCTGATTTTCCAAAGAGCATTGGGGGGCTTTCAGCCTGGCCTGCTCTATCCACAGACTTGCTATTTCTTTTAAATATTTTATTGGTTATTTACTCTTTTTTATGTGTGTGCATGCCTTCGTGCATGTGTGTGTGTGTGTGTGTGTGTGTGTGTGTGTGCTTGTGTGAGTTTATCTGTGTCACAAACATGCCAGAGCCCATGGAGGCCAGAAGATTTTGGGTTCCCTGGAACTGGAGTTACAGGTGCTTTTTAGCCACCATGTGGATGCCAGGAACTGGACGAACCTGAGCTCTCTGTAAGAACAGTCAGGGATTTTAACCACTCTGCCATCTCTCCAGCCCTATCCTTGGTTATTTCTTTTTTTAAATTATTCTTATTTTATGTGTATGAGTGTATTACCTGAATGTATGTAGTGCACCCATGTAGCGCAAGAGGTCAGAAGAGGGTGTTGGATCCCCTGGAACTGAAGTTACAGACAGTTGTTAGCCAACATGTGGGTGCTAGAAATCGAACCCAGGTCCTCTGCAAGAGCAGCCAGTGCTCCTAACCACTGAGCAATCTCTCCAATCCTCACTTGTTATTTCTTACAAGGAGATTTGATGAAACTGAGCTCGAGGAATTCTGTGTTTAAAATGCGGTAGGTCTGTCATAAGGGTCAGGCAAATCTCGCAGGTCTGAGTAAAGGAAGCAGAATATTCTTTGCAGGGACTACATCAGAATCAGCAGAGCAATGGATGTGGGATGGTTATTGCCAATTTTATACTGTATTCCAGTAAAACTGCTGCCAGGCATGCCTGTCAACACACAGGGAAAAATATGAAACATTGTCACACAATCTAGGTCAGAGGTTGGCAGCTTTCTCTGTAAAGAGCCAAAGAATGAGTATTTTTAACCTTGCAGGTCACACATGGCTCCTGACAACTCTACCCCTGGATCATGAAGTCACACATAGACGACACACGTGTTGTGAAGGGAAGTAGGTACGTTCCAATGTCATTGCAAAAGACAGACACTGGCTCGGTTTAACCACGGGCCATGGGCCGCAGAGCCCCACTGAGCTGATGGCTGTTACCTCTGGATCTGTACATACACATGCGCTGAAATGTCAGGGCTGTGGGGTTGCAAGTTGGCCATCCAGACTATAATATGACTTTATTTGTTATAATGATAATTATCATATCATGTGGTTAAAATATGAGGTAATTGTAATATAACTATTTTAATTATGATATACTAATAACACTTATTGCTATCATTAAAAATAAATAGCACTTTATTCTTTTCTCTCTGGAGAATCTGAAATACAGCATCTCCTGCTCTTTGATTAGAAACAAAAGGCAAAACAAGTCTAATTTCTAAACAAAGGAGGATTTTATGAAGTCCATTTTAAAAGTTGTTTCTTCTTACTTGATATAGTACACTCTCTCTGTCTCTGTCTCTCTCTCTCTCTCTCTCTCTGTGTAGCTTGTAGTTTTGATGACTATGTGTGGCTTCACCCGGGAGTATTTCTGTGTGTGTGTGTGTGTGTGTGTGTGTGTGTGTGTGTGTGTGTGTGTGTGTTGCTTGTAGTTTTGATGATTGTGTGGCTTCACCTGGAGTATTCCTGGACTGCCTTGTTTTCCTAGCTGACTCCACTATGTTCAAATAAGGCCGCCTGGGAGTGGACTGGCCCCTTTTCTAGCTTCTGAGTAATTTGTTGAGTTACTGAAGCAACAGTCACGCTGGGATCCTGTCTATGCTTTGGCACACTGGACAAATCCAGAAATGACTAGTGGACTTCTTCTATTCCATCAGGGACTTATGAGCCACCATGGCCCACCCATGGGTTAGAATTGAAAGTCCACTCAGAGATAACCACAAACAGTATACACCCTCCCACTGGGTGGAGAAAAGGGCAAGTCCCCTGTGTCCAATACTTTGAACTGTCCAAGATCCCATTTTTTAACTTACAGAATTGAGATAATTCTGCTACATTTTAGGGTTGACGTGAACATTAAATATGAAGGAATCCCACCTGGCACTCCCAGCCAAGAGCCCCTTTATTGCTCAGGAGTCTCCCAGCCTGCCATGCACATGTTACGACTTGTACTGTGTGAGTTGCAGGCACCGACAAACAATCATTGACTTCTCTTTCCACCCCCCAATCTGTATTCCTTCCAGAAATCTGACAGACTGATACCAGAAGGCCAGCTCTGAGCTCAAGCTCGTGACGTCTTTATATCCTTCAACCGCACAGACAATCTAGGGCAGAGCTGTGGTATACCTCTCAGTACTTATCTCCAGTGTTTGTGACATTTAACACCATCAGAACATGGAGCAGAATCCAAGCACGGATTCTTTGAGGTAAAATGTGAGTGCTTTTTCATATCTCAGTGTGTTGAATAACCTTTAGATGCAAAGTTAGCACAGCAAACATTGACATGATACAGGCAGCTCAGTGCAGACTGCCTAAAAATAAATATAAGAAGTTCATGTGCTACAAAAAGTTAAGAATTCAAAAACAGCTTTGAGGCACATAGATTCATGAGACCTCATTATTATCTGTGATCTCATGGATTTGATTGAGCCCATGTACAAGTTTTCTGGCTGCTACATTGCAGTTTAGTTTTTACAACTGGGGTCTTAACTCATAAGTTTTTGGTTTTAGTTCTAAATTTGAGTTTTTGAGGATTACAAATATTTTATTTACTTTTTTATTATTTTATGTGTGTGAGTGTTGCCTGCATGTATGTAAGTGTACCCATGTTGTGCAATGCCCACGGAGATCAGACGAGAGAGTCAGATTCCCTGTACCTGGAGTTAGAGATGGTTGTTAGCCCCCATGTAGATGCTAGGATTCAAACCTTGATCCTCTTCAAGGAAAGCTAGTGCTCCTAACTGCTAAGCCATCTCTCCAGCCCCCATTTGGAGATAACTTAAATGGCATTTGACCCTTTAGTTTTCTTTGAATGGTTGTTAGGACATTTTTAAAGCATGGTTTAAAGGCAATGTTCATGTGAGGTGACAGTCCCTCAGACTGTGCCCTGGCTTTTTCTAGGCATGGTCCTTGGACCAAGTGTCCAAGTGTCTCATGTACTTGGGTTGTTCCTTCTTGAAGATGGGCTTTTCTCCCAGAAGGCTTCCTTGTCCTTTAGGCATCATATTGAGCCAGCAGGTCATAGTTCCCTTCTTGCCAAGTATAGTATTTCTAAAGCCTGAGGTAAACCTTCCATGGTTTCCTTTCAGCCTGATAGTACAATGAGATTGATTTTAATTTCAGTTTCACTGCTGGGTTCAAGTCAATATATTGCATGTCCTTGTACACAGTGACTGATTAAAGAACACACAAGTGTCCCAAGTTAACAGTTTGAGTGAGGTGTCTTCTCCCTCGGCAATCAGGGTGTTTGGAGACTGGGATGCTCAGATGAAGAGTCTATCTTTCCTGAGAACATGAAGCCTGAGGCCTCCTCCAGAGCCTCTGGTAGTCCTTGTCAGGGCTGGTTCTGAACATAACTGTGTTCTTGGTGGAGTTTCAGAGCCACTAGAACATGCTCTGCTGAAGCCAGAGCTGCCTCTACAGTGCTCTGCATAAGCAAACAAAAGTCTTCAGCATGTAAGCTCGTATGAGCAAACTTTTGTCAGTCACCGTATTAGTTACTTGTCTGTTGCTGTGATTTTAAAACACTACGACCAGGGCAACTTAAAGAAGGGAAACTTTATTTGGGCTTACAAAGTTCCAGAGGGATAAGGGTCCATCATGTCGGGGAGACGTGGAGACTAGAGCAGAAAGCTGGAGCTCACGTCTTCAAGTAGGAACAGGAAACAAAGAAAGAAACTGCAAGTAGAGTAGGGCTGTGAACTCTCAGAGCCCACCCCCAGTGACGTGCTTCCTCCAGCGAGGTCACACCTCCTCAACCTCTGCAAAACAGCCCCACCAGTTGGGGCCAAGTGTTCAAATACTTGGAGCTTACAGGGGACATTTTTCATTCAAATCACCACAGTCACTAAAGAGCCCGAGATGAAGTCCACAGCCCCTCCCCCCATATATCCACCCATGGCCCGATATGAGGATGAGCATGGCATAAACACTAAGGGGCCTCTAGTTGTGTAACAAAGCTTAATGCCAGATATACTGACATTTATAGGCGTGTTCTCAGGACCTGAAGTAATCTGTTAAAGCCTGTCAGCCTTCCATGTTGCTGAATTCAACAAATACTCACTGGCTGGCTAATACGTGTGAACTATTTTGTTGTGATACATAGCTGAATGCTAGCTTAGCATAGACTCTCCCTTCCCAAAGCTTCCAGAACTGCAGGGCATACCTATCAAGTTGACTGTTACCATTTTTCCAGTGTGGTCAGATCTTGCATAGCCTTCCATAGCAAAAGTGGTTCAGCAACATACAGCAGTATCAGCAACTCATCCTGTAAAACAGAGGACGCTTTCAGGAGTAAGTGAAGCCTCTCCAATCCCAAATGGCCAGATGCCTTGCTTAAACCTAGCAGGAAGTAGTCTACAAAAGGATTAATAGGGACAAAAGCCTAACAAGAGCATGTTGAGTTCAAAGAGCCGGAAGAGGCCTGAATCATGTGACAGAAAATGACCCCAGAGAAGCTGGGCAGCTCATCGGCACTAAGTCCAGAACTCAGTCCTCAGCTTCAGGTGATAACCTCAACAAAACATTCAGCTGAGTGTGTGGATTAGAACTGTTCTTCAGAAAAATCGCTTTGGCTCTTTGCAAAATGGATTAGAGAATGACATAACTGGGAACTGGGAAAAGAGAGAGAGAGAGAGAGAGGAGAGAGGAGAGAGAGAGGAGAGGAGGGAGGAGAGAGAGAGGAGGGAGGAGAGAGAGAGAGGAGGGAGAGGGAGGAAAGGCCTTTTACAACATAGAATGGACCAGATCTGTTGCGATTTGAAGAAGAAATGATGTCAAGAAAGGCTATATGACTGGGCACTTGGTAATCAGTGACCATGGGGCTGTGTGTGTGATAACTGGGCAGGTAGTGACCAGTGACCACTTCCCCTGAAAGTGAGGATGGAGAAGCAGCAGGGGCCCAAGGAGGGGAGATGAACTCATTCACTCACAACGTCATTGATTTTGGACGTACAGGACATGGAGGCACTTGACTTAAGCTCTCCCCTCTTCTACTGCCCATCGTGATGGAGCTGACATTGCTGTAGTAACCTTGGAGTATTTCCTAACCCAAAAGCAAAGGTTTTAATGAGCTGCTGTCATCCAGCACATACACAAAAGCCACCATCATAAATTCTGGTGATGGTTTATCCAGACCCAAAGACCAGCATTCCCCTGCTGTGTAAAGTTCTCCTTCCGGACAGCCTTAAAAACCAACCAGCAAAACAAACAGCTCAATGATGCTTGACAGTCTTAGTGAATATCGAGAGCAACAGTGGATGATGTGTGGGTGTTCCAGTAGCAGTACAAGAGGAACAAGATGTGAGCCAACATTTCTATGCCAGTCATTTTCTTTGAATTTTAAGCAAATTACCAACAAACCTTAAAAAGAAGCTCCCGTAAGAGAAATTTTTTTGATGAACCCACATAATAGAGGAAGACGACAGACTCTTTTGAAGCCAATTCCCAGAGTTAACTTGCAAAAAAATTAAGCTCCCTTCAACCCAGTGGGAGGTGGGTTCCTTTCCTCCCTCCTCAGCTGACCTGTTACCTTTCTGTCCTCAGCACCCTAGGTCTCAGACGGGGACAACAGAAGCATCTAGCTGCAGCCCATGCAGCCCTTCTTCTCCAAGACATACTCAGTCCTTGGAAACATGAGAAGGAAAAGAAATTAGAGACATAGAATGGCAAACATGCTAAAGTTAGGGACCGGTGAGTGATGTCTCCTGAGCTCTGGGATGATGAACAAATACGTCTTTCCTTGACTCCCCTGATCTGTTTTCAATTCGTTCTTTGTAGCTTTTTGTTTGTTGTTAGGTATACCATAGGCAGTGGCCGGAATGACCACTGTCCCAGTTGGTGGGTTTGAGAGCTGTTGCAAAATGCCTTAGACTGAGTAATTTATACATAGCGTGAAATTACTGCTCACAGTGCTGGAGGCTGGGAGTTCTAAGGTCAAGGCACCTGTAGCATCTGTCTGTGGTTCAAACGTGCGCCTTCTTCAGGCGAGGGAGGGGACACAAAATTCTCTTAAATTTCTTTTATGACTCTGAACTCATCCATGGAGATAGAGCCTCCCAAACTAATCATGTCTAAGAGGTCCATCTCTTGATAACACACCTGGGGTTTAGGTCACAAAACAAGTATTTTAGAAGAAAACAAACATTTGGATCATACTATCTACTTTCCACTGAGTCCAGGGGAAACTTCAGAACCTTTCTCGACATACTGGTAGCTCCAGGATGTCCCTGGCATTTGGAAGAAATTTGTCATTGCAATGTGACAGTCATCTGTGATGTCACAGTCATCGGTGACAATTTAGTCCATTCTCCTTTTGCAAAACAAATTTGTGTTTCAATATATTTCCTTTTTCTTGACTTAAGGATTGGCCATGTAACTCACTTAGCCAGAAGGATGCTTTAGATAGATACAAACCTAGGCTTCAACTTTGTGGTCACACCTCTGCCTCATCTTACTGAGTTACAAGGGCCAGGTTGGAGGAGAGTAGGAAGCTGTAGAGAAGAGCCAAGATGCAGGGAGGGCTATGGTCAAGAACAAGATCTGTGATGGACTTAATCACAGCGTTGGTTTGTTGCTAAGAGTTAAATAATAGGTTGCAATAAAGTGTAACAGAAGGAGTGTGGGGGGCAGATTAGTTTCAATAAGAGGGTCATGGAAGGCTTCTCAGAAGGGTAAGATCTGAAAGCCAGAAAGATGCTCTGCTTACTAAGGGCTAGAGGAAGGGCATTTCAGGCATGACAGCCTTTGCCAGAACACACATAATCTCTGCATGAATTGCAAAAGCCTCTCTCTCTCTCTCTCTCTCTCTCTCTCTCTCTCTCTCTCTCTCTCTTTCTCATTGCATTGCCCAGTGTGGCAATCAGGGTTAGAGATATGGTTCCATATTTATAGCTTTAGTGGTCCTGGATGAGGGTGCACACAGGGATGTCCCATAGAATGATACGAGAGCTGTCAGAAGGCACCATGGCCTGCAAACTTGATCAACTAGGAATAGTTATTTGCATTATAACTTCATCCATTATAAGCTAAGGATTGATCATAATGGCACTCTGAGCTTGCGGGTTTGATCCTGTGGGTCACTGCCTGAGTGAATGTCAAGGATCGTTGTCCATCCCCAGTCAACAATAAAGCCGAAGAGCATTTGCATTTTAAGGTTTCCTGTTGCTATTTTGAAGGTGCATCTATAAGATGGGTCATAACTCAAGTCCAGGCAGGACAGAAAACTATTTTTGTGAATCCAGCACTTGAGGAAGAAAAATGTAATGGGCAGAAAATTGGCTTCCTACTAAGCTAATTTTTGAGATCTCGAGGATCACTTCTCCATCTCGGATTAGAAAGATGGCTGCATGTAGCTTTGTGAGGTTGGGTCACATTTCACTCATTCCACACGGTGTCCTTTAAAGAATCTTAATTGTCCCTAAGCCCTGAAGGAGCCTGCTCTGCATCCTTTCCATTTCAGAAAACTTCATGGTGGTGTTAGGCCAGAGGCAGAAGAGGGGACTTAAAGGGAAGTCTGCGGTCTTTGCTGGGAGAGCCTCATGGGTTCCCAGCAGACGCTGAGATGGAGTTAGTGATTCCTAGCCACAGAAAGTCAGAGGTGGAAAACAAGAGAATAAACAGGGAGGGATGAGGGAATGGGGGTCGAGCTTTCTGCAGCGACCAAGCAAGCAGCTGGTGTGTGGATGGACAGCTTGAATTCTCTGTGGGTAGATGGATATTTGGATGGAAGGGCGATTGGATGGCTTGGCTCAGGGCTTCATTGTGAGCAGCAGGTGTTACAATGGGCAGCCCGGATTTTTTTTTTTTTTTTTTTGAGAGTCTGGAGAGAAAACCAGACTTTTGTCATTGCTACTTCTGTACCCAAACGTGTTTTTGCTATTGTTTCTAGTATACCTATTATGATCCTCCTCTGACAGGACTGGATGGAATTAAACCATTTAACAAAATTGGGCAGAATTGGGTATTTTAGGAGGGTCCCATTTGCACATTTGAGTACTTGGTTTCTATTTTATCTTATTGTTTAAAGTGAGTTGCATTCTTTTCAAAACCCTATCATTTAATTTTTTGTTATTTTGTTTTTTACCATTTTCACATTCAGAGAGGGAGGACCCACATTGCCTGTGCTGATATCTCTGCCTTTGGTGAATTTTGGAGTACGTTTTTCATCACTGTGGAGAGTGTGCTATTGAGCAAAGACACTACTTCTTTATATTTACCTGATTTTTTTCATGGGAGGTTTCTTACAATATATACACACTGATGGCAGCGCCGAGCTGTATGGTTTCAAGATGAAAGGCAAAGACAGAAACCTCTTTCCCAGGATTCCCCTTCCAGGAGGTCAGTTGTCCACCACAGTGACCTCCACTGGGAAGCATATTCAGCCCCTGAAGGTCCAGCTGGCTTCGGTGGGATGTGCAAGGGGCTCTTATACATCGAATTCTCATTTTCCATAAGTGACAGTTTTGCTACGCTCACATTTCCTCCCAAGTCAGTGGGAAAAGGCTTTTCTAGTGGGCCTGCTCCCCACTGAACAGAATGTCCTGTGCAGTTACCCAGTCAGAGCCTGAGCCAGGCCAACCAGCAGAGCGTTGCACCAGGACAGAATGTCTCACTGGTCCAGTAATGGTGGCAATCTGGGAACGGGCAATGACTTATGTTGATCATGGTCTCTCCTGCCCAAGCTGACGGCTGGGAAGCAAGCCCCTGGCCTGCAGGGAGGACAGTGTGTTCCCTCTCTGGCTGCCTGCAGGGTGGGAAGTGTTGCTAATCTGAGCACAGCGAGCCCGTTAATCTTGGAATTATCTAAGAAAAGGCAATTGCCTGGCACTTCCTCAACATGGAAGCTGCTATCACTTCTGCCATCAGTGACGTTTAATCAGACAGAGGCTTCAGAGCAGCTGAATAATGTGTGCTCCCATATCTGCTGGTCCTGCTATCTGTGCTCCAGATGGAACTGGAAATGCCCAGTGATGTATCAAGGCTGCTGGACTGATTCAAAACTTCACACAAGTTATTCCCAAACTTTGGTTGGAGAAATCGCTAAAACATACATTTCTAAGCTCTTGAATGAGAATTCAGAAAAAAGGATGTTAGAATCAGGGTTTGAGTCTTTGAATTGCTGCCATTCCTCAGGGGATGCTGATGTTGCGGGCCTCGGACCCCAGATTATTTTAAGGTCTGTCCTGTGTGGAAAACTCAGTTTCTGGGAAGAGTCTGCTCTGTCCCTGATATCCTAGACTGCCTGTAATCTCTAACAGCTGGCCTTTGAGTACTGATTGGCCCACAGCTCCATAAATGCTCCAATGATTATTAGGTTCCAAGCCGGAGAAATTTGATAACGATGCATCCATTAGGCACCTACTGTTGTTTAATGACAAGGTTTGTGCAGCCTGGCAAAAGATACAATTAGGAGTAGAAGAAAGACAGGAGGGCGAGTGAGGGGGAGGGAGAGTGAGAGCAAGGGTGAGTGGAGCAAAAATGTGCTGTCTGTGTCTGTCTGTCTCTCTCTCTCTGTATTGAAAATTGAGGTGTGCATTGATTTATGCTATGATCAGGCTGTTGGATCATTTGACTGCTGTGTAATAATTATACCTGTGGCGTTCTCTGGTAACTTCTGTGGAACTGTTGGCCACATGCTCTGCTCCCCCTGCCCATTCAGTGTCTCTTTCTATATACGTAATATCATTGGTGAAAGCATATTCAAGCTGCACACACAGGGAAAAGAAGCACAATTCTTATCTTGCCAGAATAGGAAATGTTCAATGTATTTGTCTTCCCAAATTGTGAATGTATGTATGTTTTCAGATGTCAGAAATATATCTAAGAAGCTGGACCACAAATTTTTCCATTAGTTGGATGAGATCCAGTAATGTTGCAGTAACAATTGGACCCTCCAGTCTCTGTGGCTCACCCCTGTCTGCCCAACTCTGATCAGTTCTGCTTGTCATAGTCACCAGTGGACCATGTTGATGGCCAGGCTGTACCGATTTATTCTTTTTCTCCTTATTGGAAAGGCAGGGACATAGCAACATATGGTTTATAGGCTAGTAAGGAATTTCTGTTTTTCTTCCTTTGTATTCAAAACCCTATGCTGCTTCCACCCCAGGCAGACCTTCCCATTGCACACAGCTCAGTCTCCCTTCCTTGTCTCAAAGGTGGAAAATGTCATGACTGGTCATTCAGAGGGTAACCGATCATGGTCGTAAATGGCATGTGTCACATTTGGGATAACTCACTCCACTGTTGGTACAAGACATGACCAGTCATGACATTTTCCACCTTTGAGACAAGGAAGGGAGACTGAGCTGTGTGCAATGGGAAGGTCTGCCTGGGGTGGAAGCAGCATAGGGTTTTGAATACAAAGGAAGAAAAACAGGAATTCCTTACTAGCCTATAAACCATAAATGCATGTCAGCTTGTGGCATGAATCCAGGCCTAACTAGAACCTTCTTAGAGAAGGTCAGATCTCTTTTTGGAAAGTAGTGTAATTAACAGTCAGATTAATCACTTTAAGGTAAAGATTTAGACCCCCAGGTTAGCCCTCCTATGCTGTTAGACTGTACCTGGGAAGCACACTGCACGGGAATGAGACCACAATTCCAGTTGTCTGTGTGCTACTCTGTGGCTTCCGACTAAAACCTCTGTAGATGTCATAGCCGGATGAAAGGAGTGCTTAGCTTCCTTTCAGTTGCAAGGCTGTATGATCCTATGAATTCCAGTCTTCACTTGGATTTAGTTAATATTGACCAGAATATGGGGTGGCGGTGGGGAAAAAAGCTACGTGGACATATTAATGGCAATCGTGTTGGCCTTGTAATGGAACATGCATGTTGTGTGATACATCCTCTTTAATATCATTCCATGGCTCTCTGTGGTGCCCGAGTTGAATGATCCCTCCCAAACCAAGTAAAAGTCCAAGATTATAGTCTGGATGGGAGTCTCACGTGAGGTACTTGGGCCGGGAGGAAGCAAAGCAGTCATGATTGATCGTGAAGTCTGAGCCTCTAGCTTTTCACCTGCCTCATCTCTGTAGCTTTGGGGTCCTGTCTATTCAGATCAATGGTTTGCTAATTACAAACTGTCTCTGGAAGTCTCCAGCATACTCTCGGGTGATTCATGCTTTTGCATTGATTTTCACGTAAGCTAAAATGCAGTTGCACCATTTAAGCACTTTGAAATTGGTCATCAATGAACTATTTTGAACTTAATAGATTTGATAACACTTGAAGACTCTTACATTTTGATTTTTACGTTATACTGCCTAATATAGTGGGAGCTGATGCTTATGGGCAATTCATCTGCTGTTTTAAAACACCTTAGTAAGGGTTTGATTTGTGGGTGGACCTCTATATAGGCAGCCTGAGGTGAGACTGAGTCTAAACATCAGTTCTGTTGGCCTCAGGGTACCTATCCAGTGAGTATCTTTCCTGTTTAGACCTGAGATTTTATTGCTAGTGAGATGGTCTTCATTTTAAGTGAGAGATATTTTTGTTTGTTTGTTTTTGTTTTATTTTATTTTTTTGTATCATCGACCTCCACCTTCAAGATCAAGTGTAAGCTGAGAATTACTAATTTAAGAAAAAATCCAGACAATAGGTTTTCTAGCAGAGACTTGGGGTGAATCATATAAGCAATGGTTTATACGACTTTGAGCATTTGGAAACAACATGTGTATGATCAACATGGAGCCCAAATTGGACGACATGAGGTTCCTGACCTAACCCTTTCCTGAGCTCCCTATGCTGTCCTCAAGACAACTCAATAGCATGCTAAGGCACTGAAGGGCACTGCTGGGAACTCTTCTTCTAGGAATGGTCTTGCAGCTTGGGAACTTCCCTTTGTTAAGAGTGTGGAAGCTGGGGGCACTATCTGTTTTTAATTGTGAGCATTAATAGTCTTCACACCATTTCCATCCCTCCCAGTTCTCCTTCAACTCCTCCCATGGCCCCCACTCAATTTCCTGTTCCCTTCCTTACTATTGTTACATGTACATGATTGATAGAACTCTATCGCTATCATCTATCTATCTATCTATCTATCTATCTATCAATCTATCTATCTATCTATCTATCTATCTATCTATCTATCTATCTATCATCTATCTATCTATCTATCATCTATCTATCATCTATCTAACCTATCATGTATCTATCATCTATATATCTATTTATCTATCATCTATCTATCTATCTATCATCTATCTATCTATCATCTATCTCTCTGTCTATCTATCTAATCTATTATGTATCTATGATCTATATATCTATTTATCATTTG